>NC_054373.1:145888652-146488652 GCF_017654675.1 Xenopus laevis
TATTTTTGGGCCACTTTTGAAGTGCCTCAGCTAATTTTGGGCTGATTTTGTAGCAGACTTTGGCTGGTTTTGAAAATTAGACCTGGCAACTGATCCCCAGAAATCCCTGGGCCAGAGAACGTTATGATGTTCATGATGTGAGGACTTGACTTTTCCTGCACTGTCCGTGTTGTTACTGTCACTCTGTGATTCTCACGCCTTTCTGGGTGACTTGCCATGGACTTGGTGCCAGTTTACCTGATCTCTTGCCGCTCTATTGCCAGAGGCTTTTTCCCTTCTATCAATATTTCCGGTGGCTTAATACATATACAATTTCAATAAATATTGGTAAAGCAGGTCAAACTTTATACATTTTAGAGGCCAGCAGATTTTTGCCCCAAAATTGTCTGAAATTGATGAAAGTCACTGAAAAATGCTTGAAATGCTTAATAGTGACTGGGGTACAGAGCCCAAAATCTGGTAACTCCCGACTTCTACACAAGTAAGTCCCATTCCATGCTGGGTATTGTAGTCTTACATTAAAGGAACAGTTACATCAAAAAATAAGTGTTTTAAAGTAATGAAAATATAATGCAGTGTTGTCCTGCACTGGTAAAACTACTGTGTTTGCTTAAGAAACACTACTATTGTTTATATAAATAAGCTGCTGTATAGCAATGGGGGCAGACATTCAAAAGGAGAAAATTCTCAGGTAACACAGCAGATAGCAAATAAACTCTGTCTGTCTAATGGTGTTATCTTTTATCCATTAGTTAACTTGTGCCATATAGCCATTTTTCAATTTCCGCCATTGCTACACAGCAGCTTGTTTATATGAACTATAGTAGTGTTTCTGAAGCAAACCAATTTTTTTTTTTTTTTAAAAAATAAATATTTTATGGGGCCCCATTTACTTGTAAGGGGGGCCTTGGCACCAAAGTTTTAAAAAAAAAAATATTTTCTGCGGCCCAATTTGTTTTTTAACTTGTAAGGGGGCCCTGGTGCCAAGGTTTTTTTTAAAAAATATTCTTGGGGCCCCATTTTTTTAACTTGTGAGGGAGGCCCTGGCACCAATGTTTTTGTAAAAAAACTTTTATGGGGGGACCTGGCGCAAATGATTTGTTTTTTTTTTAACTTATAGGGGGCCCGGGTCACCAATTATTTTTTTTTTTAACTTGTAGGGGGGGCCCTGACCACCAATTTTTTTAAAAAAACTTTTATGGGGGACCCTGGTACCAAAGTTCTTTTTTTTACTTAAAAGGGGGCTCTGACCATCAATAGCTTTATATAACTTGTGTGTGTGGGGGGTTATCTTTTTTTAGAGCTGATATCTGTGTGGTCTTTTAACTGTGGTGTGGAGTGGGTGGGATCTGGGGTGGGGCCAAGGGGGCCCAAACAATTTTGTTGTACGGGGCCCCGTGATTTTTAATGGCGGCCCTGCTGGCAACCCTAGTGGGGATTGTAGTTTTCTGTGATTTGAAATAGTTCAGACGTAGCTGCGGCTGCACCAGGGGTTCATGGGCTATGGAATTCCCATAATAAATAGTGCTCTTCCAATTGAGAAACTCCACATTCTGCCCTTTTTCTGGTGGGTTCTTGGCAAATGCCTCCATGACTGTGGGCAATGCCCTTTGTGAGGAAAAGTAACAATAGACACTGGTGGTATCATTAGAGAAAGGGGACTGCAATGTAATGTCACTGTAATGCTGTGAGGTGTGGAAGACCCTCAGAGCAAGTATATAACTATATAAACTATGTGCAAATAATATTTATATTCATCACTAGTGCCCTAAATATACTGCCTGTGGCTGAGCTCACTCAAAATCCTCTTCGTAAAAGAAAGAAGTACAAGGTACAAATCAATATGTAAAAGTTATTTGCATTGTAGGGGCCTATAGGCTTCAGTCTCTTTCTGTGTTGGGAAATCCATTACTGGTATATTTCCCTCTATTTTGTAAAGTGGAGGTCCCCGACCTTTTTTTTTTGTTTTTTGTTTTTTACCTGTGAGCCACATTCAAATGTAAAAAGAGTCTGGGAGCAACAGAAGCATGAGAATAGTTCCAGTGGTGCCAAATAGCCAAAACGGCAGTAATTGGCTATTTAGTAGCCCCTATGTTGCCTGTCAGCATACAGGAGGCTCTGTTTGGCAGTACCCATTTTTGTGGCCACACCCTCTAATTACCCTGTTCATTTTGCAAGATTTGGCAGGTTATGAACACATTCCTATGGTTTTTATGTGTTATGACAGTTTTGCTAATGAAGGTAAATTGCCCTTTAAGCTGAAATCACAGTTTCCCCAAGAGACGTGCTTATCTTAAATTGCTATAATTGCTTCTTTGCTTATCTTAAATTGTTACAAAAGTATTCTATTCTGGGCTCTCTGCCAAAAGCCAATTAAGTTAGAAACTTGGTATCTTTTTGTGGCTGTTCAGTGTAGGAGATAAAAGAGAAAGACGGGACATTTCAGTAACAAACCCGGGACTTTAATGGGCGTCTGCGACATTTCGCCGCCGGAGAATTTTTGGTGATGCGAAACAGGTCAAATTTGCATATGCCTACCAAGCAGCTGTTATCTGGTCACTTTCCCATTGTTCTGCTGAAGGGTTGCTGGGGTGAAAGGGAGGGGGATGATATCCCTCCACCTTGCAGTGCAGCAGTAAAGAGTGACTGAAGTTTATCAGAGCACAAGGCACATGACTGGGGGCACCTGGGAAACTTACAATATTTCCAGCCCATGTCTGATTTCAAAATTGAATATAAAAAAAATCTGTTTGCTTTTTTGAAGAATGGATTTCAGTGCAGAAGCCTGCTGGAGCAGCACTTTTAACTGATGCATTAAAAACATTTTTTAAATACTATTTAGCCACTCCTGAGAACTGTGTGCAGACAAAAGGGGTCATTTATGCACTAGCAATTTTAGGGGGATCATTATTTATATAGCAGCAGCAAGCTATACAGTATTTTACATTAATTTATAACTAACAGGGGTTTTATGATTCTGTCCCCCTTACCTGTCCGTGCTTACCGCTTTTGCATTACAGCTGATTGAGGAGAGGCACAACACTAGTGTAGAGAGCACAACTGCACACATGTTACATGCATGCCACGTATCAGAAATGACGACACCCAGAATTAGAAAAGAGCAAATGGGTATGGTTTGTTTCAAAGCACAAATATAATTGTGTAAAAGGTAGCACATTGGATGCAGTTGAGTCAGGCATATCTCCCTCTGTCAATTTCAATTGCACCTGTATTACGATTAAAAAATGACCAGCTCCATTAGCTGAGCATTGGGTTCAAACAATCACAAATGCTAGTGTGCATGCTTAATTTCTGTTAAAATATATAGTGTGATCATATTATAATATGTGACTCTTTAGGCTTTTGCCCACTCAATGGGACAAAAAAAACATGCTTTCATAGTCTTTAGAACTGGGGGAGCGAGAGCTCCTCAAACATTTTCATACCCTTTACTTCTACCCTTTTCTTCTTTGCATGTTGACAGATACAATCCTTTCTTTTTAGACTGATATTTTACCTCCCAGCTGATCCTGGTAATAGTTGGTTGTCAGGGGCGCTGCTGCCATGAGGCTAGTTGAGAAACTAAAAAGCGAATAAGCCAGTTCGCTAGTGAAAAAGTGCAGTGCCAGGTGAATTTTCCCACAGGCAAATGATTGTTAATCTGTAAATTTATCAAAGTGTGAACTTTTTAATATGTTACCCTTTTTGCCATAGTGTATTTCACCAGGGTCTACCCGGCGAATTGATATGATGAAGCTACATCCTCAACATTATTATGCCAGTGACATCATATCCTATACTCCAAAAAATCATAAAAATGATAACGTAATGTGAGATTATGTTTACAAATTAAAACTGTTAAATATGTTACACTTTCGATTCGAAGTCGAAAGTTCGTAGTTGAAGGTCGAAGTAGCCAATTCGATGGTCGAAGTAGCCAAAAAAAATTAAAAAATCAAATTTTTTTCCCCTCTATTTTTCTCTATTCCTTCACTCGAGCTTAGTGAATGGGCCCCTTTGTATTAGGGGGAGCTGATGTCTAGGACAAAAGAGGATCTCTATTGTTTATTTTTGCTTCCTTGGACATTTTTTTTAATAATAAGTGGCCACTTCCAGCAATTTCACCAATTTCATTAATAAATACATATATACCTTTCTATACCTGCCATATTTAAACTGACGTAAGTGTTTAGCTAGGAAGAAAGCACTGACAAATTATAGCTGGCGAAAGTACGTCTGCATTCATTCGCCGAGACTGAATTTCTAATTTTAATAAATACGCATATTTGCCACGAATCTAATGTGTGAGTTGGAAATATCAGTGCTTTGCTGTCTGAGGGCATAAGCTTGAATGAGAGCGGCAAGTATAATAAAACAGAATTGCAGAAGGGTGCAGGAGACACCAAAATAAAATAAATCCAGTGAACAAGATGCAAATAATTTAAGAAAGTGATGAAGAAAATCTAAAGGGCACAAAAAATAAGCATAATAAATAAACAAAAAGCAAAAGAGAAAAGACATAAGTAAAATAAGGAAAATGATAGGAAAGCAGAGAACATGGGAAAACAAGAGAAGGTGAGTATGGTGTGGCCATTTTCTCTGTAATGTAACTGGTTGTGGGCCTGTGCCCTGGCAGTGGTGCCATTGTTGAAACGGTAATTTACTTTATAATCTGGCAGTGCTATGCTGTGTAAATATGTTGCCTTGGGGTTCTAGGTTCCACAGTTTTTCCATGTATACAGTCTGCTCACAGAAGAAGTACTAAGGACTGCTGCATGTTTTGAAACAGAATAGCACCAGCTCTGGGCAGAATAGAATTATTATGTGGCACCAGGACCTCCATCAGTTATCATAGAGCCTCATAGTACTAAATTAGAAGGGCCCCAGTTATAAGCCCAATGGCCAACTGAGCCCCCTGGGTGAGTGTAAGGCTGGGATGCCAGTAGGTTACCACCTGGCCGGTATTTTACTGGTCTGACAGGTAAAAATAATGCTTGATGCCAATGTTATTAATAGGAAAAAATGGCAAGAATATCAGAAGGCCGGTATTTTTTCCAGAAAAGGTCGCAACCCTAGATGCCAGGGGCCCACGATAACTAGACCAAAGGCCTGCTCTCCACATTATTTTTCACTTGGGACTGCTAGAAATTTCTTGGTTTCCCATTGGGCCATTATGACGCTGCTGCCAGCAACACTGCCAATACAAACCTCTCCACCACCTATATGTAACTTGTGAAGCTTTGTCAAATCGCTTGAGTAGGCACTGACTCCTGCCGCAGGTGTGGCAAGCCCTCAGCGGGCTTCTTCCACAAGATCTGGTCCTGTCCCCAATCACACCGCTTTTGGTCTCTGGTAATATAATTCCTAGCAACCAACCTGGCCTTCCCAACACCCTCCTGGGTGTGTTGGAAAATATCAGATACACCCTAAAATACTCTTTAGAATACTGCTCTTTTATGCAAAAACACCCCCTACAGTAAAGGCCTGGAGGGAGTTGGTTAACAAAACGATTGCCCTATATAAGCTGACCTACCAAAACACAAGGTCTAACACTAAATTCTATAAGATTTGGGGTCCTTGGTGTGACCTGGATGACCTAGCCAATCACATAGGGCAATAGCTTCTTTGAGGTACTTTGTAATGCTATTTTTCTAGCATGGATCACCACAACCAAATCCAAAGAACATCCCATGATCAACCGTCCCACAAGAAGGAGGCTGATACAACAATAACTTGATATTGTATTGTATTAAGTATATAGAATATAAGACCGTATTATCTTGTCCAAATGCATATGTGAGCAAAAAAATTGTGTTTACATTTTGTGTTTGTAGTTCACTATCCTATGTGGTGACATAAATTTCATTCTGGACTCCATGTAATGTACATGAGGGGTTTTGTTTGTTTTATTTGTTTAAAATAATAAAATTCTACCTTTACAAAAAAATATATATATATTGCTCTACTGGAAATAACCTTGGGGGCGGGGGGGATGCTGTCAAGGTAAGCTCATGCGCCTGGCGTGTGTTCTGGACAGGTGTGTCTCCCACTGTCATAAATTTGTACCTGAAACCTAACTCTCCATTGAAATTTTGAACTTTAGCCATAGTGCCTTTTGAACAGCAACAATTTGCTAAAATCACATTTCTTTGTTAAAGCATGCTCATAACTGGGTTAAACTGACGTCAAATCCCAGTGAACATACTTCAAAAAGTTTATAAAACAATAAACTTGCTGAGGACAGTACTTCCCTCTTCTAAGGTGTCTAACTAGTATATATTTCTCTTATATTTACCATTTTCAATGATAAGGTCGTAATATTGAAATTTGGGGGCCGATTCACTAACTTCGAATGAAGGATTCGAAGTAAAAAAACGTAGAATTTCTAAGTTTTTTTTGGGCTACTTCAACCATCGAATGGGCTACTTCGACCTTCGACTACGAATCGAAGGATTCGAAGTAAAAATCGTTCGACTATTCGACCATTCGAAAGTCGATAGATCCCCATAGGCTTGGCTAACTTTTTTTGATCGAAGGATATTCCTTCGATCGTTGGATTTAAATCCTTCGAATCGTTCGATTCAAAGGATTTAATCCTTCGATCGTTCGATCGTACTATCTGCGCTAAATCCTTCGACTTCGATATTCGAAGTCGAAGGATTTTAGTTCCTAGTCGAATATCGAGGGTTAATTAACCCTCGATATTCGACCCATAGTGAATCGGCCCCTTGATGTTTATACAAAAAAGGTGTGACTACTGACACTATGGGGGCTATTTACTAAACCTCAATTTTTTTTTGGTCAGGCTTTTTGTGGAAAAGCTAGTGTAATAGTGAAACAGTGACAAAAAACTCGAACTTTTCGAGATTTATTATACCCCTGTGCTGCAAAAAACCCAAGATATTGAGCTCTGTTCTGGCTTTATAATAAAAAGTATTCTAGGTTTTTGGGTGATAACTAGAAAAAAATTCACAATTTGGGAGTAAATATAATTCGTACAATTTGAGTTTTTGCTAAATTTTATCTAGTTTTTTCCCAACCCAACTTTTTCAAGTTATATTATTGATAAATAAGATAAAATCGTGGATGGGAGTTTGGTTAAGCTTGGTTTAATAAAAATTGGAAATTAATTTGAGTTTTAGTGAATAACCCCCTAAATCTGTATCCTCAGGTACTGCTTTGCCAAAGAAATGTAGTAGAATTAGAAGGGGGGATATGTGCTTACTTTTATTATTCAGGAGTCTCTATTTTCACCAGTATTATAAGCACACAGTTTTTTACTGATTGAAAACTGAGAGGCATTACCCAATAAATTCTCATAAATCTTTCAGGCTTACCAAGTGTGTGCGCTTAGTACCCATGATTCAGTCAGCAACATTTGAAGACTTGGCCACTTTGGTAGTTATAACTGGACTAAAACCCAGTGAACTTACCTTGTAAAATGATTAACAACACAGTAAACTTTCTGAAAATAATACTTCTCTGTTCTAAGAATCATAACTAGTATAACTAGTGTATACTATAAACTTTCACCATTATGCTGCAACGTGATTCTTACACAGTAAACATTGCTTATTTACTGACACTAGTAGTAGTTGACTTAGAATGCGGGTTATTTATCAAAGTCTGAATTTATCACAATATTTTCTGCTACAAACTCCAATCAAATCCGCTCGTTTTTTAAGCTTATTTATTATTAAATTTTTCCGAAAATTTGCTTTGCGGAAAAAAGAACTGATTTTCACGATTTCTTCAGATTTTCACGATTTTTTTGGAATTTCCTCCTGAAAACTCAGAAAACTTCGGGGTACTGCTCGAAAGCCAGCGCACATCAAAAAATCATTGAGACTTCTCCAATTGGCTTATATGCAACCTGGACAGGTTTTTCAGATTCAAACTTTTCCATCCTCGGGTTTAATAAATTCCAATTTTTTTTTTGCATTTGAGTTTAGTAAATAACCCCCTTAGTGTTTAGGAGTTCCTCTGATATGGTTTTCACCAATAGTATAAGCATAAGCATAAGATTTTCACTGATAAAAACAGAGGCGTTAGTCAATAAATTCTTTATAAAAAAAAAAGCCATTAGGCTGGTGCGTTTTGCAGTGAAGAAGCTCCCCGGTCTGGGGTTCAATGTTAGATATTCTGTTAACTAGGTGGTCGCTAACTGCTTGGCACCCGCAGTGACTTTGGCTAGAAATGCTGATTTCCCAATAGCTATGTCCTGTCTGCTCCAGCCACAGATATCCCAAAATCATTTTCTATTCATACAAAACTTGCTTACTGTAACTTGGTTGAGATTTTATCTTTGTCAACATTTTAAACCTGGACAAAACTATTAAAACACAAGCGGGGATCAGCCTAAAAATGTCTGCTTTCACGGTTTAAACATTAAATAAACCCATTAAAATAGTTTTGCCTCCGATAAGGATTAAGTCTATCGTAGTTAGGGTCCAGTACAATGTACTGTTTTAATATTACAGAGAAAAAGGTAATAATTTCTTAATATTAGATTTATTTGTTGAAAGGTGCTGTTCACCTTTGAGTTGATTGTTTTTTTTAGATGGCGTCAATAACCCCCATTTAAAAGTTGGAATGAGTCAGAAGAAGAAGGCAAATAATTCAAAAACTATAAAAAAAAAATACTGAATAAATACTAAATAAAGACTGAAGAGTTGCTTAGAGTTAGCCATTCCATAACATTCTATAAGTTAACGTAGAGGTGAACCATCCCTTTAAAATAGAGTCTATGGGAGATGGCCCTCCTGGAATTCTGAGCTTTCTGGATAACGGGTCTTATAACTGTACTCAATTAAAACAAATAGCAAAAAGTATGTCTAGCACAATGCCATTGTACTCATTCATTGAACTCATGCTGGAAAAGTGGGTATGCTGCTCTTGATATAGCATAAGTCAGCATGCAGGACATTTACAATGAGTGTGTGGCACTTGTCTGAATTTAACATGGTGCATTCTATGGATGCAACCGAGGAAGGGGGAACGCACCCGAAACGCTGTGATGTACAAAGAACACACAAGGGGCCAGGGCCGGACTGGGGGTAAAAAGCAGCCCGGGCAAAAAAATCAAAGCAGCCCACATGTAAACACGCAATGGTCTTGTACACATCCACTCATATATTGGGGTAAAACTGAAAAAATGTATGCGCATAAAGAGCTGCCTTAGGGGTTGTTCACCTTCAATTTAATTTTTAGTATGATGTAGAGAGGGACATTCTGAGACCATTTGCAATTGGTTTTCATTTTTTATTAATTGTGGTTTTTGACTTATTACTTTTTATTCAGCAGCTCTCCAGTTTGTAATTAAAGCCATCTGGTTCCTAGGGACAGAGTGACTGAGAGTGCAGAGAGAAACATAGAGAGGGACAGAATGACAGAGAGTGCAGAGAGAGGGGAAGAGAGAGGGACAGAGTGACAGAGAGAGACAGAGTGACAGGGAGAGGGGAAGAGAGAGGGACAGAGTGACAGAGAGAGACAGAGTGACTAAATATGTAAGAGACTGTCATAGACTGAGAGAGACCCCACTTTCCCCTATTCCCATAAACTGCCCCCCCTAACCCCACCCATTTCACCCCTCTATCTGCTTAATGTATTTGGTCCTGCCAATAAAGCTCATTTGATTTGATTTGATTTGACAGAGAGAGACAGAGTGACAGGGAGAGGGGAAGAAGAGAGAGGGACAGAGTGACAGAGAGAGACAGAGTGACAGAGAGAGGGACAGAGTGACAGAGAGAGGGGAAGAGAGAGGGACAGAGTGACAGAGAGAGACAGAGTGACAGGGAGAGGGGAAGAGAGAGGGACAGAGTGACAGAGAGAGACAGAGTGACAGAGAGAGGGACAGAGTGACAGAGAGTGAGAGAGAGTGACAGGGAGAGGGGAAGAGAGAGGGACAGAGTGACAGAGAGAGAGAGAGAGAGTGACAGACAGTGCAGAAGGAGACAGAGAGAGAGTCAGAGTGCAGAGAGAGAGAGAGACAGAGAGGGACAGGGACAGAGAGTGACAAAGACTCACAGAAACAAAGTGCAGAGAGAGATCCGGTCTTCATCGATGTTCACAATTTTAAGGGGGGCCAGCTAATCCTGAAAGAGCAGCACAGCCGGCCCCCCTTTAAATCTAAATCTTGCTGGGCCTGGGACTGCAGCCTCCTGATAGCGCGTGGGCCTGCATAGAGCACAGCAGCACCAGAACAGAGGAGTGGGAGGGGCAGAGCAACAGTGGGAGAGAGGATGCAGGAGCGGTCCTAGAGGCCGTCTGATGCATTGAAAGGCAGTGGCACTTTCTAATTAGGTGAAGAGATCAGGATCGGCCCACTTAAAGAAAAAATAGAGCAGCCTCTCGGGCAAATGCCCGAACAGACAGATTGTCAGTCCGGGCCTGCAAGGGGTTTGTCCCCTGTTTGAATCACCCTGAGAGCCGGTACCTATTTCTTTTATTGCGTTTTATGGAGCCTATGGAGCAAAAAAAAAAAGTAAAGCCAGAAATTTTTTATTCTGCAAACCCGAGAAAATAAATCCAATAGTTGATAATGAAATTAATATCTTTCGCTCTAGACAGTTTCTATATGAGTCTGCGGCCATTTTGGTTTAGTTTGGTTGATGATTGGTTATTTTGAAAGTAATCTGGTCCCCATGACGGATTTCTTCTCAACAGACTGGCACATTAGGAGATCTTGGTGTTGGTTAACCATTGTAATGAGAATTATTAGAAATGGCGTAGCATGAAGTCAGCAATACAAGTTGGGAGGTAAGAAAGAGGCATGTAGTAGAGTTTGGCATACCATCCTGCTGAGTAGCGTGTCCAGGGGTGAACTGCAAACAGGGCATGCTCCATGCAGTCAGTGACAATGGTGAGTTTGGATGTGCTTAGGGAACTAATATTTTTAATGAATTTACAATCTGAAAAGAACAAATAATTCGATTATATAATACATGGTCTGGTAGTGATAGAGAGACAAATGAGAATGATAGTGGCAACAATATCATTAGAAGTGGTTAAATATAATTAAGATAATGAATATATCACTTTTAAAGAATAGTCATACTCACACTTATGGAAATACTGTTCCCCATAGTGGCTTTGGATATTTTGTGGGACTTTGTTCCAAATATTTTTGATGCTTTCCAGAAGTCTTCCAGAATCTAAAATTAATGTTTTAAAGAAGTCGGGTGCAATGATAGAAACTTTCACACCAAAGTATTTGAGTTCCCGTCTACAAAAAAAAGATAATAGCAATGAGTAGTAAATGAAGCTTGATTTTCCAGCCATAAAGGAGAATAAAATCAAATAAAAGTAGAACTTTAATTTACCGTATGTTTGACAATGTCCTTAGAAAATAGAACAGTATTTGTGCTTGTCTTATAACAGTAAGTGTAAGGTGTGCTCCAGTTCTGGTAACCCATAGCAATTAGCAGGTTGCATTTATGGTCTGCTTTTTGAAAACAAATGTTTTTGATGTATTGCTTTAGGTTACTTGATGGGTTGCTATGACCTCGAATAAACTTGGTGCTTATCTTATACCTTGATAAAGTGCCGTTTTCCTTAGTATTAAAGGAGAAGGAAAGCTACGGAGGCACTTTATTGCCAATAGATTAGCTGCAATAATGCAAGCTAGAATGCTATATTTATTCTGTAGAATGCTTTACCATACCTAAGTAAAAAGCTCTAAAAGCTCTCTGTTTGTTTAGGATAGCAGCTGCAGTATTAGCTTGGTGTGACATCACTTCCTGCCTGAGTCTCTTCCTGATTACTTATAGGTCTGGGCTCAGATTACAGCAGAGCGGGGGGGGGAGAAGCAAACTGAGCATGCTCACGCCCGGGGTAAGGAGGATTAAGATGAATGTAGGAAGCCCATGAGGACACAGAGGGTCCTTTGAGTGTTTACTGGTGTATTTATATAGACCTTTCTGATTAAGCTTACTTAGTTTTAAACTTTCCTTCTACTTTAATAAACCAAATTAATGAAGCTAAGAGGTCACTGTAAGTAATCAGCATTAGTAGATGATTTTGTTTCATATGTAGAGAAGCACCAAAATCAGGATTCAGTTTGGAATTCAGCGTTTTTTACAGGATTTGGCAGAATCCAAGTACCTGACGGAACTGAATCCATATCCTTAAACTCATATGTCTTTTAGTCACATGAAAATGGAAATGGCTTTTTTTCTTTGCACTGTGTATTGATCTTTATAACCATTCAGGAATTTGGATATACCTATGCAAATTAGGGTTCAGATGTGGTTTGTAATTTGGTAGAACCCCAATATGGTGGATTTGGTACATCCCTATTAAGTGTCGGACTGGTCTGCCAACTTACAAAGACTTTTCCCAGTGGGCCCAGACCTTAGTTGGCCTTTTGCCCTTTCTGGAGCACAGAGCATGAGCTCCTTTTTTGCTTGTTTTTTAATTCATTCCCAGCAGTGAGAAAGATAGGAAAGGGTTAGTTTAGGAGTCTTACAATCAATAAGGTTATAAAAAAACGGAGGGCACACACAATAGCATTCGTGCTAAAAGGTGTGAATTTATTTGAGATCTACACAACGTTTCGGTGGCACAGCCTCCTTTCTCAAGTGCTCACGTTGTGGAGATCTCAAATAAATTCCCACCTTTTAGCACGAATGCTATTGTGTGTGCCATCCGTTTTTTTATAACCTTATTGATTGTGGATACCAAGGACTGCAGCAAAGTTCCCGGATAGAGCACCACCTTCTAATGAGCACAGATTCTGCAATATTGTACGTATTACATTTGAAGTTCTTTTTATATATAAAAGTAAAGGTTTTAGGGCTCTGCCTGTGGGTCCTTTATATCAGGTTCTCTGATGGGCCCTTTATGTCACTGTCCCTAGTGCATGGTTTTTTACATGATAAGGTATTCAGATATGTCAAGTTGTGACTCTTAAACAAAGGCTGGATTTCATATGCCCACACATCCAACTTTTTGTTTTTTTAGTTTTTCCTTCCTCATCTTTCAAAATATATGCTATGAATATATATTCTTGATGTACCTGATAGTGTCTGAAAACGCTTCCACTCCAAATTTGGAGATACAGTAGCCACCTCCACATATTGCCACTCGCCCTGCTATGCTTGACACATTGACTATACGTCCTTTAGCTTTCCTGATGAGAGGCAGCAGACTTAGGGTCACATCCACCATACCCAGAAGATTGACGTCAATTATTGTGCGAAAGTCATCTTTCTTTAACCACTCGTTGGGGGTCACAGGGATTAAAATTCCTGCATTGTTCACTAAACCCCACAGCCCTACAAAGAAAGGATGTCATGTATTTAGTTTTGAAAATAACAATTTAAATTAAGAAGAAAAACGTTTTTTTTTCACCAGACTTTTTGTATTCAGCCCCCTGCTTGCTGTAATAACATTTGGGTGGGCCCATCCTAGTTCATTGCAAGATTACAGTTGTACAGCGCCTTGCAAAATATTCAAGTATTATGTCATTATATAACTTACTGTCTCCTAAACTGTGAGACTGCCCCCTAAACAGTTGCCCAAGATGAATTCCTTACTTTATATTATATATATATATTACAGTCCAATTTTACAGCCTATTCATTTTGTGCAAGAGGAAATGAAAGAAGAGAAAGGAACGAGAGGAAAAAAAACCATGGAAATCTAGGATTAAGGAATTAAGTCAAAACCAGGCAATAATTTACTAATGGGAAAAATCAACATAATAGTAACTCTAACACTTTCAAGCAACTCAGCATTTGCCTAACTCCTAGTTGTTGCTTTTTGAACCAATGGGCCTGATTCAATTCAGCGAGAAAAAGTTATCTCACGGTTTATTACGTGAAAACTTATGAACGAGATTCGATTCGAGGATAAAAAAACTTTTCTCCTAATTTACTTTTAGTTTTTTTCCGATAGTCTTCAATTGAGTTTTCACATGATAAACCTTTCTGAGAAAGGTTTTTTGTATTTAATTGTGTTAAATATGGGATACACTTGCCACTTGTAAATGTATAATATTCTTCATAATTCCATTATTTCTATTTGTTTATCTGTACATGCAAACATATTAAACTAATGTGTAATATCAAAATCAGCATGACCAATCTGCACTGACCTTGTTGTTTTACCAATGGACTGTCCATAAAGATATGTTATTCTGGGTTATGTGCTATACTTTTCATAGTGAGATGTATTAAAATGAAAGTATTATGGAAAAAGAACCATCTGCTGTCTGGGCTGTTAATGTACTGAATACTTGCGTGGTGTCATTATATAATGTATGAAATGATGGCTTAGAACAGACAGAGCAGATCAAATTATTCCAGCTGGTAATAAATACTGGTTATAGAGAGGCTGCATCTTTGATTTCTCAGGTTCTTCTCTAACATTAAAGTGACTACTGTCATTTTTACCACTGTATAATATTAAATTATTAGGCGGGGATGCCATGAGAGTGTATTCAAAAAATTCACAAAGGCAAAGACGGATTATTAATACAACAGAACAGAGGCAGCCGGAAAAATAAATCACATGACGTGTCCACATGGGTGATGGGGATGGGTGTGTGGGGCTGCAGGCCTAGGGCTAGTGATGTGCGGCCTGCCCGATACTGGTTTATCCCAATGTTATTAATAGGGAAAAAAGATAAATATATAGGAAGACCGTTTTTTTTTCCAGAAAAGGTGGCAACCCTACATTCAAACATAAAAGTTAGGGAGTGGCTGGAGACACAGGGCAGAATGGTGCCAGGCAGGAGCTAAGGACTCATCTGCACCTCCTGACCCCTCAAAAATCTTCTGCTTTGTGAGGTTTAAACCTTGTAAAACAAGTTGCAGAGTATTTCTTGTCTTTGTCTTGACCTTTGACATTAAGTCTTCATTTTTTGTACTTTGTATTATATGAAAGCATATGAAGATTGCATGAGACTGAGCTTGCTGATCTGTCATGGAACCATATAGCTAAGCGAATAAACGGTGTTGCAAAGAAGTCAGTGTTAGGTAAGTGCAGCGTCTGTATTTAGAGAAGGCTGTGTCTTGAGCTAAGGCATCCAAGCACCATGTCATACTATATGTCTCTATAACTCTCCTTAGTTTAATGTTGTGGGTGCTTTGGACTTTTTTTTTTAGAAGGAACATTTTAAGTTATGTTCACTGTCATCAGAACCTATTGTCAGGTTTTCCATTGGCTTACATGCTTCTGTGTCCTTTGTGCTAAATCATATTATATTCATGTTGTATAATATATCCTGTACCTCTAACACAGGTTGCAGCCACGGAGTTTGTGAAATCTACTGTGACTGGACACTGCAGTTTCTTTCATTAAGGCAGGTTTATTCTACATACACTCTCAAATATAATATACAGACACACGGTCCTGCCGAACAACAGCCATATACAAACATCCCCTGAAAATAATACATATATAAATAGCCAGATACACAGGACCACATGAAAACACAAATTTTTCCTTACTGAGCTGTGTACACACAAAAACACATTGAAAGCCCTGGCTTAGTACACACATTCTCTGAAATTCAATCTCACAACTAGACATAATCAAAGTTCATGCAAGTTAATATCAATTATATGGCATGACCAGTTTAAATTAAACTGTCTGTACAATGTTGAACAGAAGATGGTTAATAATAATAATAACAATAATAATCATATAAACTGGAATGTACAGATCATTAGAGGGCAGACGTGATGCATTATTTATTTTGCCTTTGCATACATATCTGACCTTTATCCTGGACAATCTGAGATGTCCATTTAGCAGTAGCAGCCACACTCTGGCTGTCAGTAACATCCAGGATGACAGTTTGTAGTCCACTTGATGTCTCCTTTTTAAGTTCTTCAGCACCTTTTTGAGTCAGACAGGCTGCAAGTACCTGTACCCCACGTCTGTCCAACTGCCTTGCCAACAGGTTTCCAAATCCAGAGTCACAGCCTGTGATAAGTACATATTTATCTGTGAGATTTGTCAGTATTTTCTTCTGTCTGTTCCATCTGTAGACCAAGATCAGAGCCACCAGTACTGCCACTAGAAGGAACCACATGATTCCAGTGAACTGTTGCTGTGGTAAAAAAAATCAATAAAAGTAGACATTTAATTGATGCATAAGCAGATACTATCTAGAATAATTAATTAAATGCAGTGAAAAGTGCAGTCACTGTTTGTTTTACATAATGCACCAGTTTTTCCCAGAATTCTTGTGTAATTGTGTGTGCAGTGCAGGCATTGAATTAGATGCAACTGTGCCGAGTCTGACCCTTGTGTGTTGTGCCTCAAGCAACGTCTGATTCATCAAAATATACACATTTGCATGTGCAGAGGCTGTTGCACCAAATATTCAGTGCAAGTAATGTCTCTGCCTGAATTTTTAGACACAATTGTGGTGCAGAGAGAGGGGTGCTGAGGGAACCTGGAGCTATGGCTTGGTTAGAAGGTGATAACGACTCCAGGTTTCACACAGCGAAGTCACAGATTTACAGTATAAAGTTTTAAGAAAGTCCCATAATGATTGTGTGGACTGGTAGATTTTGTATGTTAAAGCTCCATTCCACTATCCATAAGTGTGCAACCAAAATAATATTTTTTTTGCTGTTATTTTACACTATGAACTGGGCAAAGTCCATTAGAATTAGTGGGACCACAGTTCAGAAAAACAGTGTAAAATACTGCTAAAACAATACAGTTTATTTTTCAATGTTTCCATCAATGCCAATATCTATACCAGTTTTTAGAATTGTACAACTTTTTGCAACTTGTTTTGCTTAGCCATATCATTGCAAAAACCTACTATAAATAAATAAAAAGTGTTTTTTTATGGTAAACTGGTTTAAAAAGCATCTGTTAAATGTCTGCCTCTTTTTTTAACAGAGAATTGCAAAACAGACCCCATGGAAGCTTGGCATTAGAACTGTATGGTGGTTTTCAAATATGTCATTTAGAAAAAATAGATTTTTGCATGATGGTGTCTACTAAAAACAATACATTTGTAGGAATAACTGACATGGACGTCATAATGTCTCCTTACCCTTAGAGTCTTCCCTTTCAGGTAAAGATTTTTACTTGATAATTCTTTCCTGGAAAATATCTTGGTCAGATCAAACTGCAAGCAGGCAAAATTAATTCCCTTTATTTGTTCTTGATATGTGCGAGCAGGTTATGTGAACAGGTCTTATTTGTGATCACATGAGTGTTTCAGCAGAAACCTGTAAATGTCAAATTTTAACTAAATTTGGCAACTCACTGCAGGTAAACATGGCAACTGTCCTGGTTAAATGAAATACCTTAAGCTTCATGATTGATCAAGTTATTTATGTTATTTGTTGACTGGAAGCTGAAGTCCAAATAAAGCATGCTTATTAGCCATCAATAAATTGATCAGAAAATCAGACACTGTGTGCACCTAGTGCACCATTAATGCAGCATTTTTACATAATGAAAAGAAAAATAAGGATTCTTTGTATCCTTTACCCTTCTGGTTGAGCTCTGTTTTGGATTTCTGTAGGTATAGCGCTAATAGAGCATGCACAATTAAAATACAGGTATGGGATCCATTATCCAGAAACATGTGTTAAGATTGAATATACTAACTAGGCCTCAAAGTCAGGTCAAGGGGTTAAACTTAAAGTTCTTGCTTGCTAGTGCACAAAATGTTATAGGAATTGAAACTGTTTTGCTTAGCGCATGAAAAGCCCCTAGAATTCAGTCAATCAATCATATAAGAAAAAGGAGAAATTAATGAAAATGTTAATGAAGTTTTGATCCGGGTATAAAATTGGATAACAAAAAGTGAAGGGCAGAATTCTCTGTCCGGACCTGTCTGATTTGCTGTATTGCTAAATCAGCAGTTTGGTGCACCTCGCAAATAAATCTGAGTTCTGAGTTTGAGCATTATCCGTGTGTCCAGATGTGGTGATTGCCTGAGAGATAAACTACTGAACTCTTCACCCTTTATCCAGAAAGCTCTGAATTACAGAAAGGCCATCACCCATCGACTCCATTGTATCCAAATAATCCAAATTTTTAAAAATGATTTTCTTTTTCTCTGTAAACAGTACATTGCACTTGATCCAAACTAAGATATAATCAATCCTTATTGGAAGCAAAATCAGCCTATTGGGGTTATTTAATGTTTACATGATTTTCTAGTAGACTTAAGGTATGAAGATCCAAATTACGGAAAGAACTGTTATCCGGAAAACCCCAGGTCCCGAGCATTCTGGATAACAGGTCCCATACCTGTACTACTATCATGGTCAGAAGCTGCCCCTAGTGAGTGCTATGCCACCCACAGCAGAAGGAAGCTCCTTGTGGATCACTCATTATACACATGATATAAGATGAGAAGTCGACTAATCCTACAACACATGCACGTGTGCCCTGAACAAGCTGGGACACTCACTTCCTCACATTGCCATCCATGCAGACAAAGTTGCACTTGCTAGGAGCATTTTCTCACTAAAATAATATTTATTTTTCCCCCAACTGCAACTCAATTTTTTTGTGATTAGTTGCTATGGGTGACAAGACCAGTACAGATATATTCCCCTTTATTACATTACCAACAAAGTGTCCCTAGTGTATTGCGTAAAGAGGATTTCTTGTCCTTCAGTGCACATGCCTAATGGTTTAGAATTGTTTAGTGGTGAACACAGTTTTCCCTTTTGCTCTAATGTATACTGTGCAGTGACCAGCCCCATGTTTTAGCTTCAATCATTTCAACTTCTGTCAGGTGATCCCTGTGGCGTCCAATAAAAGGGTATCTATTTGGGAGATTTAACCTTGGGTAGCAAGTTGCAGATAAAACGTTTTCCTCGAGAAAAATGTATGACCCATAGCAACCAATCAGATCTTTGCTTTTGTTTTTTAACTGGTAGGTGAACTCTAATTACTGATTAGTTTCTATGGGCAACATCACCAGTGATGTTTTAAGTCAATGTTTTACACTGCATGATATATAGGCCCCTTAATAAATTAGATGAACATTATTGTAGGACTGGCCATATTAGGGAAGACTTAATTGTCCACCTTGAATATATTGTAGTAGATGGACATACACACAATTAATTAATGTCCTTAATATATTGATATGGGTGAGTGCAAATGATTCTTGTTATGATGGCACATGTGTTCTATTCTTGTCCCTGTTTGTTGGGTATTCCCAGATCTGGTCGGAGAATTAACATATGTTATGTTAATTAACAATTAACATAACAGGCATTTCAGGTATGCAGAGACCAAAACAGCAAACACAGAGACCCAGACAACCCCCACCAGCCCAATAAATAGTGACTGTCTATGACATCTTACAGCAGCCCCTCTAGCATTTGCCAGAACCCACAGATTGCCGGTCCCAGCCTGAGTATTCATTGATTTAGTTCCTACTGAGAATCACTGTAAATGCAACACATCATATATCCTCAGGTGCAGTTGTCTGTGCACCTCTTCCATTGACTGGTCTATGTATCTCTGTTGGGGCTTTCTGGAAGCATATTTAGGCATTTTTCCTGTGCTTTGGCTTCATGAAGATTCTGATCCTGCTCTCAAGTCTTATACGCTCATTTTTTATAGACTATTCTAGGTTGGTGATCTTCATATATTTTAAAACATAACAGTGTGTGCGCTGGGCCCCCTGCAAAATAAAACGATGGAGGGGCCCGGCCCACTGCGATCCCCAAATGCCCTCCCTCCCATCCACACCCTGCTAGGGTTGCCACCTTTTCTTGAAAAAAATACTGACCTTCCTATATTTAAATGCATTTTCCCTAATAATAACATTGGGATTAAGCTTAATTTTTACCAGCCAGGCCGGTAAAACACCAGGCAGGTGGCAACCCTACACCCTGCCCTACATCTGCCTACTTGCCCCGGCACCAGAGTCTCCAAGCCACCTGTGTTCCCCTTCCCTGCTGCAGCCGGGTATATTGTTCTCAGCCATAAAGGAAGCAAACCCTGTTCCCTAGCCCCGCCCGACCATGGAGTCTGCCTCTATTATTACGCCACTGAATATAACTTATGTTGACTATGCCTTTGAAACGTACCGTATGCAAAAGTCATGGAAAGGAATTACTTGCAATTGCTATTCCTCTTGGGAACAGATGGGGTCAGTACTGCCTGCTGTTATTCAACTACAATTCTGTTTATAGACAGGGATTATGTTTGTTGTTCATAACCTTGTGTACCTCAATCCATTGGATCAGTTTTTTTGCATGTGCTGCCACGTTACCTTAGGTCAAATCTAATATCTGAAACACAGTTGATTTGGGCTGAAAAAAGACCAAAGTCCATGAAATTCAACCCCTCGTAAATATCAAAGACATGCACAGTTTCTCGCTTAAAAACATTTATTGGTGCATATAAACCACAAAAAATAACATGTCAATATTCAATTCACACACACCACAAAGCAGTGTCTCCCCCCCAGTCTGCCTACCTGTTGTTAGCCACACCCTCCTGACGCGTTTCGCGCTATTCATTCTGATGAAGCGCCCAATAGCGCGAAACGCGTCAGGAGGGTGTGGCTAACAACAGGTAGGCAGACTGGGGGGGAGACACTGCTTTGTGGTGTGTGTGAATTGAATATTGACATGTTATTTTTTGTGGTTTATATGCACCAATAAATGTTTTTAAGCGAGAAACTGTGCATGTCTTTGATATTTACTTTGGTTTAATTGGGCCTGTGCACAGGACTCGCTGTATAGACAGCAGCTACCCCATAATTGATTTTGTTTTACTACAAATTCAACCCCTCCAAGCAAACTTCAGTGCACATAGTTGCATAGTTAATTAAGGCTGAAAAGGGACCAAAGTCAGTAAAGAACCCACACGTGTTTTGCATTGGCTTTGTCAAGTTGGCTGATCATTGCAGTTTAGTATTTATCTTGTAAATCGGTCCCTTTGTTCCTCCCTTGCCTCTACTCCACACTTGATGTCTGTTTAAATACTACAGGTATGGGATCTGTTATCCAGAAAGCTCCGGAAAGGTCGTCTCCCATAGACTTCATTTTATCCAAATAATCCACATTTTTAAAAATGATTTCCTTTTTCTCTGTAATAATAAAACAGTGGCTTGTACTAGATCCAAACTAAGATATAATTAAAGTTGGCCATAGACGTGCAGATTATAGCCTATGTCAGATGAATGATTGTCCGTGCCAATCTAGCAACTAACCATTCAGATTAATATAAAGTAGTAAAGAGAACATATCACACCATGCTATTAATTGACAGACAGCAATCACACCAGGCTATTAATTGACAGACAGCAATCATAAAAAAGTTATTTCTGACAAATAGTAGTCTCCCATTGATATCATCCCATTGCAATACATGCAGAGATATTATCGGTAGCCGATATAAATCTTTTAACCTGTCCGATTGACTGAACATCCAATTACCATAATATGAAAAATGTCTCGACACTCCACACATGGTCCGAAAATTGGACGAGCCTTCGTGTGATGGTATCTTTGTGTCTATAGTGAGCTTAATCCTTATTGGAAGTAAAACCAGCTTATTGGGTTTAGTTCATGTTTACATGATTTTCTAGAAATGAAGATCCAAATTACAGAAAGATCCATTATCCTGAGCAGGTCCTGAGCATTCTGGATAACAGGTCCCATACCTGTACCACTACATGCTTCCCTTCATTTACTTGGGACAACGATACACGTTACATATATAAGAAATTACAAGGGAATGTAAGAACAGGAACAATGTTTGCATTGGGTCTTAAAACATATCTATCAGGTTTTATTTTAAACAGTACTGTATATCAATGATATTAACGTGACTCATAAAGGTCATATTTTACACTGGAAAAGGAGGTGCTTGAAGACTTGATATTATAATGTGGAGGCCTGTTTATTGAAGGTCAAATATTAGTGGTTTTAGAGTTTTTTAAACCACGATTAAACTAATTTTCTGTAAAACCACAAATGCCATGAAAGTTATTAAACGATCCGAGTATAAAAAGTATGAACGGAAAAACTGCTGAATGATGCACTGAACATTAGGAAAATCCCCAAAATTCTATTTTTTTTGGATAATTATTAGTGAAAAAAAAAATCAGAAAACCTGGTCCAATAGGATCATCGTCCCACTGGTTTGTACTTGGTGCAGGTTTGTATTAGAGTTTTTCTGGGTTTTTACACTAAATAAATATAGAATTTTTAGAGTTTTAGAGAAATAAAAAAACACGAAATTTTTTTAAAAAAAAAATATGATTCAGGAAAAATAGATATCCAAATTTTTGAGGCCTGGCTCAGCTTTAGGTTTTGTACATTCACACTATAACATGCTTGTGTGGGTTTTGATGGATTATGTTGTCCTACTCTAAACAATATGGTGAAACAATTTAGGATAACAACCCACAGGCTTTTGTACCCCTGTGTAACATATATTTCCTTTCTTTTCATGCTGCTTTTTTAACGAGAATGATTATTCCCTTTGTATCTTTGTAAATATCATTGTTTTTTTTCTTTTCATTGTGATGTTTATTATAATACATGCAATTCTGGAAACTAACATTTTACTGCAAAAGACCTGCTTTCCATGACCTAATCTTTACAATGAAGTACTTTAGCAGTCATACTCCTTGGGCTGGTTTAGGATTATCAATACCAAACAGAAAGTCTACTAGTGATGTAGGGAAATAGGAAAGAGGCAAGAAGAGCAGCTTTGCATCCCAGCCAGCAGAATAACGTGTCCGAGGATGTATCGCAGTGAGGGCATGCTCCAAGCAGTCGGTCACCAATGAAAGATCCCCTTTGCACAATGGAACAATCGTCTCAGATGCCTTGCACGCTACAGCAAGAACAAAATGGTATATGTTAAGTAAGCTATAGATGGCATCAGAAGCACACACAAAATAAAAAAGCACACACAAAATAAATATTGTTAAATGTGATTGGCTTTGGCCTAGTTATTACTGTGTATCATCAGTTGTAGAATATAATCCAAATGCTGAAATCAGATAGTGGCAGATTTGCATAAGGGTGATCCTTGTCGTCACCACTCTACGGGGGCAGGAATGATCAGGGTGGGTTGGGTTACAGCATAGAGATAATGGAATAATTAATTCACCCCTGTCATCAGATCAACCTATTCCAGAGGAACAAAATAAGCATTTATGAGTAAATAATAAAACCTACATTTTTCAAAGTATTCCTGTCCATAGCTTTGGCGGATTTCCTCAGTGGTGTTGTTCCAGGCCTTTTCTAAACTTTGATTTACTAAATCTGTGTTTGTTATTTGTGTTTTAAAAAAGCCTGGTTCCACTATAGACACCTTTACACCGAACGGCCTCATCTCACGCCTGGAGAGTAGAAAAGGAGATACAAAGGTGTTAAGAGTGTAGGATTCATGTATTGAGCAAAACAACTGATAATTCCAGATTTGTTTTGCTGTCTTCTAATTTGACATAAATTTACCAAAATTATAATCCACAAATTCACACTTGCATGTCATTGGAAATTAGCCAGTAGTGATGGGCGAATTTGTCCCGTTTTGATTCGCCGAAAAATTAGTGGATTTCCAGCGAAATTCACGAAACGGCAAAAAATTTGTGAAATGTGAATTTTGACGCCCGCGTCAATTTTGACGACGGTGTTAAAGTCAATGGGCATCCGAATAATGTTAACGCGTGGCAGTGTAGACCCAATGGACTTTTCCGACGTGCGTCCAAAATCTTTTTGATACAGACGAATTTTCGCAACAGTTTCGCAAATTTATTCGCCAGTGGCGAAATGTGGAAATTCAACGCAAATTTATTCGCCCATCACTACTAGCCAGACATGTGATTCCACCATAGGTTGCGTAATACAGTAAGTGCATTACTTTGTTTCCTTCTCCAGGAGCAGACAAGCGACAGAAGAAAATGAATTATTTTATATGTGAATTTGCATTGCTTTTGCAGTAAAAGCCAATAAATGTTATGCATCGTATGAGTATTGTTTTTTAGTGTAGCTTCGTATTTTAGGACAAAATAGACTACATACATTTGCAACATGAGTATTACAATTGAAACTGCAGTAAACTCAACAGGGTCTGAGGGTATAGGATTTTAAGTGGTCCAGTTAATTGTAACTTGTAGTAAATCCACAACTGAAGGGTCACAGGATAACATAAATACATAATATATACAACATGTATTACTTGTTTATTTAAGTGGGACATATTTCCCCCCCCAACAACATAATGTAAAATTGCTTTTCTGTGCAAACATTTTCCTTTAGTTTTGATGATATTATTAGATTTACACAGCTAATATCATGAACATGTAACAAGTGTACCCCCTGCTTCTCTGTCCATCTGGCCAGAATTCCTAAAGCTTAAGCTGCTGACAATGGACATCGTCTCCTGACACTACTCACTTTAATCTCAGAACTGAGCAGAAAGGCATCAGGAGACGCCTCCTGCATCAGTGTCTAAAATGGGAAATATCCAGAAAATGAAAATTTATCATAAGCTTCATCACAGTAAAATAAGAAACTTTCTAAATATAATCAATTCAAAATTCTCTACTGTTTTTCTTTATTCTCTCCTCAAATTTTGGTTGACAGTTAGATCTTGTAAATCTGTTTGTGGAGGCTCTCTTTCCAAACAAATGTTTAGAGCTTACTCAAATAACTTATTCCAGCACAAACACAATCCAACAAAATAACTGACTTTGGCACAAATCCTGCATACAGAGAGAGAAAGGATTAATTGTGACTTTAAAAGAGTTAGCTCTAATACATCTTCTAGGCCCCTAGAACCTGTCAATCAAAATAAGAGCTTGACTCCTGCATTAGGACAGAATGAACAGAGACAAATGCTGAGTATGGGAGAGTGGAAAGATACTTATTTTAGAAACTGTACAGAAGTTTTAATTGATAATATTTGGAAAATACCTCATTTCATTATGATGAAGTTACTGGCTATGGCAGACAGAACAGCAGGCAGCACTCCTAGTATAAATGTGTGATATTAGCAGTGTAAAACTGCTAATATCTTGAAAACTATATTTAAAAAAGTTAATGTAAATTGCAGAAAAGTATTCTTTACATTAAGATTTGGGGGTGGTCATGTGTGCCGTAAACCAATAGTTTCCAAACTCTTAAGTATAGTGCACCATTTATTTCTTATACCACGTGCTTTTGCTGTTAGATGTAAAAAATGTTGGGGTATCAAGCCCATTTAAAAGCTCTGGTGAGGGGGCTCTGGGGGAAAAAAGGTTGGTTTAGAGTATGCAAACGTCACCTTACTCACCTGAGACTATCAGAGAAAGATTCCACTCCGTATTTGGACATGCAATATCCCCCTCCAGAGAAAGTTATTCTACCTGCCACGCTGGCTATATTTACCACACGCCCTCGGGCTTTCCTGATAAGGTGCAACATATTGATTGTCACATCAACAAGGCCTAACAGGTTTACATTCATGATCTTTATAAAATCTTCTTTGGTTAACCATTCATTTGGAGCACAAGGAAAACTAATTCCTGCATTGTTCACTAAGCCCCAGAGCCCTGTAATAAAGAAAATGGATTGTAATGTAAAGGATAGATACCAGAGGTGAGATAACAGATGAACACATCATTAATAAAACAATGGTAAATGTGCAAATATTCAGCCACAAATCTGTAGACCGTAATACCAGCCAGGGTCTAATATAAGGGATAAACATACTCTGTCCACTGTTGAATACGTTGGTACCAGTGACATTATAAAGGAGATAAAGGATAATTAGAATACATTTCACAGTTTATTTTTGGTGCATACAGATTTAAAGGAATTGTTCAGAATAAAAATAAAAACTGGGTAAATAGATAGGCTGTGCAAAATAAAAAATGTTTCTAGTTAGTTAGCCCAAAATGTAATATATAAAGGCTGGAGTGACTGGATGTCTAATATAATAGCCAGAATACTAATTCCTGGTTTCCACTGGTTAGTTACCAGACAATAACCAAACAGTGACTTGTGGGGGGGGGGCACATGGATCTGAATCTGAGCTGCATTGCTGAGGATCAATCGCAAACTTACCGAACAGTTATGTCCCATGTGTTAGAGAGCTGAAAAGCAGGAAGTAGTGTTCTGGCTATTATGTTAGACATCCAGCCACTCCAGCCTTTATACATTACATTTTTGACTAACTAACTATATCAGAAACATTTTTTTATTTTGCACAGCCTATTTACCCAGTTTTTATTTTTACACTGAACTGTTCCTTTAAAGGAGAACTCCCCTTAATAAAAACCATTACCCAGTACCCTACATACACCTATAAGTGCAGAGTGAGCGCAGCGGAGCTCATGGGTACCATCTTTTAGCTCCTCAGATTTCTTCAGGTCCTCTTCCTTTCCTTCTGCAATTTCTGTCACTTTTGGCACATACGCAGTTGCTACAAACAGGAAGAATGCTCCAACTGTGCATGTGCCAATATGGCGCTCACTTCCCAAAGAAATCTGAAGAGCCAGTAGTGTATGTAGGGACCCATAGGTTTTACTATGTTCCTATGGCTTTAAATCCCTATCCTTCCCTTTTCTCTAGTTACTAGACAAAAACCTATGTATCTAATTTCTAATTCTATTTTCATAACCAGTAGTTATTGGCCAAAGGGTTTGATGACTACTTCCTACCACACTTCAATATAGTGTGTGGAAAGGGGTGGATCTTCCTCTTTGGCTCCTGGTGTCCTTCCAGCTAGGTTGTTCCCAAATAAGCCTGGATACACCAAGGCCCAGTAAAGCCACCACCCTAAAGGGACAGCAGGAAACCCGTGAACGAGGTTAACAAGCACAGGTTAGTTTATTTCATAGACTATCTAGGAGAGTGAGATAGACAGATTATATAGAACGAGCAGTTGTGTGCTCCATCAAGGATAATAGCAGGGAGTAGCTTCCCACAAGGCTTCCTTGTATGCCTTTAGTGAAGGGACCACAGTGGATAGGGTGTCAGGCAGTGGCGTAGCTACCGGGGGAGCAGGGGGTGCAATTGGGCTAGGGCCCGCACGCCCTCAGGGCTCCCGGCAGCTCGTGCGCCACTGGATTCTGGCCCCCGGCTGCGCGCCCCTCACGTTACTGGTGTCAGGCTAGAATTCTTCTCCCTAACCACTCCTCTGGATGGGATCCAGACCACTTAAAGGTGTATCTGCCTGAGGGAATTGATGTACGCTTGACTATTTGCCTTATGGGAGTCATAACTGTAAATTCTGTATCATTCTCCTCTATCTACCCTCCTCTGTGTTATGTTACACAGGGGTTTATATTAGTGGAGGGGGGTTGAGTTCTCCTTTAAGGTGGCCATACACCGGCCAATAAAAACTGCCAACATGTATGTACGTATGTATGTATGTATGTAGACATGGGGCCCTGACCAATATGTGGCTAAAGACTGGTCAGATATTGGTTAGACAGGTTTAAAAATGCAGTTGGAGCAAGGACCGCATTGGCCCATTAATGTAGTTAACTAACGGTGTTTTTAAACTTTTACTATTAAACTTTTTAACCTTTAATTAATATCTGGCCACGTTTTGGTCAGGGAAGCCCTTTGGAGGACCCCAATAACATCGCCTGTATCTCTGTCATTATGATCTGATCATAGGCCCTAGAGACCAATGATTGGATCAGCCCGACATAGCTGACCTCAAGGTGGGCATATCAGTGAAAGATCTGCTCTCATGACCATCTTAAGAGTAGCTGTGAGAATATTGACTGTAAGTAACAGGCCAGGCAGGTACATCCTGCTAATCTATCACTAATATTTCACTATTTCAGTTTTACCTTTATCTCCAACAATCTGGCTAGCCCACTTTTCTGCAGATTTCACACTCTTGCTGTCAGTTACATCCAGGAGAATTGTCTGTAGCCCGCTTGATGTCTGCTTTTTTAGTTCTTCAGCCCCTCTATCGGTCAGACAGGCTGCCAGCACATGTATCCCACGTCTATCCAGCTTTCTTGCTAACAGGTTCCCAAATCCAGAGTCACAGCCAGTGATCAACACATATTTATCAGTTAGATTGTCCAAAATATGTCTGCCCTTGTACCACCTATACAGGAGACTCAGAGGCACAAGTAGCAGTAGAAGGACCCACATGGCAGCGGATGTAGTGTATCACTGTAAAATATATGATTCAACAGAACATTATATATAATTGACTTTTTAAGAAGTAGAGGACATTTTGCAAAGATTTTGTGAAACATAACTTGGGCACAAAGGGTAAAAGGGAATAAAGGGGTCACCTGTTTGCCAATGGAAGCATTAGAACAAAACCACCAAACACAAGAAATACCATATTAGTTCCCTTATTTTAAGAGAGAAATACTTTCATATAAAGCAAGGTATTCACAGGGCTTTAAAATATGGTGAAAAAAAAATAAAGTATATTTTCTATTCCAGTGTTTTGGACTTCCTTGAGACCTTTGTCAAGGTGACAATAAACTTTATATACTTTTTTCACCACATTTTAAAGTTCTGTGCTATTCTTAGCTTGAGAGGCAGGATATTCAAGTTCTGGACAAAAGTATCAGGCAAATCTTAAAAGACTGGTTTCTTGTAAGACAGTATTTCAAATATTTTGTTAAGCTTTAGAAATGTATGAAAACATGCTCCCTAGACTAAAGTACTACTGATATACACCCTTATGTGATTATATGTGATTATATAACCAGTTTCACATTAAATGTGTTTTTCTGAAATGTTTCCCATTTATCCAGCATGATAAACCCTGAGTACCAAACATTATTTTCTTGTAACCTGGGCTGACACATAGGGGGTTATTTACTAAAATCCAATTTTATCTAATTTTTTAGATAATTTCTATTTATCTTTAAAATTATTTATCTTTAAAATAACTCGAAAAAATTGTATTGGGAACAAACTCAATAGATCGATCAAAAAACGGAATTGTACAAAATTTTCAGACTTTTCTCCCGAATCACTTGATTTTTCAGGGTTATTGCTCGAAAACCCCCTTAGGCTTCTGCTATTGACATGATTGGGGTCCAAAATACCACCTCCCATATTGTATTCTTTTTTTTTTTTTTTTTTTTAAAGATTTATTTGGGATGTTATATATATATATATATATATATATATATATATATATATATATATATATATATATATATATATATATATATATATATATATATATATATATATATATATATATATATATATATACTAGACTAATATATACTAGAAACCCGCACTTGCAATTCTCCCTGATTTTCTATTGATATTGCAAATTGACTTTTATGGAAGTTTCAGGTGCAATGAAGTCCAATGTCTGCCAATAATGTGAATAAATATTGAAATACACAGTTCCACAGCTCTTCAGCGCTTTATGCAGATCCTCTTGTTTGCACTGTTACCCCCAAATGAAAGGGCAGTGATATCTAGTTACGAACTTTTATGGCCACTGGTCAGATATTTTTAAGATTATCCTGTGTATGGCTCTTAGCTCTCTCTTCATATATATATATATATATATATATATATATATATATATATATATATATATATATATATATATATATATATATATATATATATATATATATATATATATATACTAGACTAATATATACTAGAAACCCGCACTTGCAATTCTCCCTGATTTTCTATTGATATTGCAAATTGACTTTTATGGAAGTTTCAGGTGCAATGAAGTCCAATGTCTGCCAATAATGTGAATAAATATTGAAATACACAGTTCCACAGCTCTTCAGCGCTTTATGCAGATCCTCTTGTTTGCACTGTTACCCCCAAATGAAAGGGCAGTGATATCTAGTTACGAACTTTTATGGCCACTGGTCAGATATTTTTAAGATTATCCTGTGTATGGCTCTTAGCTCTCTCTTCATTTCTCTAGGGTTAATGAGGGAGAAATGATGAACATTGGTTTTTGTTGTTTAAAATGCCTAAACACAAAAACTTGTCACCATTCTGCAATGCATCCATGTGCTGGAGTTTAATTTGTCAACAATATAACTTACTAACAAAACTTTACTGCAGTTTGTGCTGGCTGGGGGAGTACACCCTTAAATAAATGGACCGTAATATGAAAGCAGCACTAGAGTCTTACCCCCCATATGTAATAAATATGTAATAAAGTTGGCCCAGGTACAGTATCCCATGCAAACCCCTGTAAATTATACCTCCTAATGATTAGTTGATTAGGATTGGGGATGCACTGAATCCTGGATCCGGTTCGGTATTCGGACAGGATTCGGCCATTTTCAGCAGAATCCTTGTGCCTAGCTGAACCGAATCCAAATCAATTAGGGCTCCGATTCGGTTCGGTATTCACCCAAATCTTTCACAAAGGATTCAGGGGTTCAGCTGAATCCAAAATAGTGGATTTGGTGCATCCCTAATTAGGTTACTAGAGTTCTAGTAAATGTTGCACCATTTGATAAATAATTCAAATTATTTTTTAAAAAATGGTGAAAAATATTAAAAAAAAATGAAAAAAGAGAATAGAGCAAAGTGCTTAGGAGGTTTTATTAGTGGTGTAACTACCATACAGTAGACCCCGTATTTATGGAAGGGCCCAGGGTACTGTATTGTACTGTACTGTATTGTGGGGTCGGCTGTATGATAGTTCCCCCTCTCCAGCTACTTTGAACTTTGCTGGTGTGGTCGGGTAGGGGGTTCGAGGGCCTACAAGTGCGGACTGCCCACAAGTGAACAGGCCCCTCCTGAATATTTTTTTTGTGGGGAGGGCCTTGAACATTGAAGGTATGTCACTTAGATTGTAAGCTCTACGAGGCAGGGACCTCCTTTCTATTGTCTCTCTTGCCACATGACACTTAAGCTCTGTGTTCTTATATAAGCTCTGTGTATATTTATTATATTTATTATGTTACATATCCTCCCTGTGTGTACTTTTATATATTGTACAGCGCTGTGGGTTACACATACAATACATGTTAATTGTCAGTCCCCTTTAAAATCTAAATAGAAGCGAGTGCAAAAGTCTACTAATAAATGAGCATAGATTATAACACTGCCTGGGAAAAACCACACCTAGTAATTTTTCAGTAATAAATGAACACATAAATGAATGGTTAATAAAGAAACTTGTCATTGATTGCAAACAATTATAGAAACACTATAATGAAGAACTAACACATATAATTAGAATGCAGTAGCAGCAGCAACTTACACTGTAAACGCTTTAGGATCTTTGCCTTTAATCCGTGAGTCTGCTGATATGCAAGAACTGCCCTGCAGGAATTATACCCTGTGCAAATTGTATAATATAGCACTATGCTGAGAAACATTAACACTGTCAATACTGGATGATATTTATGTGTAGAAATACAAGCCAAAAATAAATAAGAAATGTAACGAATGGAAAGTCACAAAAGTTGAACAAGTTCTTACCTGCTGACTGCCAGATCACAAAAACACCAGCTTAACAAGCAGTGATTCCAGTACAGCACACAACTGCACTGCGGGTGAGGAAACTGGGAGTAATATAGAGTAGAGTAGTGGTGAGTGAAATTAAGTGGGAGTGGAATTCAACTGTAAAAAATCTTACTTAAAGAGGTTGTTCACCTTTCAGTTAACTTTTAGTATGCTATAAAATGGTTTATTCTAAGGAACTTTTCAACTGACATTCGATTTCTAGTTTTTGAATTATTTTCCTGCTTATTCAAATGGGGGTCACTGACCCCATCTATAAACAAATGGTCCGCAAAGCTACAAATGTATTTTTATTACTACTTTTTATTATTCATCTTTCTATTCAGGCCCTCCTCTATTCATATTCCAGTCTTTTATTCAAATCAATGCATGGTTGCTAGGGTAACTTGGACCCTAGCATCCAGATTGCCGAACTTGGAAACTGGAGAGTTGCTGAATAAAAAGCTAAATAATGCAAAAACTACAAACAATAGAAATGAGAACCAATTGCAAATTGCAAAAAGACACATGTCCATCAAGTTCAACATTTTTCATAGTCTATATAAACCTGGTAGTTGATCCAGAGGAAGGCAAAAAATCCCATCTGAAGCCTCTCCAATTTGCCTTTAGAGGGGGGTAAAAATTACTTTCTGACTCCAAAATGGCAATCGGACTAGTCATTGGATCAACTTGTACTATGAGCTATCTCCCATAACCCTGTATTCCTTCACTTGCTAAAAAGCTATCCAACCCCTTCTTAAAGCTATCTAATGTATCAGCCTGTACAACTGATTCAGGGAGAGAATTCCACATCTTCACAGCTCTCACTGTAAAAAACCCCTTCTGAATATTTAGACAGAACCTCTTTTCTTCTAATCGGAATGGGTGACCTTGTGTCAGCTGGAAGGACCTACTGGTAAATAAAGCATTAGAGAGATTATTATACGATCCCCTTATATCTTTATACATAGTTATTATACCCCCCTTAAGCGCCTCTTCTCCAGTGTAAGCAATCCCAGCTTGGCCAGTCTTTCCTTATAGGTGTGATTTACCATACCTTTTACCAGCTTAGTTTCCCTTCTCTGGATTTTAGCCCCAAGTCAAGTCTCGTCGGTCTCGCTTAGTGCCACTGAAAATTGGTTAAGGGCTCTTACGCACTGGCGTTCTGACCTGCGCTCCCCTGCGTTCCGTTTTTTGGCGTTCAGCCGCAGGGAAGCGCAGGAATAGACGCATGTCATTATTTCAAATGGGGCTGTACGTGTAGGCGCCGAACGCAGGAAAAATGCAGCATGTTGCGTCTCAACCTGCGTTCGGCGCCTACACGCGCCTGAGTGAATACAGCCCCATTTGAAATAATGACATGCGTCTATTCCTGCGCTCCCCTGCGGCTGAACGCCAAAAAACAGAACGCAGGGGAGCGCAGGTCAGAACGCCAGTGAGTAAGAGCCCTTAACCAATTTTCAGTGGCACTAAGCGAGACCGACGAGACTTGACTTGGGGCTAAAATCCAGAGAAGGGAAACTAAGCTGGTAAAAGGTATGGTAGGTCAGACAGTGAAAGGCACTTACAAATGTGGTGCAAAAATATGCAAAACTTGTCAAGCAATTCTAACAGGCCCGGAATTTAAATCTAATGTGTCAGGACAAATCTTTAAGAATAGAGGGTTCTACAATTGCAACACTAGAAATGTTGTATATCATTTGGAATGCGGACACTGTAATAAACAGTATGTTGGCCGCACATCTCGTATGTTGAAGGAGAGAATAAGAGAGCACATTAGAAGCATAACTAATGAGGAAGAAACCACCCCGGTTGGCAAACATTTTAAAGCATGCTCAAATAACGGAATCAATGATTTAAAAGTCAAAGTAATTGAAAAAGTAAGGGTCCCCATTAGAGGAGGAGACCTTATCCATAGATTAAATCTTAGGGAGGCTTTTTGGATCCTTAAATTGGAAACCAGGATTCCAAATGGTCTTAATTATAGACACGATATAAGTTATCTATATTAGAGTTGGATACTGAGTTTCTAGGGTACTTAATGTTAATCTAGTTCTTACATGAACGCAACAATAGGCATGTAATTTGTTAAATAATATCTTAGATAAAAACCTTAACCTAAAGAAACGGAACCTAATAGATTTTGACAACTACTTTAAGACATAGAGATTTGCAATTTGTTTGGTTTTTATCTCATTTTAACAGTCCTATCTTATAAGGGTTTTAATGTATTTAAATAAAAGTGTAATTTTATTGTTTACCTTTGTATATAATTATAGCTGACCGAAATGAACAATTAGCCTATGACTAAGGGATACATTCCCGAAACGCGTTAGGTGTCGAACAGCAGCAACCCTAATAAACCATATTCCAGAAGTGCCGTCTGTCTGTCTGAGTTATATATGCCCTTCTCTGTACCCTCTCTAATACAATAATATCCTGTTTGAGTGATGGAGACCAAAACTGTACGGCATACTCTAGATGGGGCCTTACCAGTGCTCTATACAGTGGAAGAATAACCGCTCCTCCTGCGAATCTATGCTCAAGACCTTGTTTGCCCTTGAAGCTGCTTACTGGCATTGCTTGCTGCAGCCAAGTTTATTATCTACAAGGACTCCAAGGTCATTTTCTATTATGGTTTTGCCTTGTGCATTCCCATTAAGAGTATAAGTGGCTTGCATATTTTTACATCCCAGATGCATGATTTTATATTTATCAACATTGAATCTCATCTGCATGAGGATCAAGGATGTCGCATTCAGGATGGAATTAATTGGGCTGCATAGTTTTGTGTCACCTGCAAACACTAATAGATTACTTACAATACCCTCACATAAGTCATTAATGAACAAGTTAAATAAAAGTGGACCCAATACCGAGCCCTGAGGGACCCCACTAATAAACTTACTCCAAGGAGAGAATGTACCATTAACAACCACCCTCTGTACCTGATCCTGTAGCCAGTTTCCTATCCACGTGCAAACGACTTCATTAAGCCTAACAGGCCTTAGTTTAGAAAGAAGTCGTTTGTGGGACACTATCAAACGCTTTGGCAAAATCAAAATAGATCACATCTACTGGTCCCCCACTGTCCAGCATCTTACTTTCCTCATCATAAAAAGCAATCAAATTGGTCTGCCATATCCTTCATAAAGCCATGCTGATTGCTGCTCATAATGCCATTCACTAGAACAACATTTTGAATGTGATCCCTTAACAAGCCTTCAAATGATTTATCCGCCATAGATGTCAAACCTACTGGCCTATAATTGCCAGGCTGAGATCGTAATCCCTTTTTAAATATAGGAATGACTTCAGCTTTCCTCCAATCCATAGGTACTATACCAGATGAAAGGGAGACAATCAAAAATAGAGGTTGGTCTAAAACTGAACAAAGCTTTTTTAGAACCCATGGGCGTATTACAACTGGCCCTGGTGCCTTGTTCACATTAATTTTTGGTAAAGCTTTATGAACCATATCCTGAGTCAGCCACAGACTAGATTGAGCTGAACCAACAGTGCAGCTATGAGGTGGGTCTGAGAAGTCTGTATACATTGCATAAAACTGATTAAGCACATTTGCCTTTTCTGTATCGGTTATAACCATACTGGTACCATTATTTAATGGAGCAACACTCTCAACCCACATCATTTTACTATTAATATACTGTAGGGTGTTATTACCCATGACCATATCCTTATTTATCTTCCTTTATAAGTGTCAACTATAGTGTCTTGCATATATAGATATATTTCATAGTCACAGTATAAAGCCTTTGTTCAAATTTTACAGCTACATGCTAAAGTAACAGCTAAGAATGCAGAACCTAATAACTCATGCCAGCTGCAAAGGAAATAAAAGATGCATGTCATTATTAAGAAATTCGGTGAAGGGTTATTAATAATAGAAGTTGCTTACAAGTTAAGTCTGGCCAGAAACAAACTTTCTGCCCAGAAACCAAGTTATCTTTAGAATTATGACACAGAATGCCTTAACCAATTATAGTTTAGACAATGCTTTTGATGTGACATGATATGTGATAAATATGTGTATAACAGTCAGCTTGGGAAGAGATCTCTCCAAGCTACTGAATGCTTCTGTATTCTGTGCTTGACTAAACCTCCTTCTCTGATTATAAGTTGATCAATGTTGTTGGCTGAATCATTGGGAAAGACTATCATTAAGGTACAGACCCAACAATACTTAAACTTTTTGGGTTAGTCCCAGCCTCTGCGCAATGTGCTCCTCATTTCCAGTCTTTGCCTTCCAGATTGCTATTTTACACAGTTATTATAGTGTTTATATTCGTTAAATGCAGCTTCTATTCCCTGGGACTTGTAGTTTTTAATTGCCTTACTCTTCTTTCCTATTAATTTCTTTACTTCTATATTAAGCCACATCGGGTGATTCTTGGTGCTTCTACATTTACTTCTTAAGGGAATAACTTGAGAACCGTCATAATTTAATATAATTTTAAATTATAACCATTTCTGTTCTGTGTTTTTAGCAGAAAACATAATGCCCCAATCTATGCTCTGAATCTATGTTCTAAGATAATAGCATTTTTGCTGGTTGGCACCTCAATAACCTGTGCCATTATATTGCCATGCAACAAGTTTATAAACTCCAGTCAATATCTGGGTAATTAATATTTTCAATTATCATTACTTTCCCCAAACTAGCAACCTTTTCTGTTTTATATCAGGAGCTTAGCCTCCTCCTCTTCACTTACATTAGGGGGTCTATAGCATATCCTTACAATTAATTTTCTGGACTCTTTACAATCAGTGAAAAGCTCCACCCATAATGCTTCAGATCCTTTGTTTTCTAACATTACCTCCTCCTTTATATTAGCTTTTAAATCATGCCTAACAAACAGACGTACCCCTCTTCCTTTTCTATTGCTTCTGTCCCTTCGAAACAAAGTATCGCCACAGCATACTGAAAGTTAATTTAAAGGTGAACAACCCCTTTAACCTTTTAAGGAGCTGGACATTTTTGCATTATTGTTATTTGTGATCAGGTAATGCATTTAAAGGAGACAAATATTTCACTTTTAAGCTGTCAGGAAGTATGCACAGTATAAGTCTGAGCACAGTGACATCTACAGGCCATTTGTATAAACACCACGTATTCCCCCTATAGTAGGAAAGCATTTGGGCAGATATAATAAACAACAATTAAACAGTATGCATCTTAAAGCAATATTATGCATTATTCACATCACATAGTCCTGGGTCTATGCAGGTAGTCCATCAGACAGTTCATATGTGTATGGTCCTCGCTGGCATCTCACTTCAAGTGGTGTAGTCAATTTAGACTGTCCTTGTTTCAGTTTTCCTGGTTTCTTAATTCTGACTAAAGATCCAGGCTGAAAGTGCACTTCTCTTGCAACACGTTTTCTGTACTAATAAGCCTTGCATTTGGCTTGTTGACGTTTGACAATGTCAACAGTAGATGATTTTGAAGGCACAGTATTTTGTGGAAGTTTGATGTCTGCAACATGTAACTTAGTGCGCATCTGTCTGCCATGTAATAATTCAGCTGGAGATGATTAGGTTGTTGCATGGCAAGTTGCTCTTTAGTTATGTAGGAACTCTGTTGTAAATACTTTACAAGATTTCCCAGTTAGATTTGCTGTCTGTAGTGCTTCTTTCAGACTTCTGTTGAATCGCTTGATTTCTCCATTTGCTTGTTAGTAATACACTGAAGATTTCCTATGCACAATATTCCTCTCTCTCAGAAAGGATTCAAATTCATATGAGACAAACTGCGGTCCGTTGTCTGATATTAACTCCTTTGGATTACCTTCTCAGCTGAAGACTATAGACAGAAATGTTATTACTGTAGCTGATGTTATATGATAAACAAATGCAATTTCAGGCCATTTACTGCAATAGTCTATCAAGGTTATAGCAAATCTGCAGTTTATAGGAGCATCTATAAAAGGACCCACAATATCAATAGCAAGTTTTTCCCATGCTGAATCAGGGAATGGTTCTGGTTTTACATCTGGTCTCAACTTTGTGTACAAGGTTCTTTGCACATCCCAGTGAAGTGTTGCTTTGTTGTGAAATTTTAGACACTGGGTGTGTGGCAGGCACTGGTGCTGTAGTAATGACACCATCAACTAATTGGATCCCTTCCAAGTATAGCAGTACCCTTATTCACAATGTAAAAGTCACATTTTGCAGTATTTGATTCAAATTGTACAGTCACTGGCAAGCAACCAAGCACAGGGATTGGATCCTTTAAGTAACTGATCAGTTTCAGGGCAGGTGCAACAAGCGGATCTTTTGCAAAGTATTTCAAGAAAACATCCTTTGGTAGTATAGAAACAGCTGAACCTGTATCAAGCATCAGGTTAATGGAGTGTCCCTTGTCAGGAGAAACAATAATGACACTGACAGTGCATATAAACTTGTCTGGAATAAATCTACCAGCTTTATCCACATTTAACACTGTGACATTTGTAGTAGTGACTTCATGAACATCTTTAGCAGAACTACAGAAGATCTTAGCAAAATTTCCTACATTTGTGCATCTGCTGCACCGTATAGCCTTTGCAGGACATGTAACATGATTTGCAGTGTGTTGTGTTGAACCACAGAGAAAGCAGTATTTTTTATTTGTATTTGCTGTATGGTGAATCCCTTTCCTTAGCACTGTATTTTGCCTGTGACTGTGCATTATTAGGCCACAGTGCTGAATTCCCAGTCTGTACATACCCAGAAGTTTCCTGACTGAGAGTTTAGCCTCTGCCACTGCTGTTTCAATTTGGCTAGCAACTGTAATAGCCTTTGCAAGGGTTAAATCCTGCTCTAGGAGCAGTCTCTCTCTAATGAGAGGTGAGTTTGTTTTTTCCACTATTTGGTCTCTTAGTATTTCATCTGTTAGATTCCCAAACTCACATGTAACAACCAGCTCTCTCAAAGCTGCTACAAATTGTTCTGTGGATTCCATTACATTGTCCACGTTGGCGGAATTTATATCTTTCAACAACCACATTTACTCTTGGCACGAAAAAGTTCTTTATAGCAGTAAGAGCAGTTTCATAAGTCTCATCAAGTAATGGTAATGTATAGAATATACGCTGTCCCTCTGCTCCCAGGCAGTGAATAAGTAAAACACGCTTTCTAGCAGCAGAAATCTCCCCTTGGTCAGCAGCAATAATGTAATTTTCAAACATACGAATCCAAGCAGTAAAAGGTATGGTAGGCTCACCAGGGTTTAGAAGAAAAGGTGCAGGCTGCTGCAGAGGTAGAAGAGCCATCCTTGTCCCATTTGTTATGTTTTGGGTAGCCGAGGATGAGGAGAGTATAACAGTGCTTTTATTAGCAGAGTCATGCAGGCATTACACAACAGTAACTTTCACTTTTAAGCTGTCAGGAAGTATGCACAGTATAAGTCTGAGCACAGTGACATCTACAGGCCATTTGTATAAACACCACACACTCATTAGCCCTCACAGACTTACTCCTCTCTTAGTCATTATGTTCTTCTTTCTTTGATTTGGACTTTTCTTTAGTGTTTCACTAACCCAAACCCCACTTGTGCTATTACAATTAATATCCATTCTCCATCCTCTTGTCTCCCTGACACTAAGCTCTTGTGTATTTATTATTGTACTTTGTGCCTATTTGTATTATTTTAATGCCCCCCTGTTTGTTCTATTATTTTTTTTTATTCTGCTGGTCAGTGCTGAATCTCAAGTAGCTATATAAATAAAAATATACAAAAAATATGCTTTGATTTTCTTGCTTGAGAAGGCATCCAACCTCAGTGCGACCAATCGGGCAGAGGAGAAATCGTAAGTTAAAATGCTGTGTAATTTGTAATAGGTGCATGTTTTGATTTACACCAGTTTTTACACAACATTTTGCACTTTGCGGTGTAGCATAGAGTTGTTAATGTGTTGATGTTCCTGTATTTCATCTCCACTATCATTATAGATACTTGATCCCAGCTAAGATTTAATTAATCCTTATTGGAAGCAAAACCAGCCTATTGGATTTATTTAATATTTAAATAATTTTCTAGTAGAATTTAGGTATGATACAAATTACAAAAAGGTATGTTATCCAGAAAAACCCTAGTCCCGAGCGTTTTGGATAACAGGCCCCACACCTGTATATACAAAATAGATACAAGGCAAGTCTATGGACACCACTGGAATATGCGGAGATCATTAACAGTACCTATGGCGTTGAAGTTGATTTTATGGTATAAAGTGAGACATTCAAAATAACAGCAGCAATGTAATGAGGTCAGAGTAGAAATGTACAAGTACTCACTGAAACTGTCCTAGTGCTGGTGGCTGGCACTGTCCAACTCTGGTGGTGAGAAGCATAGATATGATGTGCTGAGGGCAGGCTAGGTTCATTCATACACTATGTACAATAAGTCACCGCATTCCATCCCTGCCCTGTAAATGATCTTGGTGTCCAGCACCACCTCTACTGCCTTCTCCATGGACATGCTGCTATGGCCCTGTATAATTAACAGATTGCATCACTGCTGGATGGTTTGCCTTGGGCTGCTTGACCTGTTAGACCTCCCTCACCATCCACTGAGTGACAGGTGAACTTTGTACTACATTATTATTATTGCAGTGGAATTTTTTAAAAAAAACAGACACACATGGAAATGTACAGTTTATATTGCTCATCAGATTATTTTACTAAATTAATGTTATAATCTCAATGAATTACTTGATGCATTGTTTGAAGAACCATGTTAAAGAATGCTCGTCCTACCCATACACGCTACAAAACTCCCCCTTGTGGTATTTAAACATAAACGCTGGGAAATAAAAAAAAGTTTCAGATGCACCTGTGATCGTTTACACAGCATAAATGCACCACAAATTTTCCTACGGAATGCATACCAAACCAAAGAAAAATACATAAAAATATTTTTTTCCCAGCCACTATCTACAAGTACTTTGTATGGTCTCTCTGTGTCTGCATGAATTCCTCCCACACTCAAAAAAACATACATGCAGGCTAATTGACCATCACGTGTGTGAATGTGATAGGGACAGGACCGTATTTGTGGCGAGAATAATAGGGGCAGCATTCATGTATGTTCAAATGCATGTGTGTTTATTAAAAAAAAAAAAAAAAGCAAAACTGTGTCTATCCTAAAAAAAGGTGTTTGCTCTAACATCTACCATCTACAAAAATTACACATGAAAGCAGAAAGAAATCTTTATTGCAAGAGAGGGGCCAAACCATCAGTAATAAAATTATGCAACAAACAGAGCAGTTGGAAATAAATGAACAAATTCTATTTTGCAGTAATAAGCTATAGTTCAATTAGCTGTCAATACAAGAAGTCATGAATCATAAAGGCTTGTGTATTCTTGTTCTTTATGCTGCTCCTTTGGGTGGGCTGGGTGCTAGCCTGGATGCCACGTAGTCTGCTAAGAAGGTTGGAAGGTAGGAAAGCGGGAGGTAGAATAACTTTGCATCCCATCCAGGAGAATAGCGGGTCCATGGGTGACAAGCAGTGAGTGCATGCTCCATACAGTTTGTGACCCTGTAGAGCTTGGGGCTGTTGGCCTTAATCAGCTCTTCGATTTTCTGTAAAGCTGAGCACAAATCAAACATTCACTCGTACATATATAATGGGAATATGCCAACAGTGAAAAAACTAATTATTCTCCTAAATAACATATTTTTTTTCGATTCCTTAAAATATATTCAGCTTACTCTCATGTAAGTACTGTTCTCCGTAGCTTTCCTTGGTCTCAGCTGGCAGATTGTCCCATAGCTGTTCTATACTCTTCTTACATGCATTGGCATTTATAATGGAAGTATTGAAACCTCCTGGCTCAATAATAGAAACCTTTATCCCGAAGCAGGAAAGCTCCCTCCTAGAAAAAAAATTATAATGCAGTCATGTTGATATAGTATGTAACAGTTATTTGGCTACAGAGGATTTCTAAATGAAAAAAAACAAAACAGTGATATGCTTTGAAACATAGACTTATGGTAGCCATACACTATAAGACCCGCTCATTTGGTGAGGTCACCAAACAAGCGAATCTTTCCCTTATATGCCCACCTATGGCAGGTCGATATTGGGTTAATCTAATCGTTCAGCCCTAGGGCCAAACAATCGGATTAGAACTATGGCAATGGGCACCGACGACGACCACATCAACTAGCCGCAGCAGTCCTCAATAGCAGGAAAATTCAAACCTGCCCGATCAATATCTGCCCAATTTGTGGCCAGTTATCTATTGGGGAGACCCTCCGGAAGCCTCCATACATGGGCAGTGTATGGCCACATTTTATACAGTATAAAAACATCCAATAGGTTTATGTAGACTTTATCAATAACTAATAGGTAAACCAGGTCCAAAGGGGTGCAAAAATACATAAAACTTTTATTTTATGAGGCAGTTTGCTCCACTAGACACCAAATCATAGACAATAATAATAAAAAAAATCTTCCAGTTTAAAAAGGCAGCTTCAGCTATACGCACAGAGGTGCCAGGTCATGTAGCAGAGAAAGACTGGCATCCTAAAAGAGTTTTTTCAGTTCAGTTGTTTTCAGATAATTCACCAGAAATAAAGAACTTTACCAATTACTTTCTATTTTCTATTTGTACCTTTTTCTAATACTGAAGTGTAAAGTTTCATGTCTCATCTTCTTATGTCTTTTAAAGCAGCTCGGGGAGGGAGGGTCTGTAAACTGTTCTAATCCATTGATTTGATACATTTCTTATCTTTGAGCCTCAGTAATGGAACTAAGGGGGTGCGGGCCGTGCAGCCAGCCCCCCCCCCCGCGGCCCCCCCCCTCGACCGTGCTCGTTTTCTTTGCGGCTGAAGCCGACTTCAGCCGGCTGCAGTGCGCGATCTGATGGGGGGGGGGGCTCTGCGGGGGTGTGGGCCCTGGCCCAGTTGCACTCCCTGCTCCCCCGATACTTACGCCACTGCTGAGCCTGCTGAGCAGAATCTTTGAGTTTCATTAAAGCCAACTGTTATAATTGACAGCTAATATAGTCTCTAATATTCCACAGATGCTGTTGAGAAATGTATCAACTAATTTTTCAAATTGTAACAGTTCAGAATCTGCCCCTGAATTACTGAGCTGCCAGATAAACACAAAAACAGAGACAGGAACTTTAAGGGCGAGGTCACACTGTGAGTTTTATACTGCATTTTTATGGTGCATTTTTAAAAACACGCGTAACTACTCCAATAAAACCACACGCAAAGGATAGTATGTGTTTTTCAGCCTGTAGTTTTCTTTTCCCAACATGCATTTCTGGTTTTTCTTGTTTTTGAATAAATAATTTTCTAGAAGGAACAGTCAGACCGTTGTTTTAAGGAGAACTAAACCCTAAAAATGAATACGGCTAAAAATGCAATATTTTATATAATAACCTTATTGCACCAGCCTAAAGTTTCAGCTTCTCAATAACAACAATGATCCAGGACTTCAAATTGTCACAGAGGTTACAATCTTGGAAAGAGTATGCGACACTCACATGCTCATCTCAATTATCCAGCAGAAAATTAGGTTGGCCTGTCATATAAGCTGATGCTACAAGGCTGATTATTAAATCGTGATGCTAGTTACACTGGTTTCTGTGCTAACATCTAGTAATTATCTGTATTAATCACTAATCATTCAGCCTTATATTGTGACATTTCTATTCTATGTGTACTGTATATTGTGAGTGGGTCCCTAAGCTCAGTAAGCGACAGCAGCACAGAGCATGTGCAGTGAATCAGCAGAAAAGAAGATGGGGAGCTACTGGGGCATCTTTGGAGACACAAATCTTTACTGCTAAAGGGCTGTTTTTGCCTTGGGTTGGTACAGAAGCTCAAAACATAATGTACAACATTTCTAGCTACTTCTTTAGTTTAACTTTCCTTGTCCTTTAATAGGGCAATAAAACATGAGATATAGTTTGTTTGCTGTAATACATGGGTGTGGATTGTGGAGAGCAGAATCTTAAAGAGGGATAACAGATGGGAAACCCCAGGCCCTGAGCATTCTGGATACACCAGGTCCCATACTTATTTAAGCAGTAGTGTAATAGGTATTGCAGAGTGAGATTGGGACATTATAACTATATACAGTATCAGGGCTATCAAGCTGTGGTACTTTTAGCTGTCAGGGGTTAAAGGATGGTACTACAGCAGTAAAAGTACTATAGGGTGAACAGTTGTTTGTACATATAATGGGTTCCAAAAATCTGTTTGTCCTGGGCCCGGCCGCCACTAGAGGCATTAATAGGACAACGCTAAACAAAAATTTGAAAATGATTATTGTCCACATAGCTCACCTTAGGCTGTCCGAGAAGGCCTCCACACCATATTTGGAGAGGCAGTAACCTCCCCCCAAAAGAGAAATCCTTCCCATAATGCTGGCGACATTCACAATTCGTCCCTTTGCTTTTCTGATAAGAGGCAGCAGTTTAAGTGTCACATCGACTGTACCCAGCAAATTTATATCGATCACCTTGACAAAGTGTTCTTTCTTCATCCAAGCATTAGGTCCAACGGGAAGGCCAATTCCTGCATTATTTACCAAACCCCAGAGTCCTGCCGAAACACATTGACCAAAATATTAGGGAAATAACCCAGACTTCATGAAGAAGTAAGGTTTCCAGATAGTTTTATATTTGATTTTTTATAAATGTTCTGCTACCCTGAATAAAGGATCCCATACCTGTATTATGTATGCATAAGACATGATGCCTAGGCTACCCAATTCTTCATCTGGTATAAATGGAATAAAACAGCATTGTTCAGTGACATCTGTCACATCTTGTGTTCAAACCAGATTGAACAAGATGTGAATACCCAGATAATTGAATGTACACAACAACCCTTCTATAGTTCTGTTTTCTGTTTGACGTTTTTAAGAACAATTATGGAAGGAAGCTGCCAGGAATTTCTTGTCTTCCCGTTTGAATGAGCTCTGCTTTTTTTTTTATACCTAGACAAACCATTGTAGCATGGCTTACTACACCTAATGACACATGCAGAGTTTAATGGCAACTTTTTAGAGGAATTGTGCCAATATTTTGACAAAAATTCTATATTTTTTTAACAGGAATTGTTTCATCCCACTTTTGTCACTTCCCCATAGGCAAATTTGCAAATAGGGCCCACAATGTGCACAAACCTGCATTTCCAACAATCTGAGAAGCCCATTCAGCAGCCTTGCTAACACTCTCGCTGTCACTAACATCCACAATGACAGTTTTGAGTCTGCTGGATGTCTCTTTCTTCAACTCCTCAGCTCCCTTCTCTGTTAGACAAGCTGCCAGCACCTTCAGTCCTCGAGCATCCAGTTGCTTTGCTGCAAGGTTCCCAAATCCAGAGTCACAGCCGGTGATCAGCACATATTTATTTGTGAGATTCTCGAGTGTCTGTTTCTGTCTGTTCCATCTATACAGGAAGATCAGTGCCGCCGCCACCCCCAGCAATAGGAGCCACATGATATGATAAACAGTGGCTCTGAAATACAAACAAGGGTATATTATTTGCTGAGATTCATTATCTACACAGTTATTTTGTATTCTCACTCTACATATGCAGTGAAACTCTGGCAAATGTATTTATTTTCGAGCTGTGGTTTTGCCATTATTTGTGCAAAGTCTCAAAAGCATTTTTTTTTTGCTCATACTTTTAGAAAACTCTAGGCCCCAAGCTTTCTGGATAATAGATTCCATACCTGTGCCCCAATAATCAATGCATATCAAACCACTCCCAGGAAAATTCCACACAACCTAAAAATGTACAAAGAATAAATTTTCTTTCGAGAAATTCACAAGTGTCGATTTTTAGGCATTTTTTGGCATTTGGGCAATTTAGTTAGAACATTTAGACACTGCAGTGTCTCATAAAATCTTTTCCTTTTACAATAATCCTAAATAGAATGCCCTAGTTATCTGGGTTCTATACTAAGAAATGGATTGGTAAAGCCTAAGATTAAAACAAAGATAAAGCCACTGCTGATATTCTTCCACCAAAAACTAGGAAAGAGGTAAGTACATTCCTAAGTTTGTTCTCTGTTATTATAAATCTCTGCCAAATTGCTGCTTCGTTAAACAATGTCATTTGAAAGAATCGCAAAGACCAAGTATCATGCAGTCCCAAATATGAAAACATTATCATTAACTGTTTTGCAATAAAGTGAGCACTGGGGGGGGGTTACTTACTAGGCCAAGATGGTACTGTCATTTGGAGATGTGTGGACTATTCTTAAGCTGGTGTCTGTTTGGGAAATACAACCTTGCAAAGTGAAAGTTTTGAGGTGATTTTTCAGACTTTTCATACATTTGCATAGAATCTAGCAAGTTCAGAAAAGCTTTGGTGTTTGGTAATTAGGAGTAGAAAGACGTGGGTTCCCATTTTGGATTCAGCAGGCAGAATACTTGAAAAATATATGGGGTAAATCTACTGTTCCATGTTTTTTGGCTTTGAAATGTAAAGTATGCCATATACTGACCTTTGCCTGACTACTGGATATGCAATTTGCTACCTGCCTTAACTTCTTAGCCTGGAATTTAAATACACATACAATTGACTCATATTTTCACTTTGTGATTTGTTTGTCTGGACCTAGCCTCTGCTTGTTGGTCAACATTGTTCCGTTTTGCTTCACTTGGCTCCTAAGTGTAATTGGGTCCTTGCAGAACGAAATGCAGAAAAAGCCTTGGTTCCTCTTGGTTGAAACTCATGCTTACAGTAGAGTAAATGCTTCCTACCTGCAGGTATGGTTGCCCCTCTTTCTGGAAAGAAATACCTGTACAATATTTTTATCTATCTTTCCTTTTAACAACATTGGCATCAAACGCTATTTGGCAACCCTGGGTGCAGGCTGGTTTCTGTTGGTAAAACTTTGTATGCTTTACACCCCCTGTTTGGTGTACCACAAAAATGATTTGTTTTTTTGCAGCTGCCCAGTAACATGCTTATACTATACTAACTATGTGCAATATTTTCAGAAATATGTTGCATCTGTTAGAACCAAGTAAAACTGAGACACGTATATAAATATATATAACACTGTCTAATACCACTATATGCTATACAATACAAACAAAATTCATTCGCGCTTAAATTGTGAAATCTTCAACTGGTGTTAAGAATCTTGATTGCAGTCACCCTACACTGGTCCTCTCTGCTGGACTCTCCAATGCAAAACAAATCTCTGTGGGGAAGCGCAAGAATGGATACTATGGTGCAGTAACCTTAAATTGTTTATTAAAGTGCCAAATGCAACACACTGTGCTGTGTTAATTACGTGAAATTTGTTTAAAAAGTGCATGTGCATGTTACTGGACTGAATAGAATTACTCTTACGATGGGTACTCACTTTTAGTCTGTTTTGGACACCTGATCAGTAACCCTTACCCCTGAACGAATTTGCATTCCTAGGTCTTATCCAACTCACCTGTTAATGATGAGAGCCCTAGTACCAGCAATAGGACTAAGGATTTTCATTCTTATTCAGTACCAAGTGGGATAAAGAGGGGTTCGGAACCCTTAGAGGAACGCGAACGGGGAAAAGGGTCCAAAATCTGGATAATCTATAATCTAATCTGGATAATACTATTTGATATAATCTGTGCAAATGACCACTTAATATTGGGAGAGAAATGCACAAAGAAAATAAATGCTCTAATTATAAAAAAAAATGTAAACAATCTTTATAGCTCTGCGTTATTCATGAGCAATGTCTCCCCAGACATTGATTTTTGCCAAAATCCTGGGTTTCAGACAAAAAATGTGTTCTACAATACCACAAAAATGCATTCCTCAAAAGATTTTGCTTATCGCTCCTCTTTGCCTAAACCTTTGGTCCCAAACCAGGTCTAATAATATGCTCATTTCAGATCAGATAATCTTTAACACCAAAAATATTACAAAAGCACAAGAAACAGACTGCCAAGGTAAAAACACAGTCACTTCAAAAGTCAACATCAGGGTCAGGGACTGTGCGGCTTAAATAGTGATAAAGAGGCCTCCTCATACCATTTATTGACCTTTGGATTTGTACAGATGTAAACTTCACCAAGTCAGCACAAAAACATTGCAAATATTTTACAAACTGCACTATGTAAGTTTTTGGCTTCACTACATTCTGAGCCACTCCAACAAGCAATTTCACCCAAGGCAAGGGTGGCAATCTGCACCCAACCCAAATGCAAACAAGGTGAATTTGCAGGATACAGCAGGCGTGGGACACCAGGGAGCAGTTTTTAAGGCTGTAAACGCAGTAGCACAAAAACCCAGGAATTTCTGTTCATTAATGAATTTTCTCTATGAACGGGCAAATAAGCTTATATGGGTCTAATGCAGGCCTATTGGCTGAGGACTAACGGCTCACCCTGTACTAACTAGGCAGGTTGACAGCATTTATAGCTGTGCAGTGAGTACCCTTCTGAAAGAGATGGTGAATGTGGTATAGTATTTGTACTAAGGCAAGATGGAGACTTCATTAGGGCTGTCCACCTGCAAAGTTAAAGGCACGCTTGCCCCAATATGTAATAAAAGACACAGAATTTGCCCAGGTGCAGTAACCCATGGCAACCAATAATTTTACTTTTAAAAGGTGACTAATGAATGCTTTTAGGCGATTGGTTGCTGCAGGAGATTAGACCTATAACATAGTAACAAAATAACATAGTAAGTTCGGTTGAAAAAAGAAACACGTCCATCAAGTTCAAACTTTTTACTTTTTTTAACCTGCCTAACTGCCAGTCAGGGCCGGAACTAGGGGTAGGCAGAAGAGGCATGTGCCTAGGGCGCAAAGACAGAGAGGCGCCAGGCACGTACTACTTTACGCCTTCCCCTAGTTCCATTTTGTGCAGAGCTAGCGGCATCCGTTCTCTCGAGTGTGTGCTCTTTGGCACATGTGCACTCTCGCTTCACTGTCTCTTGCGATGTCTCGCGCTTGTGTAATGGCGCGGGGCTCGCCGCTCTTCTGCACATGAGCACTCACGCTTCCTTCTTCTGTGCAGGCGCGAGGGGGGGCGCCGTAGTCGGGCTGGGTTGCCTAAGGCAACCAGTCGACTTGGCCCGGCACTGCTGCCAGTTGATCCATATATATGTGCATATTCTCTCCCAATATGCACATATATAACAATAGATGCATTTATTTTTTTACATTACCCCCTAGATTTCTAACAGCTAGAGTACTACAGGCTGGACAGCCTTGCATTAGAAAAATGTATCGTTCTTACAAAGGCTGCACCACAACTAAAGCTAGCTCTGCATTTTATTTCATAACATATCACCTAAAGGTTAAAATATGAACTAAAAAAGATCACATTACAGGGCTACTCGATCTCTTTTTTTGAGCAAGTATAATATTTCAGTTTGGTATATTGAAACTAATAACCTTCATGTAACATAGCATAGCACAGCAAAGCACAAACATAAACATGGAAGTGAACCCTGCTGCTACTGCACCTAAAGCACTCAAAGGTCTATTTGCTCCTATAGCAAAAAGCAATGATGTTACTTACATGTTAAAGTGGAGTTAAAATTTGCATTAAAGGAAGTCGTGGTGCAGCAGGACAAAACAAAAAGATCAAGCTCACACTGAACTTTAGCTGTGTAATCCTTGATCGCTGTGTAATCGTTGATGGCAGTTTTACAAATAAGATCCACCTCTTTTCAATTAGGAGTATAAAAGCTAGAAACTGAGGAGTGGCTCAAAAAAGTGCTAATAAACTGATTTCCTCTTTTTATTACTACAGGAATTCTGTGTCTCAGATGAATGGGAAAGCAGGTACATTATAACTGCGTGTGCCTCCACCCAGGGTTAAAACTGTAGACTGTGCTGAACATTTCTGATGCACACAGAAGTAAGATTTATTCGCAGTACACTTGTAAAATAATTTGCATTCCTACAATGTGCCAGCTGGGAACAACTTTACATAATAATCCAGATTGCTTGATCTTGGACCTGCTAGGGGATGCCCACTTATACGGCAGGTTCTTCAAAGTTTGTAGAGAGACACTTTTAGCTTTCCATGCCCTAAATAAAGCACACCGATAAGGGTCCCCTTTTGTTTCGCACCCAGAACAAAGTGTGCTTTTCTGCCAAAAGGTATTTAGGATCTTACAGAGATACATTTATCTCTGAATATTTCTCTCCCAGAACTCCTCCTGAAGCTTTCCTTCCTCCCAGCTCACAGGAGTGGGGACCCACTCACAGGCAGGGACCCCCCTCCCTGCAGAGAAACAACCTTGAGCATGTGACAGAAATTCACAGCCTCCCTACATAAGATTTATAGTTCTTGTTTTTAATCATATGCTGGCTTTCAATGTGCCTCCTCCCATTGTTCCTATGTAAAACTAATTCTGGCACCCCTGAAGAATTAAAAAGCAGCTGGGGTGGCTGTGCTCTGAGTACATCATGTCCGCTGCAGGAATGACGTGTACTATCATTGTGTGGTGAAGCTGCAAGAGGAGCACAAAGAAAGTCAGGCAGTGCACTGGACACTGGGACAACTTGTACATGCATGCCTGTCACTTGGGAGAAGCCAAAGGAGACTAGAAGTGGAGAGAAGAATAACAACAAGAAAGGAAAAAAAGTCAGAGGGAAAAAATAATATGCACAATTGAGTGGAAATGCAGAAACGGTAGAAGTATACAGAGTTAGAAATATTCAGTGACATAGAAATAAGTGACAGAGAGAGCAAGAGAGAGAGAAACATTGGAGCAGGGCTGAGGAGAAGTATGAAAGAAACTGTGAGGGAGAGCCAAAGGCACTGCACAGCTACAGATATAAGTAAATATAAGTAAAGTAAATAGAGAGAGGTCATGTTGGACCAGCTCAGCAAGGAATGCTCTGTGCACTCAAAGGCTGTTTGTTACAGGGCGTCACCAGCGTGTGTAATGATTATATGTATTAAGGACAAAGTAACCCTTTGCACACACATCTCCATTACGGGGAGGCTTCAGCTGTGCCAATATGGTGTAAAAAAAACTGTGTAAGACAAATGGTGTGTTTCTAAAGCTGTGTATATTTTCTTTTACACAGCCTGATTGCCATATTTATTGCTGTTATTTTACACCATTAGTTTTATGACATAGCTGTATTTGCAAATAAAAAAAAGGGGGGTTTGTGGGTGCACTCCTAAGGCTAAGTTAAAATGTGTTTGAGTACAATGGAAGTGCTACTGACTTGGTCAATTAATCAGTGCACATTCCCTGGTCCCCTGTCCAAGTAATTCAGTATAAATTCAAGTGTGTTTACAAAAACAGGGGTTTTTAGTTACAAAGTTATGATCATAAAGTTAATAAGCCACCATACCACGTCAAGGTAAACCCCACACGGTGGCCTGTTCTGAGGTTCAGGAGACACTTACTCCAAGTACATACCCCCCAACTGTCCCTTTTTCAGAGCTCAACCTGCAGTCCCTCATTTGTACTGGAAAGTCCCTATTTTCTCTGCACTGAACAGCCAGAAAAAGAAACAAAGTTCTCAATTAATTGGCTTTTAGCAGAGAGCCCAGAACAGCTAACAGGTGCAAACAGGGCCGCCATTAGAAATCACGGGGCCCCGTACAATAAAAGTTTCAGGGCCCCGCCTACCCCGGCCCCAAGCCCCACCCCAGATCCCGCCCACTTCACACTACAGTTAAAAGACCACACAGACATCAGTGCTAAAAAAGGTACCCCCCCCGCACAAGTTATAAAAAGCTATTGATGGCCAGGCCCCCTTATAAGTTAAAAAAAACTATGGTGCCAGGGCCCCCCATACTTTTTTTTTTAAACAATTGGTGGTCAGGGCCCCCCTACAAGTTAAAAAAAAAAACATTGGCGCCAGGGCCCCCCATAAAAGTTTAAAAAAACCAAAAACATTGCTGGTAGGGCCCCCCTTACAAGTAAAAAAAAAATTGATGGCCTAGGCCCCCCCACAAGTTATAAAAAGCCATTGGTGATCAGGGCCCCCTGCAAGTACAAAAAAATTTATGGCCGGGGGCCCCCCCACAAGTTATAAAAAGCTGTACAGGGATTGGATAAGGGGATCCAATCCCAATGCAGATTTACCGGGACTTATTCTTAAAGGACCACGAGGGTACAGGAAATCTTCATAGGAGAAAAGCTTCCGTGCACAGAGCTGCAGTGTCCTATTTTGTGAAGCTGGTAGCACGAAAGCAGGGGGGCCCGGTTAATCAAGTAAGTGAAGCATGGCCAGGCACAAAATCCTGCGGGCCCGGGACAACTGTCCCCCCTGTGACCCCCTGATGTTGGCCCTGGGTGCAAATAAGATACTTTGTAGCAATTTTGAGACACTTAAAAACAGTTTAGATAAGGAGAAATATTTTAAAATTTTCATCAAATTTTGTAAAATGAACATGGTAATTAGGGGGTGTGGCCAACATATGGGACGTGGCCAAAAATTGCGCTGTGCTACGTGCAAAAAATTTTTTTGCCCCTCTTTTTACTTCCAAAATGTTGGGAGGTATGGAATGCTACTATGCAGAGAGGTACAAGACCTTTTATACTATGAACAGAGGTAAACAAGTTAGGGACCACCGTGTGGGGTTTACCTTGACCTTGATCAACTTTATGAACATAACTTTGTAACAAAAACCCCTGTTTTTGTAAACACATGCACTTGCATTTATACTGAATTACTTATCAGGCAGGGGACCAGGGAATGTGCATTGATTAATTGACCAAGTCAGTAGCACTTCCATTGTACTCAAACACATTTTAACTTAGCCTTAGGAGTGCACCCACAACCCCCCTTTCTTTGTATTTATAACTGTATTTGCTCCTTTCTATGTCGAAAGTCTAGCCAGCTTGATCCATTTGCTGTTGTTTTTTTTGCCTGGCGATCAGATGGTCATGTGCTTTTTTAACATTGTTTAACAAACAGGTTCTTAAGTGACAAATAAACTTGAAGTCCGGGTTTTGCAGGTGAATTCAGGAAACAGATTTTATTCACAGTCACCATCATAACTTCACACCAGTTCTTTAGTTTTTTTCATGGGGCCTCTTGGCACAGCAGATGTCCAGTTTAGTATGAGGTACGCACAAAGGAGCCCTGCCACGCTCTCCTTATTGTTTTACTGAGGGATTGTCTCCTACAACTAATGGGATTCCCTGACTCATGCTGCCATCTAATGATAGGAACAGCTAACATATCAACCCTCTTACATGTTGCGACCTATATACTTAAAGGAGAAGTAAACCCTAACTAAAGAAGTAGGATAAACATGCTGTACATTATGTTTTGGGCTTCTGTACCAGCCCAAGGCAACCACAGCCCTTTAGCAGTAAAGATCAGTGTCTCCAAAGATGCCCCAGTAGCTCCCCATCTTCTTTTCTACTGATTCACTGCACATGCTCTGTGCTGCTGTCACTTACTGAGCTTAGGGACTGATTCAAAATATACAGTACACATAGAATAGAAATGTCACAATATAAGGCTGATAAATACTGGTAATTATTGGTACATGTCAGCTCAGAAACCAGTGCAATTAGCATCAGAATTTAATAATCAGTCCTGTAGCATCAGCTTATATCACAGGACAACCTAATTTTCTGATTGTAAATTTGCGAAGACCCCTAAGCTTAGCTTCTCAACAGCTGCTCAGAGCCCACTGAGCATGTGAGTGTCGCAGACACTTTCCAAGATGGTGACCCCCTGTGACAAGTTTGAAGTCCTGGATCATTGCTGCTATTAAATAGACAAGATGAAACTTTAGGCTGGTGCAATAAGTTCAGTATATAAAATATGGCATTTTTAGCCATATTCATTTTTAGGATTTAGTTCTCCTTTAAAAGGGTGGTTCGCCTTAAAAGACCAGTAACATAAATTTTTTTAATAAAAAAATCATTTCTAACAAAAGAAACCACCAACACAGTTTTAACTTTAAATTCACAAAGTCTTTATTAAGAAATTACTTACCAATTCTCTGCTTGCGCTCCTCTTCAGAAACGACGACAGGGCAACGATCCGTTGTGCGGCGCTCGATTTCTCCTCCCTGCCTTCTAAAGGAGATAGCAATGGAGGATAAATCGAGCGCCGATGGCACGATGGATTTTCGCTCTGTCGCCATTTCTGAAGAGTAGCGCAAGCAGAGAATCGGTAAGTAATTTCTTAATAAAGACTTTGTGAATTTAAAGTTAAAACTGTGTTGGTGTTTTTTTTCCGTTAAGTAGAAACTAACTTTTTTAAAACAAATTTTTATGTTACTGGTCCTTTAAGTTAACGTTTAGTATGTTATAAAATGGTCAATTCTAAGCAACTTTTCAAATGCCCATCATTATTTATTTTGTATAGTTTTTAAATGATTTGCCTTCTTCTTCTGACTATTTCCAGCTTTCAAATCCCTCTTCTAAAATCAGATGCTCTTTATGGCTACACGTTTATTGTTATTGCTTCTTTTTATCACTTATCTGTCTGTTCAGGTCCTCTTCTATTCATATTCCAGACTATTATTCAAATCAACATATGGTTGCTAGGATAATGTGGGCACTAGCAACCAGATTGCTGAAATTGCAAACTGGAGAACTGCTGAAAAGAAAGCTAAATAACTCACAAATAATAAAAAATGAAAACAAATTGCAAATTATTCTCTACATCATACTAAAATTCAACTCAAAGGTGAACAAGCCCTTTAAATACTTAAAAAAATGTTGTAGCCTCAGGTTTACAGAACAGAATTTCTCATAATTATTCTGAGCAACAGGAAGGAGTATATAAGTAACTGCTGATATTATATCCCAGGAAGAAGAGATGTAGTGAAGCAAATAATATTTTGTCCCATTTAAAATGAGACCTATACATACACATCCCAAATGCTTATTTTTAATGGAATGGTTTGCAAAGAACATTTGGTTTCTCTCACCAAGTTCTGCAGCAACTTGTATGAACTGTTTGTAGTGATCGGTGAATTTGTCCCCTTTCGCCGGAAAATTTGCCAATTTGGTTGGAAATTCGCGATACAGTGAAAAATTCAAAAAACGCAAATTTTGGCTAAAATTTTGACTATTCCGACGCGCGTCTAAATTTTTTTTGACCCTGGGGAATTTTCGCCACAAAGTTTGGAAATTTGCTGCGAATTCGCGTCTGGAGAATTTATTCACCTATCACTAACTGTTTGCTTTGTTCACAGATATATTCATTACTAGAGTTTCTTCATGTCTTCAACTATCCTCTTGCATGAACTCTTGTGCCTTCTGTGTAGATCCAGGTGGCTTCCTGCAGTATAAGAACTATTTGCTTTGCTCTGTTTTCTGCGCTGCATTTCTCATCATTCAGTTATATGAATATTTTCCCCTAATCAGAGACAGCTTCAAATGGGGTGCTTTCTCCTTTTTTGGGAACAGATAGACATTGCGGTAGCATAGGCTTGATTAAAAGTTTCAACTTGATGGATAGAAGTCTTTTTTTTAATCTTTAAATGCTATGTAACAATATAATTTTAAATCTTTTCGTGTATACCCTTCTGGTGGCTCCAAACCAGTAGTTAGAGCTTCCCATTAGAGCTACAATACTCGTTTCAGGTGATAAGTAACTTCAAATTCTGCAACCTGTTTATGGCACCTAAATCAAGACTGAACCTGGACGTGATGCTGGAACTTTATGACTTTTGGTGGTTTAGATTCAAGTATCCGTTTTTTAAATGTCTCTTTTGCCATTATTTCACAACTGAACGTGTTTCATCACTTTTCCAAATGAAACCTGTAAACTGATTGCAACATTATCTCCTTTCAGCAGAAAACATGACCTTAACCTGAAAGCATTTAGCACTTTACACAATGCTGTGAATTCCTCAGCATATTACAAAATATCTAGTGTGGAGACACTCATACAAAAGAATACACGCAGATGCTAAATTAACACATTTTTATTAATTGCTTTTGATTAGATATCGATGTGGTAATGCACACAATCAATGCAAGATAGATCTGTTTTTGTAAATAATGGATTTTTTAATGCACTGTTGAAAAACAAAAAACATTTGATCCATTCCTTTCTTAGACACTTTGAGCTGCTTTGGCTCGAGAAGTGCTAAGGAGGAAATCTACAAATACAGTAGGAAGGTACGAAAGGGGTATGAAGAAAAATTTGGCGTCATAGCCGGCAGAGTAGCGGGTTCTGGGATACACAGCAGTCAGGGCGTGCTCCATGCAGTCTGTCACCAGGTGAAGCTTTGAGCTGACCTTATTTAGATTCCGCTCTACATTGTTACAGTCTGTGTCAGGGGAAAAAGCAAATGCAAATTAATACTATTTTTTTCTGTGTAATAATAAAACAGTACTTTGTACTTGATCCAAACTAAGATATTATTAATCCATATTGGAAGCAAAAGCAGCCTATTGGGTTTATATAATGTTTCCATGATTTTCTAGTAGACTTAAGGCATGAAGATCCAAATTACAGATCCATTATCTGGAAACCCCAAGGTCCTGAGCATTCTGGATAACAGGTCCCATACCTGTACTCAAAGGATATAAGCACAGGAGTCTGAAATACATTTTTTACTGTGTTATTGACAAGGGTTAATCAGTGCAGCATTAAAGGGGTCGTCCCCTTTTTAACTTATAACTAACTAATAACTAATAACTTTTAACTAATATGGTGCAGAGAGGGATTTTCTGAGAAACTTTGCAATTGTTTCTTTTCATTTTTTTTTTATTATACAGTTTGCGTTATTTAGCTTTTTATTCAGCAGCTCTCCAGTTTGCAATTTCAGCGGTCTGGTTGCTAGGGACCAAATTACCCTAGCAACTATGAATTGATTTGAATGAAAGATTGGAATATGAATTGCAGAGAGCCTGATTAAAAAAGTAAAAAAGTAAATAAAGTATCTATAACAATACTACAAGTCGTTGTTGTTTAGATGGAATCAGTGACCCCTGTTATAAACCTGGAATGATTTAGAAGGAGAGAAATAAATAAATATTAAAAGAAAAATATTAAGTCCAATTGAATTGGTTAGAATTTCTATAACATACTAAAAGTTAACCTGAAGGTGAACCACCCTTTTAATGTTAATGTGCATGTGCAAGGCCTATCTGCCAGTTACATTACATGCACAACCTAGAGCAATAGGTGAATTGGTGCATAACTTGAGGCACAGACTAATTGGAATGAAATATTTACAGACAGAACCTAGGGGCTGTTCCTGCTGAATTGTGCTTAGTACAGTGGAATGCCTATGATGCCATAGTTTTCTGGTAACTCTCTGTACAGGCTATGAGCAAATTTAGGGACTGTTCCTGCTGAATTGTGCTTAGTGCGGGGGAATACCTATGCTTACATAGTTCTATGGGATCTCTTTGTAAAGGCTATGAGCAAATTTAGGGGATGTTACTGAAGAAGTTAGACCATTCCCACTTTGAATATATAGATAGCTAAGCATCTATTTTTCTATTTCCTTTTCTAAAGTATCTCAGAGTTCTGAAAAAAAGCCACTGGTGCAATTTCATTTATAAATCCCATAAAACAATCCCATAAAGCAATTCCATGTATAAATACCCCCAGAACTTATATCAAGATGGCACGGAGGCAATTCCATGTATAAATACCCCCAGAACTTATATCAAGATGGCGCGGAGGCAATTCCATGTACTGTATAAATACCCCCAGAATTCATACCAAGATGGTGCGGTGGCAATTCCAAGTAGAAATACCCCCAGAATTCATATCAAGATGGCGCAGTGGCAATTCCAAGTATAAATACCCAGCACTTATATCAATTAATCTGCATTGAAAAATGCAGCTTCTGCTTGCAAGTAAAGTGGAGTTCTGCCAGAAAATGCATGCTTTCTCAAGCCCTTTGTGAAAGTGCAGTTTTCAGTGAGCAACAAGGCTAGTGACAATGACACCCACTGAATAAAGCCAATCCCCACATAATGCAGCATCTATATGTAATTTGTGGATGAAAAAGAAATTGGTAGAAGACTGTTGGTGACATATGTAGAAATAACAGAATTTATTTCTTAGAGAGAAGCAGTTCCGGTATCTAAACACATCCACCTGCCTAGCAACCCAGAACTCTCTCTCTTCCCTGTTTCAAGGGTCTAGATAGCCTGGACTCCTGATGGGTATTGCAACTTCCTTCTAATGTGCTCCTCTCTCCAGCAGTAATAAAGGCAATGACACATGGGTGGATCTCAGGAGTTTTTGCTCTTATTTACATACTTTTTCTATGCTCTAAACCAATGCATATTTTCCTCAACATGTACTGTCTCTTCTTACATTCCAAGAAACATCAGCCCATAATCATCAGGTTCTAATATTGTCACATCAACAGCCACCTTGCAGGGGCCATCAACTATTCAACTTCAAGAACAGGGCTTACTGGGCATTTACCTAACTTTCACACAATGTACTCACTTAGCTTGGTGGCCTAGAGATTGGACTGCACCACTTTCTGCTTCCTTCTTAAGACCAGAGCTGCCTGAGAGGGTGGTAGAGCAGGGCCTGCCAAAACCCGGTGAAAAGTGCGCGCCACCGGTGACGTCACACGCAGCACGCCGCCAGAGGAGCGTGCCATGAATAACCCGGCCATCTGGATACAACTTCTCTGCTGGGTTGCGGTGCAGGGGCACGAAGCCTGGTGCAGCTGCACCAACTGCACCCCAGGTAGTTTCTCCACTGGAACGTATATAGACTAAAGTTTGTTCTACATTTCATAACATATAGCAACCAATCAGATTCTTGATTTTAAGCTTGCCAGTTAATGCTGCCTGCTTATTGTACTACCCCAGTTTGTTGAATTAAATGTTACTAGTGTGCCTGTTTATGTACAGCATTGACACTTTCTTGTCCTATAAATGCAAGGAAAGCACTCACATTTTTCAAAGTACTCTTGCCCATAGGCTTCTTTGATGTGCTTTGGCACTTTTTCCCAGATTTCAGTCAAAGACTTCCTTTGTATCTTAGCATCAGCGACTGGTGTTTTGAAATATCCAGGTTCCACTATGCACACCTTGATTCCAAACTGAGCCATCTCACGCCTGCAGAATAAAGATAAATGCGGGATCTTGATATTGGTAAGAGAGCAATTGAATATATACAGGTGTAGATGAATCAGGTACTCCGATATTGATGCTAAACAATTCAGCATCATGGAGCAAATATTTCCCATATTTTTATATGTTTTTATAGATGGAAGTTTGGTCTCATACTGAGAATTAACAGCTACTGTACAGACTGTTTATGAAATAAAGTAAAAGTACATAACTACAGAAAGACAAATAACATATAAGACAGCTATAAAGAATAGTTATTTGAACCCACACACTGATAATTCTAGTAATTCTATGAATTGTACTTTACACTTGCATGGGTGCCCCACTGGACAAATTGGCTTCTGCTGGGTGCAGAAGCTGGTATTATGGTTTTGCAAGTCTCTATAAAAATATATCACATAAAGCAGCACAGATGTAATGGTTTTATATTAATAAAGGCTATGAAAAATATACTTTTCGTGTAATATGTGTCATTATATAATCCCATATAGGAAAACTGCAATTTTAGCTACTAAAGTCTGCCCCCTGGCTCATAGGAGGGACTGTGCTCTCACACAAAACAGGGGCATGCATACATACAATACATGCTAGGTTACATCAGCCAAATGAATGGACCGATCTGTGGTGCTCATTTTTTAAACATTGGGCAAATTGGCACCTGGGCAGTTACTCATAGCAACCAATCAACACTTTGCTTTCATCGCTCAACCTGCAGGTGGTTGAAGAAAGCCAGTTACTGATCGCTAGCTATGGGTAATTTGCCCAGGTGCAAATTCACCCATTGTTTATAAATGAGCTCCTGTGTCTTTTAGTGTCGCACTTCTTCTTCCTGTTACAGTTAGAGCTTACATTATTTCATGTCAGGTGATCCGTGAGTGAGCACACACAGAATCACAAAATGGTGGCTCAAGGGAAAATATATCAAAGATCAATATTTACCTATATACAGATACCAATTTGGTAAAAACATTTTAATAGGCCACATTTTTTGCAAATTAGGATTAGGTTCGGTATTGAGATGAATCTTTTGTGAAGAATTCGGGGGCTCATCCAAATCCCAAATAGTGGATTCAGTGCATTGCTAATTCCCACTGATGTCCCTGATTATTGGTTGCATCCCTATAATGTTCTCTATGGTCAAATGGGAGTAACATTGTTCTACGACTACCATGAAATCAGTCACATGTGATTAGACATCATTTTCTTCCTTGGTGGGTTTTCAGCTGAAAAGCACATAAAGTAACATCACATAGCAATCCTATGTTAATGTCAGGGCATGAGTTGCTATCACAAAAGGATGTCATTTGCAGAAGAAATCTCTAGTATCTTGTGCCTCTTGTTGCACTTTCTGAATGAACCACAAGCTAGGGACGTTTCCAGGAGATACCTATGAGCTGTCCATTCCAATCTCTTTTAGCAGAGCTACATACAAAGTAAGACACAACACATTGGGCTTTGCCCCTGTTTTGCACTTTGCATCTTGCTCCATTGTTTTGAATATGAGACCCACTGACTTATTTATATTTGCATTTTAAAGTGTGCAAATAAGACTTACCGTAGGCTATCCGAGAATGATTCTACTCCATATTTAGAAATGCAATATCCACCACCAGAGAGAGACACTCTCCCGGCAACACTGGCTACATTGACAACACGTCCTCTGGCTTTACGAATCAGTGGCAGCAACTTCAGTGTTACATCAATAACCCCCAATAGATTCACATTCAGCACCTTTAAATAATCCTCCTTTGCCAGCCATTCATTGGGGGCTATTGGATTTGAAATGCCTGCATTGTTCACCAGCCCCCACAGCCCTACAGAAGAAGAAAAAACAGAGAACATGGTCAAAAAGTAAAAAAAAATAATTTTTCTTAGTGGTTGTTACTAGTGTATCATTCTTGTCTTGCTGGTGGTAATGAGCATAAGCTACATGAAATTTCATAGAGCGAAGCATAAACCCCTAAAGCATATAGAGGGGCATGGTCACTATTGAGAGTGTAGGTCATAAGAGGAACAAGGTATGAGTTCTACATTATTTTTAAGGCAATACTTATAGAAGAAATATGCTTGCGATATTAGCAGAAATGTAAAAAAAAAAATACAAAAAAAAAGTGGTACAAAGTCTTCTCAGTAACCCTAAATTAGGACCTACCCTTGGGATTGTATGTACTATGAAAACCTTCCTGATATAAATGCCACCACCACTTGCTACTTCTGAAAAACCAAATCCTTCTGATATCAGAATTCGCCTTTAAAGGAGAACCAAACCCTTGCTTATAAAAATCCCTACCCTACATAGACCCCCCTCCCTGCTCCCCCCCAGCCTAGGTGGTACCCCTCGGTGCCGATTAAGGGGATCGGAGTTCACATACACCATCTTCTTGGAGGGAATATACTCTCCTTTTTGGTCTTGTAGATTTCATTTGGTTTGACCAATACTTGAATTGGCAGTGCCTGCTGGTTGGTATCACCAGAGATTGGGACTAGACTTTATTTGTTAGTGGGCACTATTCCATTGGAATTTTTGATACCTACAAAGGTTTTATTGTATATCCATTTACTAGGTATCACCTTATAGTATGTAAATAGTTAAGCAGTGTGGCAGAACGAAGAGTAAAAAATGGTTTCAAGCAATAAATGCGTGCAAAGCTATATAAACAGAGACAAATAGACCCTCTTCTAACCTTTGTTTCCAACAATATCTGAGACCCATTTAGCAGCAGAATTCACACTTTGGCTGTCAGCAACATTGAGCATAACAGTATTCAGTCTACTGGAAGTCTCCTTCTTCAGTTCTTCAGCTCCTTTATCCGTCAGACAGGCTGCTAGCACATGTAGTCCATTTTTGTCCAGCTGCTTTGCCAGCAAGTTTCCAAACCCAGAGTCGCAGCCGGTGATGAACACATACTTCTCTGTTAGATTTAGCAGCTTCTCTCTCTCCCTGTTCCATCTATACAGGAAGATCAGGACCAACAAGACCAGAAGGAAGACCCACATAACTGAAGCCGGCTTCTGCTGTTATATACAGTAGGTTCTTTCCTTATAGAAAAATAAAATGTAAATGGTTTTAATGTTTAATTATTTTCATAGCATCAATGTATAAACCAGGGTGCTCAGAAAGGACTAAAAAATTATTATCCTGTATAAATCAGACCAGTGGCAGTTTAGGGTACTAGCATACAGCTGGGTTTATAAAAAAACAAACTGGTAACTTTTGGGCCTAAATGTATGCATAGGGTTGCATTCCATATAAACTTTCTTTTGTAAGCTCAATGTAAAGCCACTGTGATGGTAACTTTTTAATTTTTAGTTACAAAGTTAGCAGAAATTCCAGTTTCCAGACTTCCAATTGCAGTGACAATATCATGAAATTACTCCAGACTCATTTGATAGAGTACTAAGGGGTGCTTATTCACGAAAGAGTTCTTAATGAGCTCCATGCTTCAGTCCGGATTCAAAACCCATCATACTGTAGCAGCGGCAGAAGCAAAAAAGTGCACTGTTCTACTGTCAGATGTAGCTCTAAATATAGTGAATGAGTTACTTTATAGGGGTAAAAATAAGCATATAAGGCAAGATCATACCCTAGATTTATACACTATAGATTTTAGTTGTCCAATTGGTCATGGTTATATATGCTGTCTATCTTGCTGGTTTTGTGGAACAGTGAGTTCTTTCAATAGGCTACAAATGTAACCAATACTCCATTCAACAGCCCAGGGTGACTCCTTTGTGGGGCTGCAAGATTAGGTGGATCAGAGTGTCAGAGGAGGTACTGTCGGGTCAGGAAGGGGCAATTTAAGAAATACTGCAGTTATTCTTTGTTATTGAACTGACACAATACTTATCATTGATAGGTACACATCAGTATGATTTTAAGTTCTTGAAGTATTTTGAGATTAGAATTCTGGCAGGAGTGCAAAGCACAGAATTGGTGGGCACAAAGTAGCATTGTTCATAACAACCGCAACAGGACAGCTGATAAGTACAGAGCTCCTTTGCAGCCTGTGCCTGCCGACACTCTTCATCTTGTTTATCTGAATGACTGTGTGTGACAGAGATGTAGACTAACCCTATGTTATCAAGGTGATAATAGTTCATTACAGGCACTAGTGTTCAAGTATCAAGGAATTCCATTTCACATGGAGAATCTGGTGATTCCCACAGAAGTATATTAATTTTGGGGTGGACTTTGTTCAACCCACTGGCCCCAATGTACATGCTTGTGGGTAGTGCTGTGGTTCACCCCACTGGACAAAAAGTTCCAGTGAATGAGGCCTAGCCAGACACAGGGCTATGGGGAAATGTATTACAGTAGAACCCCCATTTTTTATCCCGATTTTAAGTTTTCCCTCTCACATTGTTGTTTTGTGGTCCCACCTATGTATTATGCATAATACATTATATACTTTATAAACATAGTCATATGAAAAAGTTTGGGAATCCCTCTTAATCTTTTGGAGTTTTTTTTATCATTAGCTGAGCTTTCAAAATAAAGCTTTCAATATATAACATGCATTATGGAAACAGTAGTATTTGAGCAGTGACATAAATTTTAAAGAATTAACAGAAAATATGCAATATGCATCATAACAAAATAGACAGGTGCATAAATTTTGGCACCCAACAGAGATATTACATCAAAATTTAGTTGAGCCTCCTTTTCCAAATGTAACAGCCTCTAGACGCCTCCTATAGCCTTTGATGAGTGTCTGGATTCTGGATGGCGGCATTTTTGACCATTTGTCCATACAAAATCTCTCCAGTTCAGTTAAATTTGATGGCTGCCGAGCATGGACAGCCTGCTTCAAATCATCCCATAGATTTTCCATGATATTCAATTTTGGGACTGTGACAGTCATTCTAGTATATTGTACTTCTCCCTCTGCATAAATGCCTTTGTAGATTTCAAAGTGTGTTTAAGGTCACCAGGGTTGGACTGGGGGGCCCAAGGCCCACTAGGGCTGTTGTCACAGGGCCCCCCTCCCGGCAGTCCCCTGGCCCCCCCTCCTGAACCCCTCCTGCCCACCTCCACGAATGCGAGCAAAAGATGCGCTGTGACATTAACTTTCTTTTCTGGGTAGCTGGGGGAGCAGGTATGGGCTAGCGGGGCCCACAAGGGCCGGGGCCCGCCGGGTTTTCCCGGCGTCCCGACAGCCCAATCCTACCCTGAGGGTCATTGTCTTGGTGGAATATCCAACCCCTGTGTAACTTCAACTTTGTGACTGATGCTTGAACATTATTCTGACCCCAGTTCCTGAACTAGCCACACAGCCCCACAGCATGATGGAACCGCCACCAAATTTGACAGTAGGCAGCAGGTGTTTTTCTTGGAATGCAGTGTTCTTCTTCTGCCATGCAAAGCTCTTGTTGTTATGACCAAATTACTCAATTTTTGTTTCATCAGTCCAAAGCACTTTGTTCCAAAATGACTGTGGCTGGTCTAAATGAGCTTTTGCATACACCAAGCGACTTTGGCATGAGTGCAGAAAGGGCTTATTTCTCATCACCCTGCCATACAGATGTCCTTTGTGCAAATTGTGCTGAATTGTAGAATGATGTACAAATACACCATCTGCAGCAAGATTATTGCAGGTCTTTGGAGGTGATCTTTGGGTTGTCTGTAACCATTCTCACAATCCTCCACATATGCCACTCCTGTATTTTTCTTGGCCTGCCAGACCTGGGTTTTACAGCAACTGTGCCTGTGGCCTTCCATTTCCTGATTACATTCCTTACAGTTGAAACTGACAGTTTAAACCTCTGAGATAGCTTTGTGTAGCCTTTCCCTAAACCATGATACTGAACAATATTTGTTTTCCGATCTTTTGAGAGTTGCTTTGAGGATCCCATGCTGTCACTCTTCAGAGGAAAGTCAAACAGAAGCACAACTTGCAATTGGTCACCTTAAATAACTTTTCTCATTATTGAACACACCTGCCTAAGAAGTTCAAGGCTTAACAAGCTTATCAACAAATTTGGTGTTGCCAGTAATCAGTATTGAGCAGTTACATGCATTCAAATCAGCAAAACTACAAGGGTACCCACATTTTTACCCAGCCAGTTTTTCACATTTGATTTAATTTCATACAACTGAATACTGCTTCACTAAAAATCTTTGTTCAGAAAACACCCCAGTACTCAGATGTTCCTGGGAAATGAAAGACATACCACTGTTATCTTTTTTGTTGAATGTGGAAAATTATTATGCAGACTGAGAGGGGTTCCAGAACTTTTTCATATGACTGTATATGAACACATACTTATCACATAGCATCAATAATACAGGACATCAGACTTGTTACAGGGGTGACATCTTGGAAAGTGTTTGTGACACTCACATGCTCAGGGGAAGTCACAAATTATCAAGCAGAAAATGAGGTTGGCTGGGCCTGTGTGAAAACCATGATAAAGCAGAATCATAGGTAACAAGCAATGGGCAACTGACGCAACTGCTGCAGCAAGATCAATGAGTATGAGAATGCAATACCCCCCTCGTCCTTAGCATTCAGGAAGCTCTGCGAACCGTTACAGACAATCCATTCCAATTAGGTAGATAGGAAGATGTCAGTTGAGAGCTGAATATGTGGGTTAGTCAGGGCCTGAACAAGAAGTAGGCAGAAGAGGCACCTGCCTAGGGTGCAAAGATGTGGGTACGCAGACAGATACCTGTTTAAAAGTCTTCTGCCTACCCCTATTCTGGGTGGTTTGCTCCCCTGCTGCTCTCTCCTCCCCTCTATCACGCTCCCCTCCCTCCATCACTCACCGCTACTTGCCCCTTAATTACTTCCCCTCCCTCCTTTTTCATGGCGCATGCACACGGGGAGGAGGGGGTAGCCGACTGGGTGCATAGGGTGCCCTGTCGGCTTGGCCCAGCCCTGGGGTTAGTAAAGAAATCAATGTGCAGAAGAGGGCTTTTAGGACATGTGATAGGGTCAAGAGAACAAGTGGGAGTAAACATTTTAATCCCCATTAGGACTTTTTACAAAGCAACCGCATATACCTAAATAGCCATAAAACATGAATAAGAACAAATATTTTCAAAGCAATAATAAATACAAATGCAGAACTGATGCTTCATTTCACTTGGATCTACTTTCAAAAATGTTCATGTCTTATGTCTATTTAAGTATATATGGTAATAGATTTATTTTACATTATGAACTTGTGTGGCTAATTTATGTGCAGGTAACAGCACCTTTGAGTGTATTTATAATATTTTTTTTACATATGTGCAATGCAGCTGCACTGCTTACTTTAAATTATTATCCATGATGTCACTTCCTGTGCTGGGTTCGAATATTTGGGGGTGTTTGAAGGTCACTGTTTAGTTTATATTATTGTCTTGAGGAAACTCCTAATCAAGACCATGTTGGCTGTACAAACAAATGTACATGTATTTTTTGCAAAGAAATTCATTGTTGCTGGTCATATTTCACTGCATGTTAAAGGGGAACAATTGTGAAAATGTAATATAAGCTTCATCATAAGACATACAATACTTTCTAAATACAATCAATTAAATATTGTGCATTGTTTCTGAGTTTTTCTTCACTATACCTCTCTCAGCATCTGTTTCTCTTCATTCTGTCATCATGCAGCAGTTGGGTGTCAGATATTCATTGACAGTTACATCCAATATATGTTATAGGGGGGGGTTCCTTTCCTAGCAGTTGTATTAGAGCTCACTCAAATATCTGATTCCAGTGCAAACAAAATAATTGTCTTTTGCACAAATCCTGCATATAGAGAGACATGATGTCTGGTGAGCTCTAATACATCTTCTAGGCAAAAAGAGTCCCCCTATAAGATATATTGGATCTAACTGTCAATGAATATCTGACACTCAACTCCTGCACGAAGACAGAATGAAGAGAAACAGATGCTGAGAGAGGTATAGCGAAGATAAACATGATTATTTCAGAAACGATATAGAATTTTTAATTATATTTAGAGAACTTCTTATTTCAGTATGCTGAAGCTTAGATTAAAATTTCATTTTCACAATAGTTCCCCTTTAAAGTTACTGAGCATCCGGTAATTGTCTGGGAGTCTATTATCCAGAATACTTGGGACCTGCAAGTTTATTTGATGAAGAAGGAGTTAAGGAACAAACTGCATATTTGTAAAATAAAGAATATATAGAGAACCGTATGCATATAAAGGGTAAATGCAGCTGGACGGACACAGTGGATGATGTTTGTATGGAATCTATTCTTTCCGGCTGGGGAAAGATGAGACAGAATTCTCAGACTGAGGCCCTGCTGCAGTAAATTTGTTATGCTAGAAATGAAATAGACACAATAAAGACAAAACAGAGCCTCAGGGATCAGGAACATGTCACATAATATTCTGTTAGCTAAGGCAATGAAGGAGCACTTACCTTGCACTACAGCACAGCAGCACTGGCAATTCTACAACTGCAGCCGCAGGAAATGTATATGGTTAGCCGAATGTTACTAAATCAGGAAATGTTACGTTATGTCACTGCTTTGCACGGGGAGTGGTTATGTTTAAAGATTTTCTTGTTAAACGTTTTCTCGCTTCTATAAGATGCAAACAGTGCCAAGATAACCCTGGCAAAGAATCTGATCCCCAGGCAAGAAATATACAAACAGGGACCCAATTATATCTGCACATATAATTACAGTCACAGCTACACAGAAAGCTTTGCAACACATAAGAAAAAACAGAGATTGAGGACTGCATAGCACCTTACAGATCAGCTGAACCCCCAAATCTAGTTAACCCAGTGTAGGCAGGTCCCAAGCTTGGTACTAAAGGGAAAAACTAACCTGAGCCTCCTAACACGTTGCTATTGCTGGAGATTAACATCACACTATCTTTGTTCTCCAAGTGTATTTGTGGGGTACACTGTTCTACCCTCTAAAACCATACACAGGGCCAGATTTACATAGCAGGCACCCCTAGGCCCACTGCTGTTCATCATCCCTGTCCCCCATCCCTTCATTCGTGAACATGCACAAATTTTCATCATCAGGTTGGGAGCACTGGTGATTGGTACATGGGAAATTTAAAAAACTATTGTATCTCATGATCAGTCCCAGATCTTCCGAACCAATGTGGGTGTGGTTGGGCTTCATGCCGCCCCCTAAAATCCTGCCGCTCTAGGCCCGGGCCTTTCCAAAAATCCGGGCCTGACCATACAGACAGGCTAATTGGCTCCTGATGAAACTCATCCTAGTGAACGTGATGGATTGTAGGCTCTCCTGGGACAGGGACTGGTGGGAATGTTAACTAGCCTCGATAAAGTGATGCTAAACATGTCGGCACTACATAAATAAAGGGTAATATAAAGGCATTCATCCTGGATTATTTTAATTTTTATGGGGAGAACAATTGTGGAGCTCTTCCTGACTATTAAAAAAGGACAGTTCTTCTGGGGTGATACATTGTTAAAAAGCTATTTTGTACCAAGCACAAAATGATCTAGTTAACAATTATACCTGTTCATTGTTCTTTGTGATTTTGAATAGGTGACTTCTAATATCTTTATAGATTAACAGGGAAGTGAATGACCTACTCAACTATACAAACAATGAAACTATGTGCAGCATTAAAGGTGGATATAAAATATAAGATTCTATCTGAAGTATTTTACCAGTGTGCAAGTGTCTGCCAGTCAGATTTTCTGTTGATCTCCTTGTGCTGAAGTTTGTGTTTTATTATTGCCCATCTCTGATACCATTTACATTCCCATGCATTGTTTCTGTTCTCAAGTTAGGGAAGCTGATAGGGAAGCTGGGGAAGCTGATTTGTAAATGGCGCCAACATATAAAGAAAGAAATACAGGGAATTTACATTGTAAGTTACATTTGATCGTGCCATCTTGGATCTCATTAGGAATCAGTGCCAATATACAAAACCATAATGGGCTGTGTACCAATGTATATGTACACAACAGGGAAGACTTCTAGGCCCTGTCATCGCCTTGCCTGATATCTAGCATTAGCCCAATCATCACCAGCAGTTGCAGACCCCGGATAGAGTGCTAGAGCACTATGGGGAAAAAAAATCAAGCAGAGTGCAGAGATGCTGGGCACAAGGCAGCCCTGTACTTACCCTCTTCTGATGTTGCTTCCTAACTTGAATGCCCCTTGTGCATACAGAGCTGCCAAACATTATCAGTGCTGTATTCTTTAATGGAGTGCAGTTCTTTCAGAATTATGTGCAACAACCTGTGTTTGTGGTGCAAAGTGCAGGCAGGGTGCAATCTTGCAAAAAACAGACCACTTTGCACCTTTCTCTGCACTTTGTGAATGACCCATGAAAACATCCTAGTTTAGGGTGCACCGAAAAAAACAACAATGCAAAGCTATATTTTATTAGACATCATCTTTGTTCCTATTCTTACAATGCATAGCAAATACTTCAGAGACTTAAAGGGATACTGTCATGGAAAAAAACATTTTTTTCAAAATTAATCAGTTAATAGTGCTGCTCCAGCAGAATTCTGCACTGAATCCATTTCTCAAAAGAGCAAACAGATTTTTTAATATTCAATTTTGGAATCTGACATGGGGATAGACATATTGTCAAATTCCCAGCTGCCCCAAGTCATGTGACTTGTGCTCTGATAAACTTCAATCACTCTTTATTGCTGTACTGCAAGTTGGAGTGATATCACCCCCCTCCCTTTCCCCCCAGCAGCCAAACAAAAAACAGCAGCCTGCCAGAAAGCATTTCTCTCCTAAAGTGCAGGCACAAGTCACATGACCAGGGGCTGCTGGGAAATTGACAAAATGTCTAGCCCCATGTCGGATTTCAAAATTGAATATAAAAAAATCTGTTTGCTCTTTTGAGACACAGGTTTGAGCACATAGGCCAGTAAGGAGTTCATTGTTCTAAAGGCTGAATGGCAGCTAGACCGTAATATTAGGATAATACAGTATTAGGCCTCTTCACAGAATTTAGAAAGAAATGACCATCACTAGGTCTAGGGTGCCCATCTCACCCTTTTAAACAGGACACTTATTGAATACACGTGCTGCAAGTTGCATGCGTGGATGAAGGATTTGTGGGCAGTTTTGTATCTAACTTGCAGCATGTGTGTTCAACAGGTGTCATACTTTAAAGAGATGAGATAGCCACCCTAATCTGGGTAGAACCCATTGTAGCTGCAAGAAGCACCCATATACAGTGTCGGACTGGCCCAGCGGGATACCAAGAAAACTTCCGGTGGGCACAGGTGTCATTTGGCCAATTTAATGGTCATTCCCTATTTCTATGATAACAAAGAGGCCAAATAGATGGAATAATAGATTATAGTATGTAAAGAAAAGAGAGAAAATAGAGATGGAGCGTTCAGAGGAAGAATAATAGTACTAAGAGTGGTCCCCTGGTCCAAGGTTTTTTGGTGGGCCCCTGGTGTCCCAGTCTGACACTGCCCATATGCAAGCCCTAGGTCTAATCTACATTCTGGAGTTGACCAGCAAAACTGCAGATTGTTGGCTTGCGCCTCTTTTTTGCACGTAGCACTATGTTCTGCTGATTGTAAATGAACCCTTCTTTTTACTCATTCATAAATTTGCCCCAAGATTTTTCGCAGAGCACAAAATTCCTATGAGATACTTTGTGCTGGTGATGGCTTAGTAATATTAATAAGAAAGTCTACAAAAGCAGTAGGTAAATACGTGAGAGGAATGTAGAAGAGTTTGGCATCCAAGCCAGCAGAATAGCGAGTCTTGGGGTACTCTGCAGTCAGCGCATGCTCCATACAGTCTGTAACCAGGTGAAGCTTTGGGTTAGATCTACCCAGGGTAAGATCAACAATGCTGCAATCTGTAAGTAAATAAAGACAAAGTCACGTTTTATTATATTTTATTTATACAGCAGAAACATACAGTATTTTGCAGAATGCAACAGAGATTATAAACTAGTAACTGCCCCATAGGAGCTTATACTCTAATGCACCTATCACATATACCAGGTCAGTCTGAAAACTAGTCAATTAAGCTGTCTATATATTTTTGGGGTCTGGCAAAAACAACCCTAGGACTCTCAGCAATTAAGAGTACAAGTGAAGCTCACCAAATCTCTTAGTCGTATTTTCCCACTGGGTATCCTGTGCGTGATATCCCAATTCGGTCAAACTGTAGAAATATGTAGAGGTGTGGGACAAATCCAAGGCAGCAACTGGACTGCAAAAACTTCTTTATTGGGGATAGAGGTACACAACATGTTTCGGGCAGCGCCCTTCGTTAAGTGTGCAGGAACAATCAAACTACAAACCTAAAAAACCTGTGACCTATCACATGTCTCATGGGTTAATTTCACAAAATTAACCCCTTAGTGCATCCTGAAAAAAAGTGCATTCAGTGCATAATACAACAAAACAATTTATAAAGTGCATTCTAACATGGTACAGGTTTAGCGTATCTCTTATTGTATAAGTGCATATGTGTTGTTGTAACACAACATTATTACTGTGTATAGCCATATATATTCATGTATAAAAACGAATAAAATTTCTCTTTAAACACCAAGTATAAAAATTTCAAACCATTATTATAATAAAACATTTTTTAACACACCTTATGGGCACGTTATTCTTTCAATTCACACGACTGTAACAAATGTCCCATTGTTTTGTTGTTTTATGCACGGAATGCACTTTGTTTCAGGATGCACTAAGCGGTTAATTTTGTGAAATTAACCCATGAGACATGTGATAGGTCACATGAGATTTTTAGGTTGATAGTTTGATTGTTCCTGCACACTTGACAAAGGGCGCTGCCTAAAACATGTTGTGTACCTCTATCCCCAATAAAGAAGGTTTTGCAGTGCAGTTGCTGCCTTAGATTTGTCCCACGCCTCTGCATATTTCTACCCTAGGACTCTCAGCTCTCCAAGTCAGGAAGTCTAACCACTTATTGTTATGGGTAAAAAAAACATGGTATTTTTGCATCTGAAATTGCACTTTGTGCACTGAATTTATGTTCATAAATGACCCCTAAGTAAATTGGTTTTAAGACCTACACACTGCTTCCTGAATTCTTGCACACAATAGGTTCATTATATCATATCCTGAACCAGTTGTGTGAGGTTTTTGAGATCTCTTGCACTTCTGATCTATAAGTTTAAGCTCCACTGAGGATGTAGCATATGAAAATTCCAAAGATGAAAATGGAGCTCGAAAAAAAACTGCAATAATCCAAACCTTTACTAGCCCAGTAATTAAAATCTTGGAGGTCATAAAAATGTGGGAGAGTAGAATTTCTCCACAACGGGAGAAAAGTGGAGAGAATTGATGCGGAATACCCCAGCATTTTACAAGCTAGCCACCATGTCCTATCGAAGGTGGTAGAGGGGCATCTGGCTTAGTCAAACAATTGCTTATAGGGGATGTTATTAGCTGCCTCCAATGAAACAAAATAATGAGCTAGCAAAAGAGGTCTAGGGTCAGTTTCATCTATATGAACCCAGCCATGAATATAATATATTTGACTGGCCAAAAAATACAGTTGCAGATGAGGAAGAACTAGGCCCCTTCATCTAGTGGTGTTGTAAGAGCCTCCCAAGCTATCGTTGGTACTTTATCAGCCCAAAGGAAGGAAATGAATCTTGAGTTTATTCTCCAAAATTTTTTTTGGGACCCAGATAGGCGAATTATGTAAGGAATTTTGGTAAGCATATCATCTTAAATAGATAAATACACCCCACAATATTAGGGGGGGCTTGGCTCAAATAGTAGCTGCTGTTTTTAAATTAGGTAATAATTTGCTAAATATTTTTAGTAATATATGTTGCAGTAGTAGAAGAAATATGGACACACAGATAGTAAAATTGAGTCACCCAATGGAGACCATGAGTGGAAATGGGATGATTACGTTTATGGTCAATATGGAAAATAACCGATTTGGACCTATTTATTTGTAATCCCAAGTAGGAGCCAAATCTACTAAGAACCTGAAAGGCCACTTGCAGAGACTCTAAATGGTTTTCTAAATAAAAGAAGTAGGCCATCTCAATGTAGAGCCAATTTATTCACCACTGCACAGACCTTAAAGCAGACTATGCCCAAGGACTACCTAATTTGCAGGGCCAAGGGTTCTATGGCAAAAATAGCAGGAGAGAGAGAGAGAGAGAGAACCTCTGTCTAGTGCATCTCTGCAAAGGAAATGACTGGAAAAAGGTTCCCTTGGATTCTAATACGGGCCATAGGTTCCCTATAAAAGGGGGCCAGTCCCAAACTGCATCAGTAGCTACCATAAATAGTACATTCGACCAAAAGGACATTCGACCCTGGACCCCCCATTATCCCAGCACAACTGTAGATGTATATACCAGGCCCAGGCCCAGACTGGCAATCTGTGGGTTCTGGCAAATGCCAGAGGGGCTGCTGTATGGTTCCATAGAAAGTTACCATATAGTGGGCTGGTAGGAAGCTGTTTTGGGCTGGTAGGGGGCTGTTTGGGCCTCTGTGTACTTGGAATGGCAGGGCCTATTTTGACTCCCAGGCCTGGACAGATACCAGCCCAATGCAACTACAGCCCTTTAGCAGGATGAGGATTTGGGGATTTTGCAGAATTGTAGATGTTTGTGTGCCATAAGGAGGGGGCCTGTATAAAATCGGGTCATTGGCCTTTGGCCTTAAGCCCTGAAAGGGGACATCACTTTTCTTTTTTCTCTTTTTGTAAATCTATGAAGAAATACCACTAAAGCAAAAGTTAGTAAAAATTTAATCTTGCTGTACTACTGTGTTCATTGATTTTTGTTGAGCATTGCCTATTGCTGTGATAACCAATTAAATCTTGCCATATCCAACACTCACATTTGTCAAAGTACTGCTGCCCATAACTCTTCCGTATTTCCTCGGGAAGCCCATGCCAGATCTTCTGTAATTGCTCTTTCTGTAACCTTGCATCAGTTACTTGTGTTTTGAAGAACCCTGGCTCGACCATGCAGACCTTCACACCAAACGGGGCCATATCACGCCTGTGAAGAGGTGGTATAACAATACAAGGATTACGTGTAACCTTTTTATCTCAACTATATTAGTAACTGTAGACACATGAAAAGCATCAAACCCCTTACACCATTAGTTGGAGGAGATGTATAACTGGTCACTTTAAGGCAGTGATCCCCAACCAGTGGCTCATGAGCCACATGTTGCTCTCCAACTCCTTCTTTTTGAATGATTGGCTTAAGGACAAGTTTTAGTTGCAAAAAAAAATGGGCGCACTGCCAAACAGCCCTCCTGTTGGCTGCAAGTCCAAATAGTCAGTCACAGCCCATAATTTGCACCCTCAGAAAATGTTTGCATACTTGTGTTGCTCTCCAACATTTTTTTTACATTTGAATGTGGCTCACTAGTAAAAATGTTGGGAACCCCTGCTCTTGGAAATTAATTAGGGTAGTCCCACACGATACGCTTCTCTCAGATGCTCCAATGAGGATGCAAAAATGTCAACGTCTAACTCCTATTCAGTCGGGTTTCCATTTGAGGGAGCAATATTGGGGTTCTGATCTCACTAAAAGTCTCTGCCTCTTTCAGTGGCTCTTCTTAAGGCATACACATTGTTCTGTGGGGCCTCCAATTTCAGGCTCCAGCCCTTCATCGTCCTTTTCTTCTGTGAGGGATCTGAATTCAACTACAGATCTGCCTTATATACTTCATAAGAGGGGGTTACCTGGTAATGTTTCAACATTTTGGTCCTTGTCCCAATACAGGCCCGGACTGGCAATCTGTGGCAGGCCCGGACTGGCAATCTGTGGGTTCTGGCAAATGCCAGAGGGGCTGCTGTATGGTTCCATAGAAAGTTACCATATAGTGGGCTGGTAGGAGGCTGTTTTGGGCTGGTAGGGGGCTGTTTGGGCCTCTGTGTACTTGGAATGGCAGGGCCTATTTTGACTCCCAGTCCAGGCCTGTCCCAATATATTTGGTCTACTAGTGGCTTACCCACTTAAGTTGGCCATTCACATAAAGAAGCACTTGCCTGGTGAGGTGGCCAAGTAAGAGTACCTTTCCTTGATTTAATCACCTACATGCTTGCTTGGCAGGTGAGAACTGAATCAATGTGCCAATGTGGTCCTCGTCCAATTGGATTTTCAAACCTGCCCAAGAGATATCTGCCTGATTTTAGGCCAGATATCTGTCAGGCAGGGCTTACACACAGACAGCCAGCTGTCAACTCAGTTTTAGGATTGGTTTATTTTCATGTAAAATTCATGGATACTTTACAAATTAGTTTGCAGATATTTCTGGTTGTATAATAGGAAAATATATACTTGCACAGGCTGCTATACAGGCCATCTTGTATGGGAGCCAAAGGCAACAAGAACAGAAGTTTATTTCCAACATTGGGGTATTTTTATCAAAAAGTGAAGTTAGAGATCACCACAGTCTTCTAGAGTGAAATTCCGCCACTCTCCATTAATTTCTATGGGATTTTTAAAAGTGTATTTATCAATGGGCGAAAGTGAAAGTTCATCCTTTGATAAATATGCCTTTCAAAATCAAAATGAATGGAGAGTGATGGAACTTCACTCTAGAGCAGGGATCCCCAATCTTTTTCTCCTGTGAGCAACATTCAAATGTAAGTTGGGGAGCAACATCAGCATGAAAATAGTTCCTGAGGATACCAAGGAAGGGCTGTGATTGGCTATTTGGTAAACCCTATGTGGACTAGCAGCCTACAGGAGGCTGTATTTGGCAGTACAACTGTTTTTTATGCAACCAAAACTTGCCTCCAAGCCTGGAATTCAAACTTAGGCACCTGTTTTGAGGCCACAAAATCCAAGGGGTTGGAGAGCAACATGATGCTCACGAGCTACTGGTTGGGGATCACTGCTCTAGAGGACTGTGGCGATCTATAACCTCCCTTTTTGATAAATATACCCCATAGTGTTTAAGACATTCCCTGTTGAAAACTGCCATTGCTTATTTATAATGGCTGAATGATACATATAGAATGATGCATATGCATTAAACAAAATATTTCTTTGGCATTCAGTGAAATTGGTTTAGCAATATCAAGAGACTAATGGTTTTGTTCCCTCTGCATTTTTACACACAAGGCAAGAGAGTGTATCCTGGACTTTCCCTTCTACTGTTAAAATGCTGTGTTTTGTTTGTTGGGGAGGGGGGATAGGATAATATTAGAAGTACTTGGAGGGTTGCAGATTGCATATCCTTGATATAGAGATAGGTGCCATGCCAGGTGAGTGTCAGTGACATCTGGAAAGCACAAAGTGCAAATTTGCTTGGCTACCTTGCTCTTTGTCCCATATCATGGCCATGGAACTCGGCTTCTTGAAAGTAAATTAATAACCAGGTTTCTAAAGAGGTTAACCAGTCATGTGTGAAAGTAAATAAGCAAGTTTATTGCAGATCAGATTTATAGTTAAATGGTCTGCTTCAGAGGTATAACTATAGAGGAAGCAGAAGGGGGGGGGGAGATGTCAGGAGTATAGAGAGCCAATAAAGCTGTGTAATGAGCAATTTCTATATATTTTGGTAAAATTTGTTTTGGGGCCCTAAATTTAATTTGCTGTGGGGCCCAGTAATATCTCGTCATGCCACTGATAATAAACAAATCAATACTGGGCCTGGAGGAGTTATTCTGCCTTCCAAAATCTCTAACTGCACAGCACTAACGGTACAACATAATGCATGTGCTTCTCTAGGAATATACAATAGTCACGCATTGTTTTATAAGGTGTCCTAGAAGTGATAATAATATAGTGATGAGCAAATATGTCCCCTTTTTCTTTAAAAATTTGTGAAATATTCACGAAATGTTGATTAATTCCCAAACTATTTTGTTGCACGACAAAACATTTTTGTAGCAAACTACATTAAGCTCTAATGCTGTTTTTTTGTAGCACCTTGTTTCTGCTTTGGGACTATCAATAAAAATTAGGAGGGTAAAATCACATGCATTTTTCACTTAGTATACCGCTACATTAGGCTATAATTGTCTTCAATTGAACAAATGCTCCCATGTTACCATTTCTTAAAAAAACATGTCTGTGATTTTTGACATTACTCTCAGTGCCGGGGGCCCACCAGAAAACCTTAGACCGTGGGCCCACTTTCCAAACTATTATTCCTCCTCTCCTCACTAAACTTTTATATCTACTTACTATATTTTTCCATTATTACACATTTTTTCCCTTAAAGAAATAGGGAATGACCACGATGGTTAGAAGTAAGAGGGCTTACTGACACCTTGGCCCACCGGGAGTTTTCCTGGTATCCCGGTTGGCCAGTCCGAGACTGGGTCGACTGGTAATGGTATCTATTACTACATTATGTTGCTTTGTATCCCACATTAAAATGAATAAACCATATGCAGTATGTATGTGTATGTCCTTATATGTACAGTGGGATGTCTCAGATCCCTTTGGTTGACGTGGAAGGAGAGAGGAAGGGTAAAATAACGTATGCGTTTGTCGTGCGTCCTATTTTAAGTGAGTCTTTTTTTGTCCAACAAAGCAAAACAACCCTCCTGATGAATTTTTGATGCAATTTTGCGAAAATGTTCGCTGGCGGCAAAACCTGGAAGTTTGTTGCAAATCTGTACATGGTGCAAATATGTTCCGCTCATCACTTAATATGAGTATTTCCATGCATGGATGCATCCTACTCACCGGAGACTGTCAGAGAATGATTCCACTCCGTATTTAGACATGCAGTAGCCTCCTCCGCAGAAGGTCAGTCTGCCAGCAATGCTAGCAACATTGACTACTCTCCCTTTTGCTCTGCGAACTTGCGGTAATAGTCTGAGTGTAACATCAATAACCCCCAAAAGGTTCACATTTAGGATTTTGAAAAAATCCTCCTTTGTCAGCCATTCATTAGGTGCAGTCGGGAGGGAAACACCTGCATTGTTCACCAGGCCCCAGAGTCCTGAAGAAGAATCAGATGTCATTATAATATATAAACAGATGGATAGATAGATTTATAGGCGGGAGATAAATTAAATGGGCCAAGCCCCATTTTCTTGCTTCATTTAAAGAGATTCTGTCATGATTTATGGTGTTTTTTATTACTAAATAATTTTCACATTGTAAATAATTCATTCTGCCGTTCAAAATGTTATTCTTTTTTAGCTGTTATATTGGTGTGTAGGCAGCCGTCTTTGGTCATTGTGCTTGATCCTGAACTTTCAGAAAGAGCCAGCACTTCACTGCTGAACTGCTTTCAGATAAGCTATTGTTTCTCCTATTCAATACTATCTCTAAAATGACTTGGCTTTCTTCTGCTTGGATGCTATTTTCATATCTACCACTAGGTGGGGCATGGGAACATTCTTAGTAATGAAAATTATGTTTAGTTTATTTTAAACTTTATAATGTTGAAACCTACTCCAGCCTTCAGATAAACTGCTTTTTGGAAAGGTAAAGAGTCTGATGTGTCAGGAACCACTGCCTCTCACTTTATTTAATGTATGTGTGGTGTCACTACTCTCTTCTTCCCTCAAGTCATTGTTCTTGCAAGTCACTGTACTGTATAAATATCCTTTAATGGCACATGGGGCAGTTATGAGACATTCATTTTTACTTAATGTCTTTCTAAAGCAGTTGGGAGGGACATAGACTATGTAACTTTTCTAAATTGATACATTTAGTTGATACATTCCTTATCATTTCTTATCAAGATCCTTGAGTTTCATTAGGGCAGAACGAAATCTCCCCGAACTGCCTACCCGCCGGCTAGAATCTTCTTCAGGCGACTAATCTCTCCGCAATGCCTTCCCGTTGGCTAGAATCTAAATCGCCGGTGGGATGGCACTCGGAGAGCTTTGTTTTCCAAAGTTGCCCGAAGTTCCTTTGTGGGGCTACTTCGGAAAACGAAGCGATCCGAGTGCCATCCCACCGGCGATTTAGATTCTAGCCAATGTGAAGGCATTGCGGAGAGATTAGTCGCCTGAAGAAGAGGCGACTAATCTCCCAAATCTCCACGTTTGTCTCTGCCCTTAATAGCAGCTGTTAGAATTAGTTGCTAATTTCTGGTGAACAATCTAAAAACAACTGAACTGAAAGCAGTGTCCAAAAAATGTGCATGGTGCCTTATTACTACTCCTGATAATATTAAATAAAAAGTACCTTGAGCGACTTACTATTGAGTGACTTACAAGAAGCAGTGAAAGTCATACTTCCACCTGTCACCTCTCTTTGAACATGAGTGAATTTCACATTATCAGAAGCCATGGCAGGGTTGTTTTAACTATTGTCACATCCACATAGCCCATGTGCTGTAGCCCTTAGAGAAATGGCAGATAGGGCACTTTGTTGCCCTTGAGATATCTTTCTACCTGCAGACAACACAGTACCCAAAAATACTTTCTCCCACATGGGTAAAACTGAATTCTGTAAAATTGCATGACAATTCACCCTTCTGCATTTTTGCACATTTTACAAGGAGTGATTCATATAGGGAACAATCCAAATGTAATTTTGCAGGTACTCAGTGCCTGTGGGAAGCAAGATATCACTCCAACTTGCAGTACAGCAGTAAAGAGTGACTGAAGTTTATCAGAGCACAAGTCACATAATTGGGGGCAGCTGGGAAACTGACAATATGTCTAGCCCCATGTCAGATTTCAAAATGAAATCGAAAAAAAATCTGTTTGCTCTTTTGAGAAATGGATTTCAATGCAGAATTCTGCTGGAGCAGCACTATTAACTGATGCGTTTTGAAAAAAACATTTTTCCCCCTGACAGTATCCCTTTAAGGATGATAGAACACTGGGAGATTTGCTGCCTTGAGGAAATCTGATCCACCCGTGGGCGACAAATCTTCCAGCAATACCTTTTCTTTGGTGTCCATGTGAATTGCGGGCAATAAAACATATAAATCCCGCAACCACCTGAAAATGCAGGAGAAGGAACATTTTAGCAAAAAGACACTGACACAAATGCAAAGGATTTTCAGGAGATTTGTCACCTCCAGGTAGTGCAAATTCCCATGGGCAACAAATAAATTCAATGGGAAGCAGTACTGATAGTTTTGCCAGTTTCCCCACTAAAATACAGGAGACTATGGGGCAAATTCACTAAAGGACGAAGCGCCTAACGCTAGCGGTAATTCGCTAGCGTAGCGCATTTTCGTTAATTCGCCGATTCCCTAACGAACACTGGCGTAAATTCGCTAGTGTTACTTCGCAACCTTACGCCTGGCGAATTTGCACAATGGACGTAACTACGCAAATTCCCTGACGCGCGCATTTTTCTGAACGCTACCTTTTACGACAGACTTCCTTCGCCAACTCAGACCAGACGAAGTGCAATAGAGTAGATAGGGATTGCTTCAAAAAAAGTTAAACATTTTTCTAAGTCCCAAAAAACGCTGGCGTTTTTTCTTTTTTTATGGGTGATAGGCTGAAAAAGATCGAAAAATTTTTTGCGGCTACCCTCCTTCCCCCCTACATTTCCTAACTCATGGCACCTTAACTATACAGTGGACACATGTGTAGGGCAATATAAAAATTTTATTTGCTGTTTTGAAGGTTTCCCAGGCTTGTGTAGTGATGCTACATATAACTCCATTGTAACTTCAATTTGGTGCCGTATGCAAATTAAGCATCGCTAGCGTAACTTCGCTTTGCTTGGCGAATTAACGGTAGTGAACTTCGCAACCTTATGCTTCCCCTGAGCGCAACTTCGGATTTTAGTGAATTTGCGTAGCGCTGGCGAAAATACGCCTGGCGAAGGCGGCGAAGCAGACGCTGGCGCAACTACGAATCTTAGTGAATTTGCCCCTTTCTCTATCAGCAGTACTATTTCATAAAAAATTTACTTTATAAAATGTTTTCCAAGATTTAATTAAACTCTAACCTTTGTTTCCTACAATACCAGAGACCCAGTTGGCAACAGAGCATACACTTTTGCTATCTGTGACATCGAGGATAAATGTTTGTAGCCTGCTGGAAGTCTTTTTCTTCAGATCCTGAGCACCTTTATCAGTCAGACAAGCTGCCAACACATGGATCCCACGCCTGTCAAGCTGTATTGCCAACAAATTTCCAAATCCGGAGTCACAGCCGGTGATCAGCACATATTTATCTGTCAGATTCTGCATGATCTTTCTGTGTCTGTTCTGTCTGTACAAGAAGATCAGTATCACCACCACCAGCAGGGGGAGCCACATGATGGATGCAAAGCACGTTTACTGTAATATGGGTATAGTATGTTAGAGAAGTATACAGCTATACAACATGGCATAATAACACTCTCCCATACTAAATAGCTAATACGGCAATTTATACATTTTGACTTTGACTACCATTGCAATATTAGGTAATGTGGTACAATGTGTACCCTACAGCAGGCCCTATTTCTTAAATTTTCCTAGGAACTTATCCACTGCAGGTACTGAGGGCTGCTCTCTTTAGCAGGCAGTTGACCATGTGCAGAGAAGGCATGGCGGCTAGCACTCTATTGGGCAAAATGAGCCTTGATTAAAAATCTGAGTGACTGAGAGAAAGTGTGTCATCTCCGGAGAGATCTGAGAATAACATAGGCAGGGCCGGGCCAACAACCAGGCACCCTAGCAGCCCATTTGGCTAACCCCGCCCCCCACATGCATGCATACAGATGGACCATAACATAGGTAGGGTTGCCACCTGGCCAGTATTTTATTGGCCTGGCTGATAAAAATGGTGGTTGATCCTAATGTTATTAATAGGGAAAAAAGATAAATATAGAGGAAGGCCAGTATTTTTTTCCAGAAAAGATGGCAACCCTAAACATAGGTGCAACGAAGGGGAAGCAAAGGGGCAGTTTGTGGTGGGAGAGGGACAGATGAGGGAGGGACAGAGGAGCAAGCAACGGAGGGGGTAGTCGAGACTCGCAGAGGGGAGCAAATCCGGACTAGGGGTAGGCAGAAGAACCTTGGACAGGCACCTGCCCAGCTCCCCACAGTGTTGCACCCTAGGCAGGTGCCTCTTCTGCCTACCCCTAGTTCCGGCCCTGAACATAGGCACAATATACAGGTATGGGTTAGCATACCTTTAATCGGGTTACATTATTCACAGGTTTATCTTGCCGATTGTTTATGCTCTACTATGGTATACCTGTATCTTCCTTATAGCCTAAACATACACCCTTGGAAGGTGCCCTGCTGCCTACCTTCAAGGCCCATTTATCAACATTCTGATTTTAGTGGTTTTAGAAACCACAAAAAAACTAATTTTCTTTAAAACCAGGAATGCCAAGTAATATAAAAAGAACCAGCACATAAAAATGCAGAACTAATCCGAATAATAATATGAAAACCCTGAAATCCTAAAATTTTTCTTGCAAATACAAATGAAAACAACCCGAAAACCTCCAAGGACAATTCGCACAACAGCTTTAAGATGGGAACGTTTTTCATGGCTTTTTTCATTTAATAGATTACACATTTTTCATGGTTGAGAGTAATTAGTATAATCCTTAATTTTAAATGATAAAAAATATAATAAGTAAAAACGAACAAAATACGAACGTTCGTAAATCGGCTCCTTTGAGTCAGTTCTGCCATTAAAAATTCAATGCAGAGGCTTGAGCACGTTCTTTAATTGTATATGTTTGTGTTTAGACTCAAATACTATAACAAAAAAGGGAAACTTGTGCTCACCACTAATTTTTAAACCATTAAGTGGGGGTGCAATGAGGCTGTGACCACAAAATTCATATTTATTGCACCCCCACTTATTGGTTTTAAAATGAGTGGTGAGCACAACTTTCCCTTGCGTGTTAGCTCCCACCTTCCCACCTATAATCAAGTGATCCCATTGGTGGTCAATAAAAGGGCAACCAAGTTTGTAAGTTTTACTTTGAAAGCAGCTAGTAAGTTGAAGGTAAAACTTAGTCCCTGTGTAAAATGTATAAAATGAATAATGAAACAAACAATCCCTGTTTTGTTTAAAGGGTAAGGCATTTTTAGTAGTTTAATTACCAAAATGTCTCAATGCCCTATATATATTGATAATCGGTTGAGGGCAGAGGACCTCTTGTATGAGTCTCACATACCAAAGAGCCCTACAAGCCTGAGTAAATCTTTATCTGCATTCATACCTTTGCAGAACATATTAAAAGGTTCAGAATTTGATTCACACATAAATGCAAAAAGCAAGTGAATCAAATCTGAGAACATTGCATCAAATCTCTGCCAGATTGTTTGGTTACAGACCATTAACAGTTTGATTTTTATTGGTTTGTCTTCCCTGTTTGTACAGCTACTGCTTTATAAAAGTGTGACTGTGTATACAAGTCATACTATGTAGATAAAGTTAGACACACACATATGTACTTACGAAACATTACATGTAGCCTGGTTTGCATGTGCATGTGAAAATTAAAGTATAGGTGAGATAAATTGATATAGTGACTTACAAAAAGAATACAGTTGGCAGGGTAATACTCAGGTTCAGCTCTTACCTTTTCTACAAAGCAGTCGGAATAAAGTACTTTTGCTGTAAATGTATATCACACAGAAACAAGATACATATCTCAGCCTGACTGATGCATCTGATAACCGGATGGGGGAGTGAATATCAGTGGGACATAAGTGCTCAAGAGGCAATACACACAGCACAGAGGGGAAAAGGTTAAAACACGCACACAAGGCCACTCCTGGGTGCAGAGATCACAAGGAAGGCGAATAGGAAGTTACCATAATCGAAGCAAAGGGGAAGGAGGAGCAAAGCCAGAAAAACAACTATGTGCATTCATCCCCAGGCCTACAGGCAGCTGGACAGCAGTGCATTTCCCATGGAGCATTGCATGTGAGCAATCTAACACTGGGTAGAATATCTGAAGGCGTGTGTGGGTTTAGGGAAAGTTCTGGCAGTAGCAATTCAAAAGCTGAGGAACAGCCGTTTCATTAGTCCCGGGCTTTCTGCCTATGGAGCCTGAGACCTGCCTTGTGATGTATTTTATTATTTTGTTTCATTCAACTTTGCCAAATGAATGTGGGATGCAAATATCTAAATGATAACATAGGCTTCATTAACATAAGGCTTAGCTTGGAACTAAGGGATTCATTGACATGTAAACACATTGCATGGAAATCAGGCACGCTACAGTAAACATCAGGTACACCCTGGGAAAGAAGTTGTGTAAGTACTTTATGGCAAGCAGTAAAGACACAGCACCTTCTGCTTGGTCAGGGCAATATGCTGCACAAGTTCTGCCAGGGGGCATTCAGGCAAACATAAGGCATCTAGGGTATGCTTTATAGGGATGATTTAGTGCAAGTGCACCCCTAAGTTTTGAATAGTTTTGATGTATAATAAATTAGAACATGGCATACAATCAATTTGACTATTTCTCCCTATATTGTATCTACTGCCATTCCCTGCAGCCCTCTCTCTAAGGCTTCCTGGGCAACCTAATTCCAGTGCCTTAGCTTCCCCACCAGTGACATTATGTAACGATCGGCTCCCTAAATCCAGAAAAGGTGCTAGGCTCCCTGGTCTCGGCTCTGCTTCCGCCTGTATCAGCCACCTTTCACTTCGGGAGGAGCACTCAGCTAATCAGATGCTGCCAGGTCTTAATAAGATTGGAGCCAAGCAAGAGTTCTGGACAAGCAAAGGGGCACTATTGCTTACCAAGGAGGATGGAAGGCCTCACAACTCAGGAGTAAACAAAGGGGTGTTTTCCTCACGGGGAAACTTCGAGCGCCTTCGGAAAACGAATCGATCCGAGTGCCATCCCGCCGGCGATTTACATTCTAGCTGACGGGAAGGCAGTTCGGGTTGATCAGTCACCCTCCTCTTCTTCAGGGTGACTGATCTACCCAAACTGCCTTCCCGTCAGCTAGAATGTAAATCGCCGGCGGGGTGGCACTCGGATCGATTCATTTTCCGAAGTCGCTGGAAGTTTCCCCGTGAGGTATTTTTGGGCGACTTCGGAAAACGAAGCACTCCAAGTGCCATCCCGCCGGCGATTTACATTCTAGCCGACAGGAAGGCAGTTCGGGGTCGGAGAATAGTCGCCCTGAAGAAGAGATTATTTGTTGCAGGGCAAGTAATCTCCCGGAATCTGACCGTGTATCTGTGCTCTAATAATAACAGCATTGCAAAAATGATCCATTGACTAATATGAAGACACAGAGGTAGCATTTTTTAACTCTAACCTAGAGGGTCGATGGTCAAATAAATGTCCCCCATGTGTTCACCCCTTCAGACAGCAAACTTTAATTATTCTGGATACCGTTGGTCTCCTGGATATTTGCTGAAGTATTAGACCTTCTATTCTCATGCTACTCTATGCTAATTAGATTCCCCAGTTTGTTGCTTCAACTTCTGATATCCTCTTTATCTTTTTACCCTGAATAATGTTCTAAAGTATTATCACTGTCACTGTGTATAATTTCTGGTTTATGCATGTGAAATCACTGCCAGCTTTTGAGCATATATTCGGTGCCAGAGGTCGGAATGCAGATTGTGGGGTGGGGCAGCACATAGATCTGAATCAGGCAGAAGATGAATTGGATCACCCCCTGAAAATTCTTAGAATTAGTTTTATTTATTTTTATACAAAACCAAAGGTACTGTAAATTATAAAATAACATTTATTGTGGTTTGGGGGATGAAAGCCTCACTACATAATCAGAAATGACCGTAGGCAGGTAAGAAAGAGGGATAAAGAAAAGTTTGCTATCCAAGCCAGGGGAGTATCGTGTCCATGGGTGAATGGCTGTGAGGGCATGTTCCATACAGTCTGTCACCTCCTGCAGCCTTGTACTTGCTGAGCCCATTAATCTTTCCATAGACTGTATATCTGCAAAATGCCGACAGACACAACTTAGAAAGCAAATATTATCTTTATCTGTTAACATATACAGTGTATAATACTTCTCTGATGAGTCAATAGATTTGGACTAAAAAATTCCAAATGAAGTAACAAAAAACTTTTTTTTAAATGAGCATCCCCTTATACAGTATTTGATCTACACAATTCACCATCCCCAAAATACAATGTTCTGGATCATGGCGACTTCCTTCTTTCTCCGCAGACACCAGAGAGATACCAAAGAGACTAATAAACCTCTGGGACACCATATCCATGGCAGGATCATTTCCAGAACAGAGGCAGACAAACTAAAAATACTTACATTGCTGGTAGTACAGATCTCCATAACTCTGTTTGATCTCAGTAGGAAGAGCCTCCCACAAGCGCCTCAGATTCTCTTTATGCTTTTCAATGTCTGTCATAGATGTAACAAAAGCACCTGGCTCTATGATGGAGACTTTGATCCCAAAGAAGTCTAGCTCTCTTCTGCAGCAAGAAAGGAAAAATGTTACTATTGAGGTTCTTAGTTTTAAAAAGTTTATCAAAAAAGTTCTAAAAAATATGTCAAGTTAAAACCAAAGTGATAGAGGAAATGAGAAGCAGATTGTAATAAAATCCACTTGCCCTAGTGGTCCAGTGGTGCTATGGACGCCTGCCACGCCGCTCCTCTTCAGCCACCATTGCAGCTCCTTAGGGCACAGGCGCCCGCGAAATTCGAACCACTATAAAAGGCTCATTTGAATTCCTAGACTTTGCCCGTTATAGGTTTAGCCTGGTGGTGTTAAGCTTTGAGCTATCTGTTCCTGATTCTGATCTGTATCCTGTTTTGACCCCTGTCTGGCTATTGACTATTCTGAATTCTTGTATCCTGACCCTTGCATGAATATCGTCTACCTCTTCTGCCTCATCCTTCTGATTGACTACCTGGTTTTGACCCTTGCCTGCCTGACTACGTTTACTCTCTGCCTGCCTCGACTCGGCCTGATCTGACTACGATCTAATGCCTTGTACTGCGACCTTCTGCCCAAAAGACTTTACTATCTGGTTGTGCCCCTCTGCTTGTCCAGAACCCCTCGCCTTGCACCTCTCGTTATAAGACCTGGCGGCATCTGAGTAGCTGAGGGCTCCTCCCGAGGCCAAAGGCGGCTGCTACAGGCAGAAGCACGAGCCGAGACCAGGGTGCTTGGCATCAGTTTGGGTTTTGTTGATGGACAATAGTCCATCAACTTCACGAGGTCATTCATAAACTTTTGTTCTTTGTTTTTTATTCTATAATGTCTAATGTAAGAGTGTAGCACACTTAATGTTTGTATCCCTAAGGTTGCTGATTAATGTAGTGCCCTGTGCCTTCCATTACAGTACAGAGGAACTAGTTAATGCTTCAGCCTGCAGGAAGAAAGGGATTTTTTCCAGTAAATGATAAAGGAAACTGTCTGTGTCCAGCCCCCGGAACCAGGAAGAAGGACAGGATTCAGAGGGGAGGAGAAACCAGCCAGCATGGAGAGATGTGCTGGGAAATCTAGAGACTGTGGGTTTGTGTTCCAGCCTGCTGAGTGACCAGCCAGAGAGAGAGTCTGCTATTAACCTGCCTGTTGCACTGCCATCTTGTGTGCCTGGTTACTGGGGCCTTGGGGTGTCACCTGGTTAAGGAAAGCACTAGCAGACTCATATATACTATTGCCAACACCCACGGGTGCGCTACACTCGTATATTCTAATTATGTTCCTTCACAAGTGACTTCTCTTCAGACAAAACAACCCTAAACCTGAAAGTCTTTTTTCATTCCTTCCTTCATCTCTTTCACCAGTTTAGTTGCACATTGCTGCACTCTCTCCAGCTTATTAATATTCTTCTTAAGGATTGGTGCTCAAAACTGCACTGATAGTTATAGAACCTGTGTAAGATCAGGCCTTACCAAGGATCTATAAATAAGCAAAAATATGTTTTCATCCTTGGAGCTAAAGTACAAATCCTTCGCAATTAAGGTGCCCCCGCCCCAATACTGTTTCATTTTTGGCCAAACTAATGAAAGGTGAAACCATGGCATGCGCTTAATTTTACATCAATCGATTTGATCCAATACCTGTATTGATACATATTCAACATTATATGTGGGGGGCTTTATTACCCGCAACATCAATGAGGGGTATTCATGGAACCATACTTCAAACTAGGGATGCACTGAATCCAGGATTTGGTTCAGGATTCGGCCTTTTTCATCAGGATTCAGATTCGGCTGAATCCTTCTGCCCGGCCAAACCAAATCCTAATGTGCAAATTAGGGGCGGGGAGGGAAATCTCGTTACTTTTTTGTCACAAAACAAGTAGAAAATGTTTTCCCCTTCCCACCTCTAATTTGCATATGCAAATTAGGATTCGGATTTGGTTCGGTATTCATCTGAATCTTTTGCGAAGGATTCGGTGGTTCGGCAGAATCCAAAATAGTGGATTCGGGCATCCCTACTTCAAACATATCAACCTGTACTTGCAAACTTTCCAGAGTTCTCTACTGTGCGCAATTAAAGACCATGTTGTCTTGCCACCCTGCAGTCCCTGAAACCTGGTTTAAGATCTTAACAAAACTAGATATGTTATGTGTAGGAGATTCATAAACGTTTCCATTAATGATACCATTGTGATCCTTCTGACCATGGCATTTAATTAAATAGCTTTACATTACTTTTCCAGAAATGCATGGCATCTTGCCATCTGTTTTTTCATTGTGCTGTTTATTGGTTCATGTCTGTAGCAGTATCCACATATCTCTTTTTAAAATGGTCGTACTTATAGGAGACTGTAATGTATATTTACCCCTGTGCTATGGAATTTTTACCATGTCAGGCTACTAAAGTGCAATTAGGGATTTAAAAAAATAAAAGTCATGGATTCTGTCCATCCATAAAGCCTCCGAAGTTACAGACAAAAGATTCATTGGCTGGCTTTGATGGATAACTTCATTTAAGGTAGACTCCAAATGAATAGGGTCCTGTTATCTTTCTATTCCTTGTACAACTCAATATCAACAGTCATTGATCCCATTAGGAGCACCCCAACCACTATTGGGTGCTTACTGGCAAGGTTCTAGCAAACTACTGGGAAAGGACTGGGAAATCTGCTGCTGATGCTGATTTTCCAGGAAATGCAAACCACTATAATTGTTCTCTCTCACCTTAGACTATCTGAAAATGCTTCCACAGCAAACTTAGAGATGCAGTAACCTCCACCGGCAGAGGAAAGTCTCCCCAGTGCACTGGAGACATTAACTATGCGTCCCCGAGTTTGTCTGAGCAGAGGCAACAGATGTAGGGTCACATTAATCATGCCCAACAGATTTACATTTAGTGCCATAATAAAGTCCTCTTTTGCTTGCCATTCGTTAGGAGCCAGTGCAAACCCAAATCCAGCATTATTCACCAATCCCCATAGTCCTAAAAAACACAAAGCAGAAACAAAAAGTAGCAAATGAAAGCACTGCTTCATCTTTAACAACAATAATTTACATTGAAAGGTAGAGAACATCAGTCCTCAGGTAGGCGTCAAGGACAGGGCTGAGCTGCACCTCCTGACACTGCTCTCTCCAATGAGAACCGGATTTTTGATCAGCCCCTCACTGCCAAGAGCAGCAGATCCAGTGCTTCCTAAATGAGCACTAAGGGGTGCACTCCCCAGGATCTGAGCCCTTAAAACTCCTAAACACATGTTTAGAAAACTTAGGGCTGTCACTGTTTACGACTGGATAAAAGGAATATTGAAAAATGTATCTACACAAAAAGCTGCACTGATTAAGGAAATTAATTTTCCTTAACATAAAGCTACATTGATAATAATGTATATCTATGGCATTGACTGTACTGTACTTTATTGTTACCGCTTTGCAATTACTGAGGGGGCTGGTGATAGAAAGTATTGTTTGAACCAGCCCTTTAAGCCTATTCAAAAGAATCCCTGTATCCCCCTTTCCTGGGTGTTACTATTTCACAGTATTTCCCAATGCAACCCTTTTAGTTTATATTAGGTGACATTACTATACATCTGTGTAACAGGTTTCCCTGTAGTGGCCAGTACCATTGTGGAGGATTTCCAGCTTAAGTTGGCCATACACAGAGAAATATGCTCATTTGATGATGTTACCAAATGAGCGGATCTCTCTTCTATATGCCCACCTTGAGGTGGGTGATATCGGGCTGATCCGATCGTGGGCCCTATCGTCCAACGATCGCATCATAATGAACAAAATACGGGAGGTCAGATCGCGGGACCACATCAACGAACAGATGTGATCCGCGATTTGACTGGATTTTTAGTCCTGCACTGCACGATCGACATCTGGCTGACTTTTGGCCAGATATCGATATCGGAGGGCTACATACATGGGCTAATAAACTGCCAACTCGGTCTGTTGGCAGGTTTGATCAGCCTGTGTATGGCCACCTTTAGCCTCCATCATGGTAGTGCTAAATTGCAGTGCAATCCCCCCTTAAAAACTTAAGCCATGGAGCCAGGAGTTTCAGTTAAAAGGGTCAAGTGCTATCATCCTACCATACTTAAATTTTGAGGCATATTTGTGAGCATAAACTATAATTCTGATTATCCCACAATTTGCCTACTAGTAGTTGGCAGAAGAGGAATGAGCCTACATGTGTGGGTTGAAACTATAGGGGCACAACTGAAAGAGGAATGAGTCCTTGGGAAGGAGGGGGGTGGCTTCGGATCGAGAGCAGCAGGGATGATGAAGGTGGGATGTGGACTGAATGGCCTGAGAGAGGGATAAATAAGCAAAGTGTTGGAGCAGAGGTCTGGGTGCCAAGCTAAGAAGCCAAACCAAGACCAAGCCAGTACCGGGTGCTAATTCTACTGCTAGTAGAGAAATAGAATAGAACCAGGCCTTTACTGGATATGCTATGCGAATACAAAAATATAGCCCTTTCTTTACTTATTGAATAAAGCTGTGTATTTCACCTTTAAATATATTCTGAATATTATATACCTTTTTTCCCAACAGTATTGGCAACCCATTCAGCAACTACTGTCACACGCTGACTGTCAGTTACATCCAGGATCACAGTTTGCAGTCTGCTGGATGTCTCCTTCTTTAGATCCCCTGCTCCCTTTTCTGTTAGACAAGCTGCCAAGACCTGCAGCCCCCGTGCATCCAGTTGCTTTGCTGCAAGGTTCCCAAATCCAGAGTCACAGCCGGTGATCAGCACATACTTTTCTGTGAGATTCTGTAGCTTCTGTCTCTGTCTATTCCATCTATACAGCAGGACCAGTGCTACCACCACCAACAGGGGGAGCCACATGATGATATCAAAGGCAGTAACTTTTCTGTTGTGTTTTTGATAAGAGAAGAGATTTGGAACTAGAATATGCATTAAAAGGCATGCACAAAGAAGACACATGGTAATAAAATAGTTAAAGTGGTGGTTCACCTTTACGTTAACTTTTAGTATGTTATACAATGGCTAATTCTAAGCAAATTTTCAATTGGTCTTCATTATTTCAAGCCTGGTATAAAGAAAAGAGTGGAGGGAGTTAACAGAAGCACTGAAGCATACTGTACCTCCCGTTTTGAGCCGGACAGTCCCTCTTTTGATAGCTCAACCAGCAGTCCTGTTTTTGTACTGGAAAGTCCCGATTTCTCTGCACTGAACAGCCAAAAAAGATACAATTTTTCTAACTTAATTGGATCCCAGCTTAAAGGGCAATTCACTTTCATTAGTAAAACTGTAATAAAACATAAAAACTACAGAAATGTGTTTAAACTTTCATAACCTGGCAAATTTAGTAAAATGGGCATGGTAATTAGGGGGTGTGACTGCAAAAAGGGCGTGGTCAAAAAATATTCGATTCGCTCCAGATGGGGATGAAATCAGCTTGCTGAAACCCGCAGGACGATTTCAGCCTGACCGATAGCAGAATCTTCCTCTTTTCCTCTTCAGCATTTGTGTCCGGAAGCTTTGTGCTTAGACCTGGTCTACCCGGGGGTCGGGCTGGTTCGGGCCAACCTCGCTGCGCCGTTTGCTGTCTGCCTGCCTGTGCCCTTAGACTACCAGCCTCCGAAGTCCAGTTTTATAGGGCTCAATGTCAGTGATGGAATTTGTGTGCAGTTCATTAAATAGAAGTCCATTGTATGGGTAGGTGCAACAAGTGGTAGTAATAACTAAATACAGGAAAGTCAGTGAATGCCTATGACTAAGGGAATGCTTTCCTGAAACGCGTAAGACGCCATGATACAATAAAGATACCTCTTTATACTTATCCGGAGTGCTGCCTGGAATATTTTCTCTTTTGGAGTAATAACTAAAGGCAGGTATTAATTCCAGAGCTTCCTTGCATGTATAGGTGAAAGTACCTTGAGTTTACACTTTGCCCTTGCATTGATAAATAAGCTCTCCTGTATTTTGACTATAAATAATTTGTAAATCTTTACAGATATAACAGAGATCAACAGTACTGATATCTGCTGTACGTGACCTTCTTATCTTTAGTACTTTAGTTCATGCGGTTGAACATTTCAAAATCACTGCACTCCCTATGAGGACCCACTGCAGGGTTCTTTCTTAATGGATTTAGCAAAGCAATTGCCACTTTTTGTAAGAGCAGTCAAAAAGCCTTTCACTGTGGGTCACTTGCCACTTACATACTAATAGGATGTGCCAAGTAGTTCATGAGCTGCAGTTCTTACACAACCTAGTCTGAGGTCCATAGTACACATTATCTGTTTCATGATCAAATAAATATTTATACACATCAGTTGTGTTTAGCTTTAGCTCTCCACTAGGGAGTTGTGAGACAGCCTTACTTTCATTATACTCACTGTCACATATCTATATAAACAGCCTCGTTCATTCAAAAACAACAATGAAAAAACAGAAAAAAACTCACCGTCTGAATTAAAAGGATCTGCTGTCTGAAAATGTTCACACTGATCAGTGCCAACGTGGCATCTGTAGGCAGCAGAAAACAGTGTAGCTACAGTGCATTCCTACAAGGTACATGGGCTTCCCTATACATAAAGCCTGTATTATACTGCAGCCAGAGGCTCACACAGAAATGACTGAATACTCTCGTATCAATGGGTTGTTGTTTTTTTTTCTTTACGTTTACTATAAGTCTGGATAATATCCACTTTGTTTTTCGAAAACTGTAACTTGTTAGACTGCTGCAATCAAAGCAATTTCAATAAAAGAAATAACTATTACACATTGTATTGAAATATATTGTATTTGTATCTGCTTTTGCATATTGTGGTAAAACCATAGGGGTCATTTACAACCACGAGGGCAGTGTGCAAAATGCAAATGTAACTGGTGTTTTTTTTTTACCCACAATGCATTTACCCCCAACATTCCAGCTCAATTGTGGTTGCTAGGGGGTGATGCACCAGACACAAGTTTCAACATTTGTGCACTTGCGCTTGAACTTTGACATGAATTGGACCAAAGTGTGATGAATATTTTTATAGTCAAAATGGTGTCACTCCTGCTGCTTGTATTCACTTTTTCATCTAGCTAATGAGATAGATTACATTTTTCTATAATTTTAAATAATTTGTTGCTATGGGATAAACCTGAGATCCCCTATGGTAGTCAGGTCTGGAATGGGAGTCAAAATAGGCCCTGGCATTCCACAGAGACCTGAACAGCCCCCCCCCACCAGCCCACTAAATAGTGAATAGTGTCACATGACTGCCTTCGCTTCATTCAAATTTACTTGCAGCTGAGGTGGGGTGCCCAAAATCCAGGCAGGATCCAGTCATAAGTCCAGGTCCTGGGTCGGCAGAGACCCACAAAGGCTGGGGCCCACTAAGTTTTTCCTGGTGCCCTGGCCGCCCAATCTGACCATGGGCCTTGATGTGGCATGTGAGCTTACATATTTTAGCCAAAGTGTGATTCCAACACTCTGGGGCATATTTATTAAAAAAACTTCGAAATTTGAATTCAAAAAGACCAACTGAAATTAAGTCGAAGGTTTTTTTTTTGTCGAATAGGTCCATATTCGGCTGAATTTCAATCGTACAAATTGAAGGAATAGCGCAATCGAAGTTTTTCCCAAAAAAAATTTAGATTTTTCAAAGTCCACCAATTGACTCCAACTAGGTTCTAGGAGGCTGAAAAAAGCATTTCAGCAGGTTTTAGATGGCGAATGGTCGTAGTTGAATTTTTTTTAATTTCGAATTTGGACTATTCCCTAATCAAAGCATACAAAAAATTGCTTGAAATAGCTTGAAATTCAAATTTGTTTCATTTGAAAATTCACCTCGACCTTTGATAAATCTGCCCCCTAATTTTTAAACAAAAAATATTTTAAAGCCACAAACTGTGTGCTGGCAATCAATCTCTTTTTACACATGCAAATTGCAATCAAGCTGCATTCGGGGGTTCTGTGTGGTGTAGTGAATATGGACACTATAGGAAAGAATGGGCTGCATTAACCCATGCTTGCCCTTCTGGTAGAACACATAGAAAGCCATCACAGGGCAAGACAGGACAATACACTTAAGTGTATGTAGGTTTTTTGGAACATAACTGAACTGCCTTCAGTTACACCTCTTGTTTATTAACAAAGAACTAAAGATACAGACAACCAAGCAAAAAAATGCTGCCAAAGAACATACATTTGAATTAGCTTCAATTGTTGGGAAACCCATTATCCAGTGCCGTAACTATAAAATTCACCTTCACCCATGCTCAGGGCACAGTATTGAAATGCAACTGTCCATGAATAGATAGGATGCTGGGAAATAGTTTGAAAACAAAACGCACAATTACTATGGAGCTGTAGATCCACACTGTAATTATGGTTTTTCTGTTGTTTGAATTGTTTTGAGTGTAGAGTGAAGAAGCACATAATCTGATATTGCTGTAGGCAGATAAGAAAGAGGGATAAAGTATAATTTGGAGTCCCATCCAGGGCTGTATCGAGTCCAGGGGAAAACAGCAGTAAGAGCGTGCTCCATGCAGTCTGTGACCTCAGTTAATTTTGGACTTGCATATTCCACCAGTTTATCCAGACCATGGCATTCTGTAAGTAGAGATAGAAGATGTAATGTAGAAAATGAACAGCACCATCGATTTGGATGTGGTTTAAAAAGCCTTTATTTGTGCTCTTGTGGGCATCCCCCGCGACGTTTCAGGCCATGTGGCCTTTTATCAAGCTTGATAAAAGGCCACATGGCCTGAAACGTCGCGGGGGATGCCCACAAGAGCACAAATAAAGGCTTTTTAAACCACATCCAAATCGATGGTGCTGTTCATTTTCTACATTACATGGTCTGTCAATGGAAAGTGGTCGTTGCAGAACGTGCACCATCAAGGCAAGATACTAAGAATCGGTGTGCTGACTAAATTTGTTCTCCAGTAGAGATAGAAGAGACAACTCTTTATATAAACTGACCTCCATGAGTTCCATGGAACAGCTTCTAATAAAATCACTATTTTTTAAAAACTTGGGCAAAAGGGTAAATGCCAGATCATAGTATTCAAGTTCAGTAGGTGTAATTCGAGAAACATAACCTTACGTTGCTGGATGTATTGCTCTCCATAACTCTCCTTGATCTCCTGGGGGAGGGCTTCCCATAGTTTAGTTAGGCTCATCTTTAGATTCTCAGCCTGTGACATTTGGGTTCTGAATGCACCTGGTTCTATGATAGAAACCTTTACCCCAAAGTTGTACATCTCCCTTCTGCAGAAGAAGAAACAACAGTGAATGGGCGAATAATGCCAAATGTTCTGTCAAGACTATATATATTATCACATTAGCAATGATGTGTTTTTTTTTATTTAAAAACTAAAACATGAAAAAAATGAAGTCCAATTGAAAAGTTCCTTAAAATTTCTAGTGTTGCCTTTGCTAAAGTAAACAAATGATGCTGCAGACCAAAATTGTTTTACATATGCATCAATTAAGTGAAATGAATTGATAACAAAAGACTCCAAGTAAAGAAGAGAATAGCACGCCTTCATTGCTTTAAAAGACTTTCATTTTATTTTGCAGAAAATCCTGCACAACATGTTTCGGCTACAGCGGCCTTCATCAGATGCACCTGAGGAAGGCCGTTGCACTCTGGCACTGGGCCTGCGGCTCGTTGAGAAGCACTGAATATACAGATGAGTATTATAAGGAAATCTCCATATCTAATCTGATAACAAAAGACAATATTGGTGAAGCCAATCCCAGAATTTGGAGTTAATTGGACAGGCATTTAATGTTTGCAGTGGACCAAGGAAAGACTTTGCTGGGTGAATAAATCAATTTCCTTACCGTAGGCTGTCAGAGAAAGCTTCCACCCCGTACTTAGATAAACAGTATCCTCCACCAGTCACAGCCAGTCTCCCAGCGCCACTAGATACATTGACAATGCGACCTCTGGATCTTCGAATGAGAGGTAGCAAGTGCAATGTCACGTCAATTGTACCCAGTAAGTTCACTTCCAACACTTTTGCAAAATCCTCCTTTCTTTGCAGTCCATTGGGACCACATAATACAATCCCAGCATTATTTACTAAGCCCCAGAGCCCTGCAAGACATAAGATAAGACTGCATGCTAAGAATTGCACTAGGAATCAAGCTAATGCATGCCTCTTCCATATTCTTGTTACTTATTTACTATTATTATGCTTGCCCTGCCTGTGTTTATTCATGTAGCACTTTCTAAGTCAAGCAACACATACATACATACATATTATGCTGAAAATACAACGCACATAAAACTAGGCTGAAAGTAAGAGAAAAAGGGGGCCCTGTCAATTCAAGAAGGTTGAGGAGGAGGGGTGTTAAATCAGGAATATCGAGTTTACAGTCTTCCACCTGTTGCAGTATAATCTGCACTGCCCTCAAGAACCCACCATGATGCTGAGGTAACAGAGCAATTGCCATCTCTGTCCTACCCTAATATCTACCCTAATATTTTGTTTTTCTGTCTGCATAAATGATGTGGTCACACCCTTTTTGCATTCCTGCTTTACAATGTAAAATGTTGAGGATAAGCACTATTTTCCCTTTTGCTACCTTGGAATCAAAGGTGAATAAAGGCCATACACAGGCAGATTTAAGATGCCGTTTCGGGCCCTTCAGACTGATTCAGCAGTTTATCTGCATGTGTATGGGGCCCACTGATGGGGAAACATCTTATAGTGTATGGCAAGTTTTTGCAACACCCCAATATGCTCAGTTTACAGCCTGCTCAGGTATTTCTCAGCTCAATTTCATTTTTCTTTTACCTTCATTTCCAACTGAGTTGGTGATCCATTCAGTAACAGATGTTACCATCTGGCTGTCAGAAATATCTAGGATAATTGTCCTCAGTCTACTGGAAGTCTCCTTTTTTAGCTCTTCTGCTCCTTTATCTGTCAAACAGGCTGCCAGCACCCGAAGGCCACGTCTGTCCAGCTGCTTTGCCAGCACATTTCCAAAGCCAGAGTCACAGCCGGTGATAAACACATACTTATCTGTCAGAAATGGCAGTATTTGTCTCTGCCTGTTCCATCTATACAGGAAGATCAGGACCACCAGCACCATCACGGGGAGCCACATGCTGAAAGTGACAGATTATCATTAATTTGACTAAAGATATTCCTTTATTTCTTTCACTCTTAGGTCTTATTCACACCGACACCCATGTGTAATGGCAGACATGGCATTTGCAGAGTCATAAATAGAGAGAAAGCAGACCATTCCATTGCAGGGGGCCCCAGCAGTGCATTGGTTCCCCCCATAAAAGTAACATAAAAAACATTGGTGGTTAGGGGTTAAAAAAAAAAAACATTGGTGTTCGGGTCTTTACGGCCGCGGCAATCCAGGAAGTGTAGAACCGCCGGGCCTGGTACAGCTGTACCCGCTGTGACCCCCTCATGGCAGCCCTGATCCTGGTAGAATTGGCCACTTTAGCAAAGTTTTGGGGCCCTAAATTGAATTTGCTGTGGAGCCCAGTAACATCTAGTTACATCACTGTCATTTTGTTGCCTGTGCTGGAGGAGAATGAATACAAAAGTCAGTGGGGTAATTAGATGTTACTCGCCCCACAGCAAATTCAATTTGGGACCACAAAAACATTGGTAATTTGACCTATCCTACCAAGATATATTGACGTTGTTCATTAATTAAGGACTCACTGGGTCCTCTACACTCCTGGGTCTGCTTCCTCTATAGTTACGCCCTTGCCCAAAGTTACATTCCTAATGGGACTAATGCCAAGGGTAAAACGTGTGAATAAAACAGTAGCCCAAAGTTGCCTTGTGACAAAAGGTCCCATCTTCCATAGCCCTGTATTTATCAAAATTATCTGCCTGAGAACTGCTTTCAGCTAATCACGTTATAGCTTTAAGGATGTTTTTTTTTTTTATAGAAAGGGGTTGTACATATGGTTTCCCTGGCTAAGTTATCATTGAATAAACAAGAACAATGTTTTTATTTAAGGCAGTAGGTATAGGGGGCCCCCATGAGGCCCTAATGAGTAATTTTATATATATATTGGCAAAACAGGGCAACCTCTGGATATTTTGGGGCGCGGTGTGGGCCCATTAACAGAGGCTGCTGAAGCTTGCTTAGCAAAGAAAAGGGTAGCTTTATTTCTTTAAAGCAGAAGGTAAAGTGTTCCACAGCTCAATTTCAGCATGCCATCAGAACAGCAGTGCGGTCTTTCCCGGGGTCTTTCCTTGGAGAGAGCCAAAACCAGACTCGTGCTGACTGGGAGCGGCCTTTTATACAAAAGGCTCCCAGCATGCTTTGTGGTTCTGTGACATCATTCATTTTAAATTAAACAAATATCCAATTTTAACAATAATTACAATTTTTACTTGTAAATGTACATATTAATCTGCTCAGATTAAATTCCAAGATATGCAAATGCCTGTGCACAGCTGACACTCGAAAGAAAGAAAGAAAGAAAGAAAGAAAGAAAGAAAGAAAGAAAGAAAGAAAGAAAGAAAGAAAGAAAGAAAGAAAGAAAGAAAGATTAAAAAATTAAGCTACATGACACAGGCCCTAAAATTATTTTGCTGTGGGCCAAGTAACATCTAGTTACGTCTCTGTTAAGAATCTTTTCCAGTGATCAAAACAACGTGGAAAAGACTTTACCAATTTGAAAAGCCACCTCATACAGTATTGGACTAGGGAAGCTCAAGCCAACCAGCCAGTCATTGTTGCTTTTCAGGCAGCAGATAGTGGGCACACCAGCAGTTTTTCTGATACCAATGGGCCAGTCCAACCCCATAGACTTGCATTGAGTTAAAACAACTGCAGTGCTTTTTCTTTCTTTGGCAAATTTACAAATCAGGTTCCTTGTAAGATTTCTAAGTGCAATTCAGGAGAAGCAGTATGAAATGCCAAAAATATATCAAGACGGATATCTTGTTGCTTATCCATTCAGTCATTCTTTTTTCCATTTGAATATACAAATGACCAGTCCAGAGAAGACATGCTCTAAAGTAACACAGAAGTTGTTCTCATTAGGGGTCATTTACTTTCCATACCGCAGTTGCACTTGGTCACAGTCAGTTACGTGAAAAACCCCCATTTATAAATCAACTTGCATCAACATGTGATCTTTACACTTTTGTATAGATGGCGTATCACTGCTGCAAAGGCCCACAGTGGGCAGTTGCTCCAAAAGTATTGGGTGCAAACATTGCTCTCACACCGAATGCCAGAAATGATGCCAAATGGGCTAAGGACATTTTCAGTGCAATTGCGTCCAATTTGCATTCAAGAGCAAGCACAACTGTGTGTATTGTAACATATTGGCCAAAATTGCACCGGCTCAACCCCTCTGACGACCACACTGACACTGGAACTATCAGATAAAAAAACGACATTGTGGGTAAAAAAAATATGGCGATTGTGTCCAAAACTTTACACACCGACGTGCAGCAAATAAATGATCTGATAAATCAATTATAAATAGGCTGTAGCTCACCTTTAGTACATGTAGGTGGATTCTCCTGCAAGGTATCCTGTGTCCACACCCAAATTGATACAGTCAGTATTATAATAGAAAGCAGGACAAAGCCAAGGCAGTAGCTATGACTGCAAAGTGCTTTTATTGGGGAAAAATGCTCCACAACATATTTCGGCCGTTGGCCCTTTATCAAGTGTGCAAAACCAAACAGAAGGGAAGTATTTAAACTTTCCTTAACCTTTCACCTCTGAAGTGCATTCTGGGTACATACATCGACAAATGCATTTAAATTGTTGTTTCCATTAATAGCATAAATACAAATTACTTTATACAAGAATAAATATTAAATTACTTAAACAAGATGTGTTATACATTCCATATGTGATCAATAAATACATACATACTTCAACTCCCTATAAAAATTGTCCATGCCTTAAAATATTTCTTATGCGAATAAAATGCATTACAAGAACAGTCCTCAATCTTGTCTGTGAATCATTGTGCTCCGTGTTAAGTCCAAATAAAACGACAGGCCACTGCATACATTAATTTAGCCTGAACAAAAAGGAAACTTCTCGTTAAGCCTATCCAACTACAACTTGATACATGTTCCTAACATAGTTATCGTAACAATTCTAACATAATTTATACAATGTTACCATTTTATCAACTTCATATAACCCCTTTACATTCTCACTTCTAGGGGAGTTAACAATAATTTCTTACTTAAATATTTGAACTTAGACTATAAGACTTAAATTCTATATTTATTAGACTCACCACCGGCGATAGTCTTACGGACATCGTAAACTGAGACTATTTGCCTATTAATACCTCCTGAAAAAGAAACACATTAAATTATAATTGTGCAGTATAAATTAGAGGAAGCATGTTAAATTTAACTGTTCGTTCATCCCTTTAGGGTAGGTGCTCTTTAAACGTCTAATCCAAGGAGCTTCTCTCTGTAGGACTAAGGTGTTTCTATCACCCCCCCTATCTTGCTTAGGTATAACCTCAAGTATCTTCCACTTCATTTGGCAAACGTTATGTTTTGCAGCATCAAAATGTCTGGACACGGGATTGTCACTATAGGTGTCAACCTTGAAGTTCCTAATGGCGTTTTTATGCTCCTTAATTCTAACATTAACAGGTCTTATCGTTTTGCCCACGTAGAGCATCCCACATGGGCATTTCAAAACGTATACCACGTATGTAGTAGTACATGTGGCAAAACAATTAAGTTTAATTTCTTTACCTGTTATGGGGTGATTTATGTTATCCCCTTTTATGATTGAATTGCAGCAATTACAACTCAGGCATGGGAAGGTGCCTAATTTTGGTGTACCATGGAACGGTCCCCTCTTATCGCCCTGGTTGTTAATAGGGCAGAGTATATCACGTACAGTCTTGCCTCTTTTATAGGCAAAGCGTGGTGCTTTTACAAAAATTAAGCCATACGTGTTATCAAGCTGTAAAATTGACCAATATTTTTTAACTATTTTCTCTATGTTTTTACTCCGTTGGTCATATTTACTAATGAAGGTAAGTCTCTCGTTCTCTCTTATTTTCTGTTTGGGATTCAAAAGATCTTGACGAGTTAATTTCTGAACTTCGTCCTGCACTGCAATTAATTTCCCTCTGGGATAACCTCTATCCATAAATCTTTCTGTTAAATCTTTGGCAGCTTCCTCATACGCCAAATCTGTTGAGGCTATCTTTCTAGCTCTCATGTACTGGCCTTTAGGGATTGCTTCTATCGTTAGTGGATTATGGAAGCTTTTTTTGTGTAAAAGATTATTCCTGTCCATCAATTTACGATATAAGTTGGTACATATTTAGTTATTCTCCAATCGTATGTTGATGTCCAGGAAATTAATTTGGGTATCAGAAGATTCTGAAGTGAATTTAACTGTTTGGTGTAATTCATTTGCGGTTTTCACCATTTCCTCAAATTTACATAAAGGCCCTTCCCAAAAGATCAAAATATCATCCACATAGCGATAGTAATGTTTAATGTAGCCTAAATAGGGTTCTCTAAGAAAAAGTTTCTTATCAAGTTCAAAAACAAAAAGATTTGCAAACGACGGCCGCTGAACCCATTGAGGTCCCTTGTATTTGCCAGTAGAAGGTATCCTCATGTTTGAAATAGTTCTTTTTGAGCACTATTTCAAGGCAATCAAGAATAAAATATATTAATGCATTGGGAATATTTGTATCTAACAAAGCCTCTTCAATACACTTAATCCCCTCATCTTGAGGGATAGAATTGAATAGGCTTTGGATATCAATGCTACATAATAGCGTCCCAGGATTTACGGTTGTTTTTTGATTCAATTTATTAAGCAAATCTTTTGTGTAGGAATTTTGGTTACCAAATTCTGGAGATGGAAATCCACATATTTGGACAGGGGGTTCTAATACTGAACCTATGCCGGACACTATTGGCCTTCCCGGGGGATTCACAAGTGTCTTATGCACTTTAGGTAATATGTATAACATAGGAATCCGTGGGAAGTCCATAGTAAGAAATTCTTTTGTTGTTTTATCTATTAGACCAGTAGAATATGCATCAAGGACCATTGAATCTATCATTTTCTTCAATTTTACAGTAGGGTCAGTGTCTATAGAGGTATAGTGCCCAGGGGTATCAAGCTGGCTTTTAACCTCCAAGAGATATTTATATTTGTCCATAACAACCACAGAACCTCCCTTATTTGCTTTCTTAATTACTATTTCTTTGTTATTCTTAAGACTTAATAATGCTTTCCTTTCAGCATACGGGAGATTTTTGTGTTTGGTATGGACTTGATTTTCCCAATTATTCTTAATCTCTTCCATCCCTACCTGTGAAAAAGTGTCCAATGCATTACAGGATATATCCGGTACATATGTACTTTTTTTCTTTAGACCAACAGGTCTTAAACTAGGTGCAGATTCAGAAAAACACATTTTTAACTTGACAGACCGAATAAACTTGAAAAATTCCACTTCCCAGTCAAAATACTCATTAGTGTAACTTGGTACAAATCCCAAGCCCTTATTTAACACCCGCCGCTCATATTCAGTCAATACAACAGAGGATAGATTAACCACTAGGTCTTTTACCTCTTGTGGCTGTAATTGCCGTTCTTTTGCCTCTGTGGATAAGCCTCTCTGGCAATGGGGAGACGTGGGTTTGTTTTTCTTGCAGCTGTTTGCTGGCAATACAGTCCTGCACCTAAAAAAGGCTGAATTTCTCTATCAGACGATGGGCCTTCCTCCTCTTTGCTGGTGTATGGTGACGAATCCACCGTACCCGGATCATGAGGGTATCTATTGCCTGGGCGCGGAGGTTTACGGTCTGCTCTGTACTCCTTTATTCTATAGTCGTTCGGCTTTGGCGCTACTGCCTTGGATTTGTCCTGCTTTCTATTATAATGCTGACTGAATAAATGATCTGAGCCAAAAAGCTGGAAATAACTTGAATCCGAAAATACTCCAGCTAAAACCTGTCGAGGTCATTCAATAGCAGAGATCCCTGGAACCATTTGAAGATGTTTGTAGCCTTCATGATGTTCAGGTTTTTTTGGTGGTTGGCACTTGAAAACTCAAATTACAATGATTGGTTTTTTTTTGCAGAAAACCCGTAAATTTGAGTATTCTGATTCAAGTTTTTCCCATTCATAAATCAAAAAACATTTGAGTTGTTTGATTATTTGAGGTATCACAACCTTACAAACCTCTAAAAGTTGAACTTTTATAAATATCCCCCTAAAATGTATTTTTAATTTCCACCTTCTCATTTCTTCCTGGAGTAACTCTGGGAAGGGGTCACTGAATCCCTAAAGCAGTGATCCCCAACCAGTAGCTTGTGAGCTTGCTCTCCAACCCCTTGGATGTTGCTCCCAGTGGCCTCAAAGCAGGAGCTTATTTTTGAATTCCAGGCTTGGAGGCAAGTTTTGGTTGTATAAAAACCAGATGTACTGCCAAACAGAGCCTCAATGTAGGTTGACAATCCACATAGGGGCTACCAAATGGCCAATCACAGCACTTATTTGGCACCCCAAGAACATTTTTCATGCTTGTGTTGCTCCCCAACTCCTTTTACTTCTGAATGTTGCCCATGGGTTCAAAAGGTTGGCTGCCCTAAAGGCTCCTACATATGGGCGGATTTATTCATTTACTAAAACATGCTGATTCATAAATTTTAATCATTAATGAACATGCGTCAAGTGCAAGAAAATGCAGCATGTTGCGTCTAAAAAACGTGGTGAAATGCAAATGGAGTAAAATGCAAATCTGAAAACTACCTGATGTAACTATCTAAAACAGCTCCTTTTAATCTCTGCCTTAGTGTATCTGAAGCATTTGGCAATTTATAACTTGATTTAATTTTTATTTGTGTTTTTTAGTTATTTAGCATTTTATTCTGCAGCCCTCCAGTTTGCAATTTCAGCAGGAAATCTGGAATACCAGGAAAACTGGAATATGAATAGGAGAGGCCTGGATATAAAGATGAGTAATAAAAAGTAGCAATAACAATACATTTGTAGCTTTACAGAGCATTTGCTTTTTTTAGATGGGGTCGGTGACTCCCATTTGAAAGCTGGAAAGAGTTAATTATTGGTTCAAATTATGCTTAATGTAGCGATACCCACACATTTTTCCATGAAGCTTGTCCCTCCGGAACAAGAAATAGACATCTAAATTTTTGCCCAGTAATGTGACTCAATCACAGATAACATTGCATTTTACATACATAGTCATTATCTTAACCTTGCCCATTTTGCCAGCCAAAGTCATCATCAAATGTGGAAAAAAAAAACGTTATTACCATCTCAGTGTAAGCATGTAATATATTTGTCTTTAAAGGGGTTGTTCACCTTTAACTTAACGTTTAGTATGATAATCTGAGACAACCTGCCATTGGTTTTCATTGTTTTTATTTGTTGTTTTTTGAGTTATTTAGTTGTTTATTCAGCAACCCTCCAGTTTGCAATTTCAGCAAGATTTTAATAAAAGACTGGAATATGAATAGGAAAGGGCCTGAATAGAAAGATGAGTAATAAAAAGTAGCAATAACAATACATTTGTAGCCTTACAGAGCATTTGTTTTTTTAGATGGGGTCAGTGACCCATTTGAAAGCTGAAAAGAGATAAAGAAAAGGGCAAATTATTCAAAAACTATAAAAAAGAAAAATGAAGGCCAATTGAAAAGTTGCTTAGAATTAGCCATTCCATAACATACTAAAAGTTAACTTAAAGGTGAACCACATTTTATATGAAGCAATAAGCTTTATTGTAGAATGTTCTAATAGAGAGATCTACTTTCAGTTTACTCTCTATAAAGAGTATTATTTAAAATATAAACAAGTCTTACCTTTCAAATGGCTCTAAACATACAACCTGTGTGTGTCAGTGGCAAAGAGTGGCTATAGACTACAGTCTGGGTAGCGGGGTATCTGGATCTGTGGTGCTGACTAAAGAAAGGAGGGACAATCTGTGAAAGCTTAGAGATGCCTCTGGCACAGGGAGCAGAGAACAGTGCCAGGCATTCTTGTGGAGTTGTTGAGCCAGTTCTTGTTTTAAATCAGATGAAGAAAATATGCTGGGACAAGTAAAGTAAAAGAACAACATAGCCTCTGCCTTCATGAAATGCATGGACCATGAACAAGGTTAGCTAGAGACAGGATTAGAAATGTTCTCGATTCTCTAGGAGAGTGAGAGAGAGTACAGATAGTAAGAGCAGCTTTGTGCACCATCGAGGATTGTAGCATGGAGTAGCTTCCCAATGCTCCTAGATTGTATTTAGTGAAGGGACCACAGTGGATAGGGTGTCAGGCTTGGACTCAAGATCTGAACCACTTTCAAGGTACATCTGCCTGACGGAATTCTATTCCTCAGCTGTCTCATCCACCTGTCCTAGTCTATGATATTATCTGACATACCTCATATGACTGTAAGTAAACCTGTGGGATATTTATCTTGAACAAATAAATTGTTACTCCATTTGTTTTCACCACAAGAACCTCCTGGCGTACATTATTTCATTCTTTTCCTATTTTATTGCACAGTAGCCTGTGGTAGTTGTAGTCATACTACACCACATCTGAAATCTTCCACTTAGTGAAGGCCCTAGTTCTGGAGTGTTTGAGTGACATGTAACTAATGCTCTAAGCACTAGCTGGATATTAACTCCTTTTGGTCTGCCTAGCCCAAGTTAGCGTTACACATATCCAATCTTTTCTAACAATTTTAGATTGTGAGTTCTTGTAAGCAGGTCCCTCTTATCTTATTTCTATTCTGTAACCCTTATTTATTAAATTATTGTAAGGCCCCTGTTTCACTGCTCTTGGTTCAGCCTTGTGTTTTGATCCCAGATAGAAACCTCCCTCTCCAAGCTTAACAAATCTATAGCACCCTTCATAAAATATTGGCAATCTTCTTTAAAAGGGACAAACCATGACCAGGCCATAGGGGCTGGGAGCACCTGCCCCCTCAGAATTTTGCTCTCAACCAGGTCCCGATTTGGGCCCTGCATTAGCTGCTCTACTAGACAGCTCAAAGCCCTCTTCCTTACCTTCTCACCCTTGCATGTTTGCTGCCAGATGTAAACTTAAAGGGATACTGTCATGGAAAAAATCTGACATGGGGCTAGACATTTTGTCAATTTCCCAGCTGCCCCTGGTCATGTGACTTGTGCCTGCACTTTAGGAGAGAAATGCTTTCTGGCAGGCTGCTGTTTTTCCTTCTCAATGTAACTGAATGTGTCTCAGTGGGACATGGGTTTTTACTATTGAGTGTTGTTCTTAGATCTACCAGGCAGCTGTTATCTTGTGTTAGGGAGCTGCTATCTGGTTACCTTCCCATTGTTCTTTTGTGTGGCTGCTGGGGGGGAAAAGGGAGGGGGGTGATATCACTCCAACTTGCAGTACAGCAGTAAAGAGTGATCGAAGTTTATCAGAGCACTAGCCACATGACTTGCGGCAGCTGGGAAATTGACAATATGTCTAGCCCCATGTCAGATTTCAAAATTGAATATAAAAAAATCTGTTTGCCCTTTTGAGAAATGGATTTCAGTGCAGAATTCTGCTGGAGCAGCACTATTAACTGATTCATTTTGAAAAAAAATTTTTTTCCCGTGACAGTATCCCTTTAAAGATGTTTGTGTGTTCCACACACAGGAAATCATTTTTTAAAAAAATGATTCGCTTAAAATGAAGCCTATGGCATATGATCTTTCTGTAATGTGAAGCTTTCTAGACAAGTAGTGTAGTGTAGTGTAGATTATAACAAGTGTACAGTATTTAAAAGCAATTCAAATCATGCTGTATTCAGTTCAGAAGCTTGCAGTGAAGGAATTGGTAAACTTGTACCATCCCTCGGGGCTCATCAGCCACAATGATTAGGGAACCCACTCACAGTCTGAGCCCCTCTATGTTTATTCTGTGTGTATATCACTTCCTGTAAAATCCATATGTTTGGGCTTAGTCTTCCTACTGATTGGCAGCTCAGTTTCTGCTTGACTGTCCCACTTCTCAACTATCCCAATATGTCTCTCAATATAAACATTTATAAACCATAATATATATATATAAAATAGTGGCTGGCCAGATATCTATGTAATATCATATAACCTATATAGTGGGCTTTTCAGCCTTAATTAGTTCCAGTCTGGATATCCATATAGGTGACCATTTGCTTCTGGTTACATTTTTCCAATAGACTTTTATCTGTTACTGTATTATATATAGTGCAGCACATTCTCATGATTAATGCTCTCTACTTAAACAGCCACCCTACACTTAGGTACTATAGGTACTCGCTGTACACCTAGTTACAGGCGTAGGCTAGAAAAACAAGTTGTTTTTGACAGATGGCTGGAAAATTTTCTGCAGACGCCCATTCGTTTCTGGCATGGCCAACTGCCGTAATCTGGTTGCTATAGGTTACTGCACTGATGCAATTTTGCACCTATGTTGATAAATCTCACACAAGATATACAGCTCATAACCAAGCAATAATATCTGCCTTTCACTGGTGTCAAGTACAAAGTTACCTTTATGCCTTGCAGCTTCTGCCATCCCTGTCTTGTACATCTTATTAGTACAGCCATAAATGGGAATAACTGTTTGCTCTCCTTTCTGTGTGTGTAAAGAGGGTGCCTGTGAGTGGAATGTGCAATTTCTGGGCAACATCATGAAACCATTAATTAAATGTACATTTTTAGCTACTAGCAGATGAGAGTCTAACTACTTTTGTGGGTTTGAAAGGCATACAGGTATGGGATCTGTTATCTGGAAACAGAGAGCTCAGAGATTAAGGAATAGCCATCTCCCATAGACTCCGTTTTATGCAAATAATCCAAATTTTTTAAAACCGATTTACTATATCTCTGTAATAATAAAACAGTACCTTGTACTTGATTCAGACTAATATATAATTAATCTTTATTGTAAGCAAAACCAGCCTATTGGGATGTATTTATTATTTACATGATTTTCTAGTAGACATGAAGATCCAAATTATGTAAAGATTTGTTATCTCGAAAACCCCAGGTCCCGAGCATTCTGGAATACACGTCCTATACCTGTATTACATTTTTCCAAAGCAAATATTGCTCAAATATTGCTCACACAAACAATCCTACATGGGTAGAGCCGAACTAATTAAAACAATACTATTCCCCAAACTCCTGTACACTCTACAAGCCTTGCCACTACTCTTGAAACCAAAAGATGAGAAATAGCTTAGAGCACAATTTAGCGCTTGTATTTGAAATGGCAAAAGATCAGCTATTGGCCTATAGAAACTGAGCCAACCCAAGGCAAATGGAGGCATTAACTTTCCCCATATCAAATTATACAACCTGGCAGCACAACTTAGGTATATTAAAGATTGGCTGCACAATAATGAGACCTTCATGAACGCAACCCGGGACCAACAACTTATACCGCACATTAACTTGGCCACCTTACTACACACACTACAACACAATCTGCCATAAGAAACACAACATAACCCCTCCTCTACACAGCCTGGAAGACCTGGAGGCAATCACAGGCCAGAATGGGCCTTCATCAAGCCACTTGCTCACTGTGAATTCCCTTTGTTGGTAAACCTGACCAAAATGGCATAGCTGGCCCAATCTTCCGACACTGGGACCAAAATGGCTTTAGTCGAATTGGCCAACTACTTTTCACAGCTAGCAAAAAAAGCTTTAAGTGTAACAGAGGCATCTACTCTATTCTCAATGCTAAGCAAACACTTTTTCTTGTATTACCTAGTGAACCTACCTGGAGCATGAAGAATCCGAATCCAGGTCCCAGTCTTTTCTACTTTACTATCCCTCTACCTCTTTTCTCTATCTACCTACTGTTCTGTTTTAAATATCTTATGTTTATTAAATACAAAGTTTAGTTTTTATTTGACGTTACATATTTATAGATGATTGGAGGTGCAATGTATGGGAACTGCTAAACTCTGGGAAACATCAAGACTGATCAATGTATCTTGACACCTTCACAATGCCTACTGTCCAACAACTTGTTCCTTATTGTGTTCTAAATAAAAAGAGTTTGAAAAAAAAATTCAGATTCAGGCCGAAGTCCAAAGGAATCCTGCACTCTTACATGCAGTCTAAAGCTTATTCAAAAGCCTGCAATACTAAATACAATCATCATGCTATATATAAATTAGAAACCAGAACAAACATTTCCGCCGCTCATTTTCTTTCTATCTATAGTAGATGGTACAAATGGATGGCATGGGTATTAGTGCTGCTACCTTGGGTTTGGGTCTTGGGTTTGAATCTGATGAGGGCAGCTTCTGTAATGAGTTTATATCTTCACCCAGGGTTATTATGGGGTTCCTTTGGGTGCTCCTGTTTTCTCCCACAGTATAAAAACATTCTGCTGTGGAAAACCTTATATACTTGTATTGGACATTTGAAAACGTATTTATGAATTATTTTTTTATAATTACGGTTGCTGAAACTGATAAAATAAGCTTGTGATGATATTTTTGTGCTACTGTCCCAAAACAAATTGTTCCAGTTAAAAACAGATTTGTGATTTTCTTCTTGGTCAGTGATCGTGATTTTTTGGTTGTTTGGAGGCTGTATATTTCAGCATAAAGGCTGCACATTTCAATTTGATGATAGCGTGTATAAGGAATAAACACAATTATAAATCCTTCTGTAGCATTGGTTACATTGGCCTATATATTTCAGAGGAATAACAAGAGATTACTTTGCACAGAGAGCTGGTTTGGGGGCAGAGCGGCACAACACATAGTCAGAGACAACTGTGGGGAGATAGGAAAGGGGGAGATGGAAGAGTTTGCAGTCCCAGCCGACGGAATATCGTGTCCAGGGGTGAACAGCGGTCAGAGCATGTTCCATACAGTCGGTGACTTTGTGCAGCTCGGGGCAGGTTTTGCTTGTTAAACACTCCACGTTTTGGTAATCTAGGCATAAAAATAATGGAATAACAAACAACATCAACATTACATAATCCCTGTAATATTGATATCACACTTGAAAAAGTGTTACTGTTTCCCAGCCATGAAAGTTGCATAAATAAAAGCTTTGGTATTAACTACAATCACTTCTCATTGTGAATGAATTGACTTAACACAAGTATTGCACATCAGTTGTTTGAAAAGGCAGCCACTCTACTTTACAGGCTCAATGATGCACATGTGTGCTATTCTTGCACCAAGACCATATACTGTTCCATTTCAAAGAAACAGACCATGGAACATTAATGCTTCCCGCCTTCTGTATTCCTTCTGCTTCAATAAGCCGCTGTTATTCATTTTCAGTTAACAATATTCCCAAAGGCTAATTTTAAATGAACAAATCTGTTCGTTCATGCTTGTTAGGCAAACCCTTTGGCAGAGAAATAGACTTTGTTGGCAAGTATTTTAGCCAGATTGTTGTGTTATAGGAAAATATACTCTGTGTTTAAGAAGGGGTTAACAGTTTATGTCTCTGAAAGGGGCAGATAACTAACATTTGGGTAAAAGTCTTCACTTCTTTTAATTTACTAGTGTTAATCTGCAGAACCTTCTCATATTGCTTAAGACTCCTGGTACACTTGTAAAAATGTTGGCAATAGTTTCTATTGGTGTGTGCCCCATTAGAGCAAGCAAACATTTTTGGCAAAAAAAAATACAAAATGGATTTAATCAATAGTTTAAAAACATGCATTTCCAAAAAGAAATAAGCAAAAGTCTTGCTTTAAAAAAAAATTGACCAGCCTTCAACTTTAAACATTTACATTTTGGGGAGGATTCTAATTCCATTCAAGTCTGAGGAAGAAAACATTTGCCCCAAAATGGATGAAATCTGTTAAAATTTGTGCAAATTTGTATAAATGGAGGCTGCATGAACATATACTGTAGAATTCTCATATACAGTAAATTAGAACAGGGGGTTGATTTGCCCTGATTATTCCTGTGATACCCAGACATGGGACACAGAGTTTGGCACGGGAGATTTGTTGCATGTTCCATACAGTTATAATTCCATTTCTCAGATTATCCAAATGTTTGGATGGTATGAAAGTGATTCAGTATCTACTAATGTAAATCTTATGCATAAGATAAATAAATCAGTATATCTAAAAATTGCTGAACGTAATTACTCATTTAATTCTGTAGTAGAAAAGGTGCTTACATTGCTTATAGTACTCCTCTCCATAGCTTTCCTTGGCCTCAGGATCAAGGTTCTTCCAGAGCTGCTCCAAAAACTGAACATGAGGGCCTGAAACTCCCATTCCAGTTCTGAAAGCACCTGGTTCTATTATAGAAACCTTTATTCCAAAATCCCGCAGCTCCCTTCTGCATAAAACAAAAATATACAGTACAGTTGTTTTTGTTACAGCATTTCCCCAGCAACATTAATAGAGATTAATTATGGCCTGTAACAGGTACGTTATATTATATTTGGCCAATATACTGAGGGATATTGAACTAGAGCAATGCCTTAAATATTTTAGGAAAGCACATGATATGGACTTTGCACAGAATGGTAAAGATTTTGATAATCCACCAGTCTAAATGTGTTATGGTGATGAAGTTATGCAAAGTGTGCTTTAATGCATAAATGTACAAACCAGTAAACAAGAATGTCTCACCTTAGGCTGTCAGAAAAAGCTTCCACCCCAAACTTACTGAGACAGTATCCTCCACCAATAAAAGCCAGTCTCCCTGCATTACTTGATACATTGACAATGCGCCCCTGGGCTTTTCTTAGAAGAGGCAGCAGATTGAGGGTCACGTCAACCATACCAAGCAAGTTTATCTCCAACACCTTGACAAAATGCTCTTTCTTTTGCCATCCACTGGGTGAAAATACAAACCCATAACCAGCATTATTTACTAATCCCCAGAGTCCTACAAAACAATAAGAGATACATTTAGTTGGACACGCAAATGCTCCTGTTTATTATGATGGTGCAGACTAATCTGAAAGAGTTCTGTTCTCTGTACTAAGTAGTCTAAAGCGGTTTGCCTGCACTTATATACATATCCATTTTTGCAATGTGTGCCAGACAGTAATAACCATATTAGAGAGAAGAAAATCTGTGATCACCAAAGGGACAATTACTGAATCCATTGCCTAAGCATGGTTAGCCATTACTGACTTGTGAAGCTTAAGAATTAGACATCCTCTTTTTAAATGCATTTTGTGTACTTTCATGTAGACTAGACAATACAAGAAGTAGGTTTTAAAATTGTAGAATGCAAGGAGGAAAAATAAAAAACGTATTTTATAATATATAGACAGTTCAGATCATGTTCAGGTTTAGCCAGCAGGTGGTGTCATGTCCACCTATATAAGGCAATGCCTTGCTGAGCCACTTCCTGTTTTGGCCTAGGAAGATCTAGAGGCAGTAGCTAGACTGAAGTGGCCAGACCTATGTGGAGGTTAGTACAGTCAGGGCTAGCTAGAAGATAGAAGTGACAAGTGAGTTCTAGGAGTGAAAAGTAGAGAGGGCTAGCAAGCATGGATAGCCTGTTGTCCTGTCGAGAAGTGACAAGGTGGGGGATACAGCCCCTGAGGCGATTGTGCGCCAGTGTTAGGAAACTGAGCGTTTAGGTGTAGGTTGAGATAGAAGGGACCTAAGCTTGGGCACTGTATATCATAGAGAGGGGGAAGGAGGACCCCCTGGAACAGCCAACAGCACTCTGTGCATCCCTGCGGGACAGGGGCCCTGAAGGCTTTGTTGAGACATGCTAAAGCTGTGTGTGAGTGAGAGAATAGAGAATCTTCAGAAGTAATAAGTATTATGAAACTTTCATCCGTTGTCGGCAACCAGAGCCCTGGTCTTAAGTCTGCCATCCTTCAGGAAGCTGTTCTTTGCGAAGATGTCTAATTCTTTCAGCAAAGGCCATATATATACATTTGACAACAGGAGGTGTCTGGCAGCCATGGGCAGACATTTTAAAAGCTTCCACAAAAGCCCCCCAGAATATATTCCAGTAGAATTTACCCTATAAACATACAGTATAGAAAAACTAGCCTATAGAGTACAGGGATTGTTTATGAGTCATTCGCGTAACCTATGGGGGTAAACTTACCTGCATCTCCCACTATACCAGTGACCCACGCTGCTGCAGACTTTACACTCTGACTGTCAGTTACATTCATGATCACTGTCCTCAATCTGCTGGAAGCTTCTGACTTAAGGGTCTCTGCCCCTTTCACAGTCAGACAAGTTGCCAGCACCTGAATTCCTTGCTTATCCAACTGCTTTGCCAGCACGTTTCCAAACCCTGAGTCACATCCCGTTATAAAAACATATTTATCTGAAAGATTCTCTATTCTCTTTCTCTGTCTGTTCCATCTATAGAGAAATATCATAGCAATGATCACCAGCATTGGGAGCCACATGATGAAGGTGGTAGCTTCTCACTGTAATTAAGACACAAACACAGCCTATTAGTGTGAGTAGGATATATCCGAGATTCTAAAACTTTGCAACCTGTCATTTATCTTCCATGGATTCTAAAATTTAGGAACGAAATAATACAATCTCTTGGACTTTCCAGCATGGGGTCTATATTTATCCTGAAAAAAATCTACTCCCATAATAAAACTTCACCTTAGCATGTAATGCTATGGCATTGGACTAAAATGTTTTTGAGCATTCTGTACCCTAGAGCATTCTTTATTAAATCCATATCTACATTATATACAAATGTCACAGGTTTTCTCCATCTGGTTTCTTACAATTTTAGACTCAGGAAAGCCATTTTAAGGAAACACCATTCCCTATGATAAACTTGAATCTAGCCCCTACTAGGATGTTGTGCTTCTCTGTCCATCCAGCTTCATGAATGTTCCGCCATGGAAACTGACAAGTCCTTCCATGGTTTGCTCTGTGGTTGCACATTCTGATACACTGGGAAGTGCGGTTGCACTTGATCTTTTTTTCGCTCCCCTGTCTGCTCTGCAAGCCAGTTTCTACAGGTATTACATATGGTTTGTATAGAATAATAAACTCACAATTAAAATACTGAACACTTCTGAATTTGTTTGCTCTGTTGGATTTCTGAATAAACAAGTAGATAGTTAATTGCTATCTCGGGCCTGTGCAGTAAAGTTATTTGGCTCCACAGACTTTTAGGGTCCCCATCACTAAAACCTTGTAGAGGAAGATGCCATGTTTTGCATACATGTATTAGAACACACTTGAATTGGGGCCTGCAGCTGCTGTACTCTTGGGCCCTCCAGCAGCTGGGTCTAAAGCCCCCTTACTCAGTGATAAAATGTTCCATTTACTGTAATACCGTTCTATAATACCATTATATTTAAACAGATCAAGAATCCTTGACATTTACAAAGCACTTACCTTGTAAAAGTGGCCAAAGCTGGGGATATTTTAACAGTGACAGACTGCTGCTCTCAGGAAGTTCCTGCTCTCTACAAAATGTTCGGAATATTTTTCAGTAAAGAGGGAGGGACAGAGCAGTAGGCAGACAGCCAAAAGTTCATAGGCGCTGCTGTTTCACTGACAGCATTCCTCCATGAAGGAATTATATGGGTAAGAGGTGGAGTGCCTGCCAGGAATATATTGGATTTAGTATTGGCTACATTCCAATATCGAAAGAGCTTAATAATGAACGGTTTATGGGAGTGCAACTCCTGAGTGCCGTTATTTCTGAATGTAGAACAGCAGTGTAGATAAGCAGTCGCTCTGCCCTCTTACCACTCCCTGCCTGTTTACTCAGTTTAGAGGTTATTGTTGTAACTGTTACTTGTTCATGGAACATGTGACTTGCAGCTTAACCATTACAAGGGAAGAATTAACATTTTCAACCAATTCAGTGCAATACCTCAGCACAAGCAATGCGACATTACACAAGCCTACACAATATGTTTATCATAAGCCTCCCTCTCTATCCATTAGGTCATATATCATCTACATCAACATTCTTTTATATAATGCTTCAGAATACAGTATGTTGGTCCTTAATATGTAGTTAGTAATAAGTACTTGTAACCCTATCTTGGCCACCACTTATAGGATGTACATCAGAAGGAATAAAGCCTGTTTAGGACTGAAATAGGGTTAGGCAAGGCCCCCCTTCCCCTTCAGGTGTAGTCTAGCCTCCCCCACCACTTCCCAGTCAGCCCCCAGGTAAGAACAATGGAGGGTGCTAGCAGCGGTGGGTAGGGGAGGAGTGTTGGCACGGGAGGGTTTTTAAGGGGATGTGTGGTTGGAGAGCTCAGACTTACTTGTTTTTTGTTTCCCACCCTCCTTCCTAGGTAAGACAGATACAGATGACAGGACAGTGCGCCAGGGTGTTTTATAACCGATCGCCTGGATGGGGTCAGGAAGGAATTTTTCTCGCTAAATGGCTGAAAAGTGCTAGAGTTTTTGCCTTCCTCTGGAGTACCATTATCTGTGGTGGTCAACAGTACTTACCTGGGTCAGCTGTGGCTCAACGTCAGTGTGGCTCTAGGAGTACGAATTGGTTGCGGTGCAGGCCTACCTTTAGTGAGTCGCAAGTGTGCATCAGACTTTGACTGCATGCAAGAGACTGGGTTAGCGCTTTTATGCACAATGTTGGCAGCAGGGGGATGGGCTAAAAAGGCAGTCACTGAGGGCACTCAGCCCCATGAACCCTGCTCAATTTTTTTGGGCAGTGCGCCCACATTTGGAGAATAAGAGCCGCAGCTGGGGTCAGGGTGTACCTAGACTTATGCTTAAAACTGTTAAATAAAGCCTGGGACCTCCACAGATTTTTGCCATAATATGTCTCTGTGTTTTTGGATAAAGGATCTTTCCCTAATTTGCATCTCCATACATTTAATTCTACTTATAATTCATTTAAATATTAAACCCAATAGGATTGTTCTGCCTCTAATAAGGATTACTTATATCTTAACTTCACGAGGGGGGGACCGCTCCAAGTTCACAATCCCTATTCGCTGCTCCAATCGGGTGCTCAGTCCGCAGCGTCCCCACTGCTAGAATTCACTTAGACATCAAAAAAGAAGGACGGCACTCCGGGACATGGAATATGCTTTTTATTCCAGGTTCATACAAGGATCCAACGCCCTACGCGTTTCGGGAATCACTCCCTTAATCATAGGCCTATGATTAAGGGAGTGATTCCCAAAACGCGTAGGGCGTTGGATCCTTGTATGAACCTGGAATAAAAAGCATATTCCATGTGTGTGAGAGCCGTCCTTCTTTTTTTATGTCTTACTTATATCTTAGTTGGGATCAAATGCAAGGTACTGTTTAATTATTTATAGCAAGGAGAACAATGGTCATGATAAACTCGCCCGGTATATGAGGTGGTCCAGGTACACAGCTCTGAACCTTCAGCCAAGGGAACAATCCTCCACATGTGTAAATGAAATATTCGTTTATTCGGTGTTCATGGCACAGCCTTACGCGTTTAGTATCATCACAAATGTTTAATAATAGGCACAAACATACAGAAATCACAAACATATTGAAGAAGTCAACCACCAGTGGGCTATCTAGCTTAATTAACTCCTACCAATTGGAAGGAGCATACCGTGTGGTGCAAATTACATCATGGATCCTGATGAAGGGAGGGTTTTCTGCCCCGAAACATTGACATTTCTGGTAGCACAATAAAAGGGGGTTAACTCCCCGACTGCATACTTTTGTGTGCGTGTGAATCTGTTTACAAACGATCATTTATCTAAGCCCAGGTGCCATCTTGGTGCTCTCAGTTAGTGAGAGAAATACAAAACAAACACAACTTTATCCATACAATAATTTTTTCAATGTTAGAAAATATTTCAATGTTAGTAAATTATTGGCTACTCGAAAAATGGCTTAAACATATTTGGTGGCCACATTTTTTACACGAGATTAAATAGATAATATTATGTGTGTTGCAGTTAACGTATAGTTTAATCGTATAATCTTCTAAGTACGAATAAAAAAAACACCAGTTTCCAACTCCTTTGACATAATGGAAGAAACTTTTAACCACCCAAAACCCAATCCCATATTGTGTGTCTTGACATACGGTCCACATTAAGTAGACATAGTGAATAATAGTGGACAATCCACTTGGTTGACTCACAAGGGATCTTATAAATGTGGGTCTAAAAAATGCATCACGTGTCATTATATGATTGTGTGTAGTGAATTTGCTTCCACTAACACCATAAAAACTTGTGGGATTAAACAATACTTTAACTGCAACACACGTGTAAAAAATGTGGCCACCAATATGTTGGTCAAATAAGCCGCACACTAAAAGAAAGGGCATGGAAACACCTTAACAACATTAAAAATAACACAGAGACGAACATAGCTAAACACTTCCATAATTGCTGTAATAACAATTTGGATTTCTTTAGTATTTGTGGTATAGAGAGAATCTCTTTAGATCAGAGAAGGGGTGACATAAGTAAGAAACTGCTTCATCTAGAAACAAAGTGGATTTATACCCTAGCTCAGTGCTGTCCAACTTCTGTGGTACCGAGGGCCGGAATTTTTCTAATCTACATGGTGGAGGGCCGATAACGGAAGCCAGTGTTAGCCACTCCCTGTTTTTAGACCACACCCACTTTAAACCACACCCATATTACCGCAAGACCATGTCCACATTAATAGCACACCAAAAAACCAAATGGTTGGTGCTCACTGCAGGGATCAGAGCCGGAACTAGGGGTAGGCAGAGTAGGCTGCTGTCTAGGGCACCATCATTGAGGGGCACACTTTTAAGGGGATTTATTTAATAATTTGTTTCAATAATCATGGTCACCCAGTTGGGTGGAATCCCCCTCCTTCACTGTCTCCCTCTTGCCGGCAAGTAAAAGCTCCTTCTGTGCGGTGCAGTGCGATGTGCGTACTGATGTGTTGGGTGACAGAGAGAGGCAGAGAGCTGGCGGCCTGCTTGGTGTGGCTCTCGCTGCTCTCAGCCTTGCACATATGATGGCTGCTGGAGGACTGTATGATGAATGGCTGCTGAGCTTGCTGGTACAGGTATGGGGGGGCAGTATAATGGATGGCTGCTGGGCTTGCTGGCACAGGTATGGGGAGCAGTAATATAAATGAAAAAGTGTTGTAAATTTTCTTGCTCTCTTTTTTAAAAACCATCATGGTAAGGAGGGAAATGGTAATGCAGGACAGGGGTCACTGATTGAAGCTCTTGCCTAGGGTGCCAAACTACCTTGTGCCTGTCCTGGCAAGGATGCCACTCATGTGTGAAAAAAGCTAAGTCATAAAAGACATACCCATAAATCCATATGCCTCCTCCTCCCCTGTGTATAATACAGTACCCCAGCATATGATTAAACACTTTAGGGGCCACTAACAATAATTTTCAAATGCTAAAAAAAACCCAGAACAAATACCAAAGTATGAGACACACAGGGAACTCTAAGATGTACTACATTATACAGTGACACAGTGCTGGTGCCTTGAATAAGGTGTGAACAATGTGGGCAGTTTCAGTCTGGGTCTCAGGTGTGAATAGTACTGGGCTTTAGGGGAGTGAACAATAGAGGTGTCACAGGTGTGAACAATACAGGGGATTAGTCTGAATTTGAGGTTTATACAATGCAGGGGCCAGTTAATCTCTGTAGTGATACCTTTTAAAATTTACATATGGTAAGAAGACACAGCAGGCAGACTTTGATGTGGAGGGCCATATAACGGGGGGCAGTTGGACAGCCCTGCCCTAGCTACTAGATCCCCTTTGGGGATGAATAATTAATATGTCACCTATTATTTATTATACAGTGCTACGCAATATGTTGGCGCTATATAAATACATGTTAATAATAAAATATTATTATTTATGTTATTATTATTGTGTTATTTTTAAATCATTTTTTGAGTAGCCAATAATTTTCTAACATTGAAATATTTTCTAACATTGAAAAATTCTTTTATGGATAAAGTTGTGTTTGTTTTGTATTTCTCTCACTGAGAGCACCAAGATGGCACCTGGGTTTAGATCCATGATGTAATTTGCATCACACAGTATGCTCCTTCCAATTGGTAGGAGTTAATAAGCTAGATAGCCCATTGGTGGTTGACTTCTTAAAAATATTTGTGATGTCTGTATGTTTGTGCCTATGATTACGTATCTGTGATGATACGAAACGTGTACGTTTACACAACTGTGTGGAGGATTGTTCCATTGACTGCCTGCCTAATTGCTTTGCTGTTTAATTATTGCAGAGGAAAAGGAAATCATTTTTAAAATTTTTAGTTGAGTATAATGGAGTCTATGGGAGATGGCCTTCCCGCAATTCAGAGATTTCTAGATAACAGGTCTCTGGATAATGGGTTCCATACCTGTAGTAATAAAACCTTTTATCCTGGTACACAGAAAAAAAAACGGCTGAGCTTAAAGATATGTACCAAGCATTTTAAGGTCTTTGCTATAGTATTTTGCATGAACACAAATAAAATTCTAAAAACCCCAGGCCTGGATCATGATCTTCTTGATGACATGGAATTAGTTGATGCCTCAAACTTAGCCCAGTGGTGCAAATGCATTTGCTATCATGACAATCCTCTGAGGAAGAAATGTGCCAATTCAAACCCCTGTTATCTCTTATTAACAATCTGGTACTTGAATGTAAAGTAGCCAAAAGATGCTAGAACTGTCAGACAGGTAGCCTTCAGTCACAGTGACTTTTATATTCCTGAGTGATACTCAGCTCTGCTATGGACTGGTGACAAAAAGGGAGTAAGGATGATGGTACACCCGGTGTACTGGTCCTATGATTCAAGGGTAGAGTAGGCTAAACTCTGTATGGGGGCAACAGCAAGACAAAGAGAGTTTTCGTAGCAGTTCAAGTGCTGTAACTTTTTTCACAAGGAAGCTGATAGTGGAGATGCCAGTCAGGGAAGGGATGGTGGGAAAACTGATACTCTCTACAGGAGGGAGGAGAACAAATCTTTAAAATCACAGAGAAAAACTGGGGAAACAAACACCAAATACAAGGTACCAAATAGCGGATCGTAAGACTTTTTCAAAGTGCAATTTTTTTGAGTCAGAGAAAATCCAGACTTATTAGGATTATCCAGTGCAAATCAAGATGTCAAGAAACATATTCAGGGACATCTGCCATTGACTTCTACATGACCTCGGAAGGTTTTCGCTGGAGTATTTTCAGATTTTTGGCAGTTTTGGGGTATAATAAGTCTCTAAAAATTCAATCTTTCAATCTAAAAATCGAGCTTTCCCCTTTAAAAGCTCGATCAGAAAAATCGAGGCTTCATAACTAGGCCCCAAAATGTTAGTGCTAAGGAGATCTATGTCTGATTTTTGTCTCATTTTCACAGTTACAAGTGCCCAGTGGAAAAGTGTTGCACTGTGAGAAAGTAATGTGGTGCAATCAAGTGCAAAAAACTGGCACAAATCACACTTTTTTAAGTGAGCCTCTATGTTTCAGCTACAATGAGCAAAAAATGCTAAAGATTATTTGTGAAGCAAATTTATTCAAAATCACCTACCACTTGCTGGGTTTTGTTAATTGCAATGATAATTAATTAATCTCACCATTACATCAGGATAGGTCAATTTTCTGCTTCTGAGATCTCCTGTTCTGGCTAAATGTGAAAGTGACTGACTGCCTAGTACCCACCTAAGAACCAACAAGGGTGATAAATCCTGAATGAGTCTACTGGATGCCTTTGGAGGAGACCTAAGCACATTTTGAAATAGGCCATGTAAATCGTTTTGTCAGTGATTCATTTGTAAAGAGTCAGGTTGGCCTGGAAAAAGAGTGACTCAGCAGGTAGTCAGATACAACAGTAGGGAAGTAGGACAATGGGAGGTAGAAGAGCTTAGTTTTCCATCCTGCAGAATAGCGTGTCCATGGATTTACTGCAGTCAGTGCATGTTCCATACAGTCTGTGACCTGAGACACATGAGGGCTGCACTTAGATAATTTTTGCCTGATTACTTTGCAGTCTGAAAAATGAAAGAAAAAAAACTTGATATGTAAAAATAAACATTTAAAACTGTATAAAGAACCATTACATTGCATGACAGATGGTTGATGGTAAGTAGCAAAACTGCAGTTATCATGCAATCTAATGTTTAAAATTTCCCTTAGCATATGTTCAACCTACATAACAGCCATCCTGTATAGTGAGGGTTCATTCATTGACTGGATGGGGCATTCATTTGCTACCGCAATAACACACGCATGTACTCACAGTCCAAGAAATACTGTTGCCCATAACTGTTTTGTATGTGCTTAGGGCATTTGTTCCAAATAGCATGGATGCTCTCGAGGGTGGCTTTTAGGTCTGTAGCTGGTGTTCTGTAAGTTGTAGGTTCAATGATGGAAACCCTGACGCCAAAGGGTTGAAGATCACGTCTGCGATAACAAAGAAAATCATAAATAAAACAATGACTTAGACAGGAACCTGTAGAATAAAAAGTGGTGAAAGTTATGGTCTTATGAAAACTCATCCTCTTAATCAGCGGAAATTTGTTTATTCAGCATAATATTCTGGTTTATTGTTCAAACATGTCCAATAACAATACAACAAATCACTTTAATTGTTTATTTGTGCCTAAACTGACATGTCCTCAGTTTGTACACTCACTGTTGAGTTCATCAGTGCAATATTAATGCAAGGCAATTCATTGGGGCATGAATTTTTTACAAATGAGCAGCTGCACTAACATCACAAACCATAACCCTGTAGTGTACAATGAATTCTTGACAAGTGGGTGCATTCTGCTTTCTGGAATCGTTTGATGAAGGCCCTTTTAGGGCCGAAACTAGAGGTAGGCAGAGTACACACGTGCCTAGGGTGCAAACTTTGGGGCACCAGGCACGTACCATCTCTGCTTCTTACCCCTAGTCTGGTCCCCTCTCTCCTCACTCTCATTGCTGGCTGTGAGCCTATTAGTGTGTGCATGCAACTATTCAGTGACTCGACTGGCCAGGTTGCGTACGGCACCTGGCTGGCCTGTTGCTGGGCTCTTTCAGCACAATAATGCCCCGTGCGAAAAAGCAAAGTCTGTACAGAATGGATTTCCTGGGAAAGGAGTGAAAGAACCAGAGTGGCCTACACAGAGTCATGACTTCAACCCAGCTAAACACTTGTGGTATGAACTGGAATGCCAACTGTGCAACTTGTCTAGTGTCCAACCACTCCAACACTTGTGGCTGAATGGCAGCAAACCAACGCAACAATGTTACTCTGACTGTGATAAAGCCTGGACATTTAATGTGTCATTAATCAGTCATGAATACCATGCTTTAAAGAATTACCTTAAGGAATCAGAAAATGCTTCTACCCCATGTCTGGAGATGCTGTATCCGCCTCCAATGAAAGCTAATCTACCCATGACACTAGACATGTTGATGATTCTCCCCTTTGATTTTCTAATAAGAGGCAGCACACCCAGCGTCACATCAATGGTACCCAGCAGATTTACATTTAGAACTTTAGAAAAATCCTCCTTTGTTAGCCATTCATTTGGAGCTGATGGAATCGAAGTGCCAGCATTATTTACCAATCCCCAGAGACCTGAGGGGAAAGCAGAAGATATAGTTGAGGGGGTACATTAAATATTAAGAAAATCTGTCATCCACATATCAGCGATACCAATCAATACCAGTCCAAGTGTGGGACTAGTATAAGGGTCAGCAGAGTTCCGCTTGCATTCTCCACTGTACCCTAGTCCAGCATATAGCTGAGTTCTGATCATTAAAGATGCAATATACTGAGAAATTTGCACAAATAAGAAAAAAAATTCACATTTCGCAATGTAATACTCTTCCTTAGACTCTTATTGCATTGCGAATTTTAATTGCGCATTGCCCACTTTTAAGAAGTACTTGAAGGTGTCTTAATCTTTTAGAGCAAACATAACTTTTTCAGTTAAAAGTTTTATTACATTTAATGCGCACTGGCAGAAAGTATAAAATTCGCAAACCTTCTACCCCTGTCGGAAGTGGTCGCTAAGCAGTTTCCGGATTCGCAAAAGCTATATTTAATTTGCACAAAGGCAAATTTGTTCGCACAAATGCATAACTTCGCTTTGTGAATATTTTTTATTTTTATTTAATTACATTCCCGCAAATATGTTCACTGGGTTAGTAGTTGGGAGGTTAAGGTCTCATCCAGGGGAAATTTATTGCTATTTTTTGCATAGCAAGTATGTTTTCTGTTGAAAATATGTACAATCCCAAATAAGATGGCATTAAGGAAAGAACATGAGGACAATGCTTTAAGTGTTCAGCAAGGTAAGGAACAATAACTATACTTTATGCAAAATATTGTACTTCAGTAACTACAACGTGATTGTTTTGTAAATGTCTTTCCACTTACAGTTCCCAATTTAATAGGGGCGATTGTGATGTGAAATTAGATCAATGTTTCCATTGTTTAAATTAAAATTGTGTGGAGGGTGACTGAGGCCTCCAACAAATCTTTAGCAAGTGTTTAGCTTCTCTGTCACATGCAACATCAAGGTTAAATAGTAATGTAAATAAGTAAACAGGTTGCCTTAGTAGACAAATTCATCAGTTGAACTCCCTCTCCAAGTTATTACAGTGGGGCATGCAAAAAGGCAAGTTATTCAAATTTACTTAAATAAAATTCATATTCTGACCCTGAAATAGCAATCAAATTGCTACCAGTGGCATAACTAGATGTTACTGGGCCCCACAACAAATTAATTTTAGGGCCCCCAACATATCCAGAGGTTGTCCTGTTTTTTCAATATTTATTGAAATTGTATATGAATTAGGGCCTCATGGGGCCCCTATACCTCCTGGGCCCCCTGCAGCCGCAGGGTCTGCTTCCTCTATAGTTACGCCCCTGATTACTACAATAGATTTAATTAATAGGTTTTATTTTTACAAATTTGTGGGTGTTGATTATACATATATATGGGAGTGAGGTGGTACAAAGAACAGGGAAAATAACATTATATGGAATGGTAACAAGCTACAGCGAAGTCTTGTGTGAGGGTCAGGTTTACTTTCAACTTCTGATTGGGCCTTTTTTCCTTACTGATTGTACAGAACCCCCTGCCAAAAATACCATTTATGGAAAAGTAGCAAGCCGTTACATTGATTTTATAAATTCACTAAGATCTGAAGCTTTGTCGCACTTCGCCAGGCGTAGTTTCACCAGCGCTACGCAAATTCATTAAAATGCGAAGTTGCGATCAGGGAGGCGAACGGTAGCAAAGTTGCGCTACAGTTACTTCGTCAGGCAAAGCGAAGTTACGCTCTTACAGTAATTTGCATACAGCGCAAAGTTAAAATATAATGGACGTACTGAATATGCTGCAGCAACTACATTACATTACACAAGCCCAGGAAACCTTTATAAAATAAAGGTTTCTATTGCCCTACACATGTGCCCACTGTATCGCTGAGTTGCCATAGGTTAGGAAATGTAGGGGGAAAGGAGGGTACCCTCAAAAAAATGTACTCTATTTTTCAGCCTATCACCCTTAAAAAAGTAAAAGACGCCAGCGTTGTTTGGGACTTAGAAAAAATGTTAACTATTTTTGGACAAACTCCTATCTATTGTATTGAACTTCGCCTGGTCTGACCTGGCAAAGTAAAGTCTGGCGCAAGAGGTAACGTTCAGTAAAATGCGCAAGTTAGTGAATTAGCGTAGTTACGCCCCTTCGCCATAGTGCAACTTCACCTGGTGTAAGGGTGTGAAGTAGCGCTAGAGTAGTCGAATACCCGTTAGTAAATCAGTGAAGTAACGAAATGACGTCACGCTGGCGAATTTGCGCTAGCGTTAGCAGCTTTGTGCTTTTGTGAATTTGCCCCATAGCCTCTCAAAAGCTCCATAGATTTGTATTGTTTATTGTGACACCATTAATATTTAATATTTGGTATTAAAATATGATCTACAAACAAGGTGGAAGCACAGGTGGAAAAGTTGGACATTACTACAATACATTATCAGCATACAACATCACCCATTTATTCTAGTAAATGCTTCATTTTAGAATTCGATATTCCTTAACAATGGTTGGCAAGAAAGACCAAAATGTGAATGGGCATCCATGTTGGGACATCATCCACTCTTTTGTTGTTTTCTAGTGCAGATGACTGCAAAACACAATGGGGAAAAGACTATAAGCCAGATAGATTGATTTATTAGAAAGTCTGATCGAACCTTTGAAGTCTTGAAAGTCTACCTCCATATGTAATAAAAGGCAAAGTTTGCAGTAACAAATAGCAACCAATAAGATATTTGCTTTTAAACAAGTGCTATGGATTATGGTACTTTGCAGCTTTTAGCAATTAATAATTGTAACCTTTGGGGTTCACTTACCTGTATCTCCTACTATACCAGTGACCCATTGAGCAGTGGATTTTACACTTTGGCTGTCAGTAACATCTAGTATCACTGTCTGCAGTCTACTTGATGCTTCCTTCTTCAGGGCCTCAGCTCCTATCTCAGTCAGACAGGCAGCAAGTACCTGCATCCCCCGTTTGTCCAGACTCTTTGCCAAATGGTTTCCAAATCCAGAGTCACAGCCGGTGATTAGCACATATTTATCTGTGAGAATCCTTAGCATTTGTCTCTGTCTGTTCCACCTGTACAGAAAGGAAAGGGCCAAAAGCAACAGCAGAAGGAGCCACATGTTGAGGAGCTAGTTCATGTAAGTAAAAAAAAAAAAAAGAATAAAAAAGGAAAATTGATTTAAAGGAAAACTAAACTTTAACTTTGCACTTTGAAAAAACAAAATTTAAAAATACATTTTATTGATAATTCTTATATATTCTTCATAATTAACCTGTTAAAAAAAAAGTAAAATAGTCCTATTTAAGTAGTAGGATAGGTGAATCCTGGGCATTTACTATGTTCCAGGAGAGCAGTGCAAGAGTTTGCTCCATGGTGTTTATGTATTTCTGCGCAGGACTGAATGGACTCTGTACTTTGTGCTGGACAGTCCTGTCCTTATAACCTGTTATAGGGCAAGTATAATGAAAGTACAGGGCTTCATTGCATCCTGGGTTTGCAAACTCTCCCTGAATTGTGCGTTCAATGACGTTCATGTTAGGGGATAGGTAGGGAAAGGGAAAGGGAAGCCTACATACTTCTCCCTTCAAGCTGCACTTGAGGCAGGGCATAAGTAAATCACCCCTTTAGTCTGTACTGCTTATTCTGTATGCAGTGGTGTAGAATAATGTGAAATTAGTGCTCTTATTTTACATAGTTAAGTTGAGTTGAAAAAGACAAAAGCCCATCTAGTCCAACCCCTCCAAATGAAACCCCAAGTGCACATATATATATATATATATATATATATATATATATACTATATATAAATGAATATCTATACTAAACTAACTGTAGATTTTACTATCACAACAGGCTTTGATATTAACCTTGTTCAAGAAACCATCCAAGCCTTTCCTAAAGGCATTAATAGAATCTACAATCACCTGGCAGGGCACTCACAACCTCATTGCCCTCACCGTCAGTAACCACCTAAGCTACTTCAAATGACAGTTCATCTCGTTTGCTGTCGCAGTATTTCCCATCGCAGTATTTCCCAAAGTTTTTACCTGGAAAACAGAATGGCTGGACTAAATGATCCTCCCTGGGCTGCAAACTAAACAATAAACTAGAGAAAGAAATGCTACAGCTACTTCTTGGCAATCCCAGCAGCATTCCTGAGCCCGCCTTATTTCAAGGATTCCAGATGTGTATTGCATGTGAGAGCTAATTACATTAGTGAGGATGCTTACAAGCACCACTGGCAAAGATGCTTCAAAGAAAACAAAGAACACTGTGTCATCAGCAAGGGCCCGGGGGTGTGGGGAGAATAGTTCTTAGTCTGGCCTGCCAACTATAATACAGTGTAATGAATAAAAGAGTCATTTTGTTATGGCTAATTGATTTGTTTTCCTGTGACAATGAAAAGCACCCTTATAATATGGGTACTACTAGTGGCCATTGCATAGTTTAGGTTTTTCAGGGTTGAAATTAGAAATTTTTAAACCACTGAAAAACATTACTCAAGCTCAGGGATACTGAGTATTGGGACTCTATGATGCAAGTCCTCCATGCATGTGAATTCCCACTTTGACCTGCATGGGGGTGCCTCCTAACTAATATATATCAGCTGTTCCACTATGGAAACACATTTACTGGCTCTAAGTTTCTTCTCAGATCAATCAATTTCATATTACTAACACATTCAAGACCCTTAACATGAAGTTCCTCATTATATCCCAGCTCTAATCTTAAAATACACTCCTTCAAGCAACCTTTGCTTTTCATCTCACTTTTTCCTTTCTTCTCCTTTCATCACTTCAACGTATTGACTGCAAGACTTCTCTCCAGCTTCAGCCTTTCTCTTGAATTCCCTACCATGACCAATAAGACTTTTCCCTTCAAAGCACTAAGAACCCATCTTGCCTAGGTTGCCTAGGGCGCCCGGCCGGCTTGGCCCGGCCCTGTTTACACCCCTAAAGCCCTGTTCTGATCACACATGTATGTTTTAATATGAAGTAAACATATGAGTGATATCCCTGCAGTGAGCACTAACCATTTGGTTTTTTGGTGTGCTACCATCATTAATTAATGTGGACATGGTCTTAAAAGTTCATGTGGTAACATAGGTGTGGTTGAAAGTTGGTGTGGTTTAAAAACAGAGAGTGGTCAACACTAGTGATGGTTAAATTTCTCCTGTTTCGCTGAAAAATTTGCATTTTGCCGTCGGCATCGGCGACAATTCAGAAGCACATTAAAGTCAATGGACGCCTTTAATTGTCCCCGGCGTCGGAATTGTTGCCAGCATCGGAATTGTAGTTGCAAAATTTGCAAATTTATTCACCGGCGGAGAAACGTGGAAATTCACGTCAAATTAGCGCCTGGCGAATAAATTCACCCATCACTAGTCAAAACTGGCTTCCATTATCGGCCATCCTCCATGTAGGCCAGAAAAACTCCAGCCATCAGTACTACAGAAGCTCGACAGCACTGGCTTACATGATTTTTAGCAGACTAAAGGTGGCCATACACGGGCATATTAAAGCTGCCGCTATCAGTCTTTTAGTCTGATTCGGCATTTCATCTGCCCATGTATGGGGGCTCCCCACGGGTCCTCCTGATCGATATCAGGTAAAAAGTCGGCCAGATATCGATTGGTCAAGTTTTTTCAACGATCCAGGACCGCATTGGCTAGTTGATGTGGTCCCGCGACCCGTCAGCACCCATTTGTAACATTGTAATCCGATCGTTCAGCCCCAGGGCCAAATGTTAGGATTCACCCGATATTGACCAGCCGTTAGTGGGCATATCGGGTTAAGATCCACTCATTTGGCAACCTTGGCAAACGAGCGGATCTTATAGTGTATGGCCATCTTTAATGTATGGAAATCCAAATTACAGAAAGATCTCTTATCTGGTAAACCCGGGGTCCTAAGTATTCCAGATAATACATTCTATAACTGTATATATATGACTATAATATGCAGAATTACTAAAAAGAGCAAAATAAATGCTAAAAAAGAGACTAGATACCTTTTTTTACACAGTACCTTCTATGTGACAAAAAGACACAAAAGGTAAGGAAAGAGGGAAATTATGTGATGACAGTAGGGCTATTCCTTGCTGTACATTAAATGAAAATATGCCATACACATTTCTTTGCATTTCTTCTAATATCCAATTAAAATACTTACAAATGAGAATGTGAAGGTCCAGGCAGGATAAGCGAAACGTGTTGAGAGATTTCCCAAATAGCAAGCTAATGTGCTACCCTACTTTATTCAGCCTGGCTAAAAGGAGAATGGAAAGTTTTATACCTCAAGGTAATGGGAGGAAATGTCTTTTAGTGGGAAGTGTTAAAACAAGAATTCCTGCTTTGAAACTGGTGGTACGTTTTCACAAGGGAACGGTGATGAAGTATCTGTTCACGGAAGAGGTGGTGAATTCACGGAATCTCATCCCTACAGATCTGGCTTATGGAAATTGGCAAAGAGCTTAGCATATATACTGTATATACTGTATATCCATATATATATATATATTTACAGTATATAGGCAATGAAAAGTATACTGTACATAGCTCCTCTTCTTCTCATAGTCTCATACACGGAGCAGATAAGTAAAACAAAGAGCACATATTCCCAGATGAGACATAGTATGAATAAGCAGAAGTCTCATTTTAATGTTTACTACAATAGTGTTTATATTAACCTTCGCTAGACTTCCATCACAGTAATGATGCGCTTAATGCTTACAAGAACTGCAACCAGATTCCTGGCAGAGATTAAGGATGTTTAAAACAAGGGGTAATACAAGCCTATGTTAAACAATGGTTTCAAAAGATGTTATTTGTATTAATGAGGCCAAAAACGACACTAGTAAAAGCTCATAGTGATAGGCATGAAATTAACTAGTGAAGGGATACAATCAGTTTCAGCATATTATGGAGTTCATTTGAATGAACTACCATTGCCTTTTCTTCATTAATTCTATAAATAAAATAAGCTTTCTTGCTACAAGGAGCAGCCATTAGACTGAAGGGGTACATTATCTAATATACAGGCCTACTATGGTAACCAATACATGGAAACACAGTAATAGGATAAAAATAGTTTTTCCTTGACCTAGAGCCACAGCTTGCAAGAGAGTATCCATGCTTGCTACTGACATTATTAATGTTTGGGCATAAGTGCAAATGCGATGCAAAATTAGTGGTAGGGTTGGGGTTCACCTGACTGCTGCAAAAAAGGCCACATTATGAACAGATAATTATACGTAATGCTTCTCTGTTGTATTTGTCTAAGCAGGATAGACCTGCTCGCACACAACTCGGATCTCCAGTCACAAAGCCAAGACAAGCTTGTCAATTCAGTGGCTTTGTGACTGGAGACCCCTGTTGTTGAAAGTATACGCACTTGCCTATACACTAAATTACTGGTGAAGCAGGAGACCGGGAGAAGTGCATTAATCAAACCCCTCTCTTTTGTATGTTTGTGGCTAACTTGGCCAGCACTTCCATTGTACTTATGTATTTTACTAAGCCTTTCATTTTGTGTATTTTATGCTCACACATACTATGATGACTGTAGAGCAACAATCCAAGAAAAGATGAAGTGGACCTGATTTCTGAAATTGCCAACACTCTTTTCAACTGTGTAACTCTCTCCATGTAGTGTGTCTTTAAATGTTCTTTATAGGTTCTGAGCACCCGTGGAGAATACATCCCTTAGGTATTATTCCATTTTAAGACATTCTTATGAGCAGAAGACATGCTTGTCTTATTATGTTCAAATCTCTTGATCACATCCATTATCTCTCTATTTATTTATACTGTACATGCTGTGATAAACAGTTAAACAGAATTGTTGGGGGGGCATGATAACAGAGGTACTGCATGGCCCTAGCATCACTATTATATATATATTGCATTCATATATATGGAGTATAAAAAGTGGCACTGTTGAATAATACATTTCAAAATAACAGTCATATTGAATATTAAAGTTAAACTTTTAGTATGATGTAGATAAGACAATTTGCAATTGGTTTTCATGTTTTATTATTTGTGGCTTTTGAGTTATTTAGCTTTTTATTCAGCAGCTCTCCAGTAATCTGGTTGCTATGGGTACAAATAATCCTTAGAACTATGCATTGATTTGATTGGAATATGATTAGGAGAGGCCTGAAGAGAAGGATGAGTAATACAACATAGCAGTAACAATATATTTGGAGCCTTTCAGAACATTTGTTGTTTAAATGGGGTCAGTCACCTCCATTTGAAAGCTGGAAAGAATCACAAGAAGGCAATTCATTTAAAAACTATAAAAATAAATAATGAAGACCAATTGAAAAGTTGGCCATTATATAACATACTAAAAGTTAACTTGAAGGTGAACCCTTTATTAATATATTGTACTACAAATTAGATACAGTGCTTAACACCAACGAGTGTCTCTTTATCTCTCTACTCTTAGCCCCATTGCACCCAGGTTTCCTGGTGTTTCATCTTGGCAACTTTCCCAATGGAAAAGTGAGAAATGCCTATGCCACCTTATGAGCAGAAAACCAAGAAGTCAGAACTAAATAAGGGTGCCGAATACAACTATTTGGAATTGAAAGTAGTGGTTTTGTGCATCAACTGTGCCAAAAGCTGCACAACTGCATCTGTGGTTTTCCTTGTAAATGACTCTTCATGCTTAATGCCTGAAGTTCAAACAGATATATCTAACAAGAGGTTGATTATATTTTCACTGTTGTATTGTAGAAAAGTATTAATAGTAAAGCCTTATGTTGATTCCTCTGAATCAATAAATTCCTAACTGTATATAACTTTCTGGGTGTTCAATCAAAAGTGCTTGTGCTGAATAAGATTGCCTAGAAATCCTATTCTGACTACGGTATATTCTACAATAGTAAAACTATACTATTTCTTGCATTACAGTGGAATGGGGTCTCCTTACTCCAGGATTATTGACACAACTGCACACTTTTACTATGCATAGGAAGGTCTAACACTTATTGGGTTATTTATCAAGGGTCGAGTTTGTGAGGCTTTTTTCTACCTCGAATCAACTCACAACTCGAAGGTTTGCTTATTTATGAAAAAAACAGAATGTAAAAAACTCGAATCAATGCAATTGGGGGGAAAAACTTTAATACTCAAATTGATTGTTATCATTGAACTGATCGCATTTTCGAATGCAAACCGCCGGAAAAAAACAAGAAAAACATGAAGGCTAAAAACATCTTCTAATGGTTCAAGGGTCCTCTGCCATTGACTTCTACATGACCTTGACAGGTTTTAGCTGGAGTATTTTTGGATTCAAGCTTTATGCAGCTTTAAGGCAGAATAAATCATGAAAAATTTGAGTATTTATTTTATCCCGAGAAATTCAAGTTTTTACTGAAACTATCCTAGAAAACCTTAATTTTTTTGGGGAAAAACACAATTTAACCTTTTATAAATAAGCCCCTTAACCAGGGGCGCTCCGCCAATGAGGCGAGCTGAGTAGCTCGCCTCAGGTGGCAGCGCCTGAAAGGATTCCAGGGGCAGCAAAAAGCCGCTCCTACACCCTTAAGAGCCGAATTTCCGGTTTTTAAACCGGAAATTCGGCTGTACTATTGCGAGAGAGCGCAATTGCGCTCTCCACAATAGTGTTTCTGCCTCCCCTCCCGACACGTAAGCTGGTGAGGGGGGGCGGCATTGCAGGAGCTGCCTCAGACAGCACCTTAGTCAGAATCTGGTGCTGCCCTTAACCTTACAACCCCCTGTGACCACTACCATTCTTTGGTGGAGCTCTTCTCTGCTCTGGCTTTACCTTTCTCTTTTATAGTAATTAAAGCATTTGTCTGGCAAAGTCAAGTTGACTGTGACTTTGTTCCTTCCTTTTTTTGCCATCCAGCACATTTTGATCTCTGCTTGTAACAGGGCTACTCATATCTGTAACAAGAAAGGGTATTGGAGAAGTCTTTGCTGTAAGAAGTAGACATCTTAGTCTCACCAGGTAATGCAATGAGGCAATAGGTGTCTTTGTTCTACGAGACATTCCACTTAAAACATCAAACTTGGTGATGCAAAATAATCCCCCACATATAATCACCGTCCCTACAATACTGGATGCATTGACTATGTATCTCTGGGATTTTATTCTTAGTGTAACTGGACTAGGTATCACATCAGCTAATCCAAGAAAGTCAGAAATAGTGAGAAAGCGCTGCAGAGCCTTCTGTGCCATTGTCAATGCCCAAAATGTTTCAAACAACACTTGGTCAGAGGTTCATTTTTTTTTTGTTGGACACTAAAATCTTTTTTACCCAGATTAACTCTTCAGTGCTATGAGGACACTTATTTTAACCAATATCAAACATGATTATTTTGCCATTGTGCCAATCTATATTAGTTAACAAAAAAAAAGAATTTAAATGAAAACAAATATGAAACAAATATAAAACCAATTTGGCAGCAAAGCTAACACTCTGGCTGCCACTAATCTCCATGTTCTTTATTTTCTCAGCACTCTTAGTCAACATTCCAGTAGCCGTAACCCAATTTATTTGCAGTTTGTGGTCTCAAAATCACCACGAGAGGGAGCCACATTATAACTGATGTCTTTACTGTAGGAATATAACAGCATGGCATTAGTAGAACTGTGAAAAAGAGTAACATATAGAGAAAACAATTGGAGCTAGAATAAAGCCAGTATTCTTATTTGCTATTGGAAAACACTAGGTTTACCTGAAAGGTTTTTTAATGTCTTAAAAATATTAAGTATCATGTGTCACCATTAAATTATAAGACAAAAAACACATAGGACTATTTGTTTAAGACTGAACTTAATTTTATGTGTAGCTAAAAGGGTTTAAGAAAAGCTGAAGTGAAATCACCAAATAAGCTGATTTTTCACCGATATGTAACCAAATGAAGTGGGCAATATCAGGCTGATACAAACATTTGCCTTCAGAATGAGGACTGTATTAATGCCTCGATCCAATGCGTAAATTAAATCTGCCTTATTTATAGCCAGATATCAGGCAGGCCTGTGGGGTAGCAACTTGCACAGGCAAATTATCAGCTCCTGTTGCACCTTTTGTCCAATGCACAGACTCTGAAATTCAGAATAGAACATGAATCACTTTTGGGATCATGTTATAAAGGTTATATTGCTTGAACAAATCAGCAACCTGTCAGCAAGTGCATATACAGGTTTAACTCTGAGTAACATGCCACAATGTACCCAGAATCAATGTGTTTCTTCCAACTAAACATTGAGTATAAATGGAATGGTGCCCACTTACCAGCACTCACATTTAACTTCACTCTATCGTGAGATCCTTCAGGTTTCCCTTTGAGGAGATTAATAGGGGGCTTGAACCCAAACCTACAGTAGTAAGGGACTTATATATATTTTTGCATCTTAACTAGGGGGAAAATAGGGGCAATCATAGCAATATTATAATAACAGTAAATAACAATAATAATAATATGTCAGAGCAAACTGTTAACAGAAAGCCAAGATAGAATACTGAAGAAAGCAAAAGAATATTCAACCCAAATTTCCCATTGAGTGGCTCTCAGGTTGGGCTTCAAGGATTAACAAATACAGCAAACCCAAATGTCACAGTATTTTCCTTTAGGTAAGTCTCCCCAATTCACATTTCTGAGATCCCCTTGCTGAAGACAGTCCTATATTTTTGGGAACCTCAGTTGTATACTAGTACAGGTATAGGATCCGTTATAGGGAAACCCTGTTATCCGAATGACGAGATCACCATCTCCCATAGACTCAGTTTTATCTAAATAATCCAAGTCTTTAAAAATGATTCGCTCTGTAACTGTACCTTGTACTTGATCCAAACTAAGATATAATTAATCCTTATCTGTAGCAAAATCTGCCTATCGGGTTTATTTAATGTTTACATGATTTTCTAGTAGGCTTAAAGTATGGAGATCCAAATTACAGAAAGATTCACAATACTAAAAAAACCTGGTCCTGAGCATTCTGTATAATAGGTCCCATACATTTACTGTTATATTTTGGGGACCACAGTTTTATACCATTATTGTGGAAGCTGTGACCCTTTGGTTTCTGCTGAGTACAATACCCCACAGTGATACAATAGCCCTTAATTTCATAGATCCTGGTTTTTCACCTAATAACTAAGAATTTTACTTATCTTTTTTTCCCCACCATTCCCAGGGTTGCTGGTTAACATAAAAAAAACAGTTGTTTATAGTTGTTACAAACAATCCATCTAAGCCCATTTAAGCTTTTTTGTATGATATTTGCCCTACTTTTGGTAATTCTGAGGGCCTCTCTCATACAGCACGTCCAAGTTCTGCCATTTGCAACAGCTGCCCAACGTTTATCATCTGCTGAAGCTGTTCTGAAGGTAAGCACATGATATATGTATAGAACCTGCCCCCCTACTTATTGTTAAAGTGTTGTGTGTTGTATCATGTGCCCAGGAAGAAAAGCAAATTGGATTCTGCCTAGAACAGGGCAGTTATAATGCAGCCTCCTACCTGCACAAAGCAATGAGCCCTATCTAAGAGAAGCCAAGGGGTAGATCAGGCTAAAATAATGTGATGCATGAAGAGATATTGTGAGACAATTTGCAATTGGTCTTCGGGTTTTCTTATTTATTTGACTTTATTCATTCAAGACCTTAAATATAAATGCTGGAATGCTGTCTGCTTGCTGGTTGGCGGTCACTGACACACATTATTATTTTATTCAACAGTTTGCATAACCTGTTGGTAATTTGCTTACCAGAACCTTATTATTATTATACAAGACTCCAAGACAAGGAAGGTTCTTTGGAATAACTGATTTCTTTTTTAGACAAAACATTGGATTCTTGGGAAGCTTGTCCCAATGTCACACTTAACAAGTACTGTATGACACAAAGAGCTTCAAATGTCACGCCTATTTGACCCAGCTTATATACATTTCACAGAGGAAAAGTACACGGAATTGACATACATGGTCAAGACACTCCTTATTTCTGAGCAGATATAGACAGGGTGCATGTGCAGTAGGGTTGCCACCTTCTGTGCGGTGGAACTCCGGGCAGGGGGGTGGGACTGTTATGTGTTAGGGGCAGGGCCACAATGTAATGGGGCGGGTCCGTGATGCGATTGGGGGTGCCACAATATCAAGGGCGGAACTATGATATGGTGGTTGATGATTGGCCAATCGCCACATCATTCATAGGAAATCCTGCCTGGTGTTGCTAATTTGGAAAACTGGACAGACAGTTTAGACCCGGGCAGCCCTTCAAAAAACTGGGTTGTCCAGGTCAAAACCAGACATGTGGCAACCCTAACATGCAGTTCTGTAGCTACAGTCCTACCTCCTGCCTTACTGAAGTTAATATTTGACCTCTGGTATCAGGGCTTTGGTAGTATATGAGTTATGACTTTATAGGGCCACAATTAAATCCTCCATCTTAGACCACATCTGTCTGTCTAGGTTAGTCTTGTGGTATTAGGGAACTTGGGGGAGGGCATTATCATTGGGTGAGGACTGTATTATTGCACAGTTGTGATCCTTGATCCAATAACCTGCCTGATCAATTTCTGCCTAATTTATAGCCAGATATCTGTCGGGCAGGCCAACTAAACAGTGAGTATAAATGGACTCACATTTAACTTCACTCTATTGTGAGATCCTTCAGGTTTCCCTTTGAGGAGATTAATAGGGGGCTTGAACCCAAACCTACAGTAGTAAGGGACTTTATATATTTTTGCATCTTAACTAGAGGGAAAATAGGGGCAATCATAGCAATATTATAATAACAGTAAATAATAATAATAATATGCCAGAGCAAACTGTTAACAGATAGCCAAGATAGAATACCGAAGAAAGCAAAAGAATATTCAAAACCCCATATTTTGGGGAACCTCAGTTATATACTAGTACAGGTATGGGATCTGTTATAGGGAAACCCCGTTATCCGAATTAGAAGATGGCCATCTCCCAGAGACTCAGTTTTATCTAAATATTTAAAGTTTTTAAAAATGATTTGCTCTGTAATAATAAAAACAGTACCTTGTACTAAACTAAGGTATAATATGAGCACAGTTTATTATGACTTTATAGGGCCACAATTAAATCCTCCATCTTAGACAACATCTGTCTGAGGTTAGTCTTGTCATTTTAGGGAACTTGGGGGAGGGCATTATCATTTTATGTTATTTTATTTGTCCCTTTATACAGACTATTACCCGTCATCAATGGATTTTTCTGTCCCAAAATGCACATCACCAGCTCAGCTGGAAGTGGATGCTGGGTATTGTAGTTCTGTAATTGCTAGAGCAACAGATGTGTCTGTTGCAGAACTAAATTGCCCAGAGCACATGCAAAACACAAGCACAGGCATGCACTCAATATGCCATATTTCTTTAATCACAATGGAACATTATTAGAATTCCAGCTATATCTTTAAATAGGAAAAATACACTATAAAGGGATTGCATAGGTTTACAACTCCTTTTAATTTCTGAAGTGTCACAATACGATCAGGGCCGTATCTATATTTAGGTGCCTGTGGGCCTGTGCCTAGGGTGGCAGCTTTTGGGGGTGGCGCTCGGGTACCTATATAACTGAATTAATTTTTTAAATAAAAAAAAATCCCCCTAGCTTCCGCAGGACACTTACTGATTAAATTGGGGGTGAGGGGTACAGGGCCCATTTTCACAATCCCAAGGGTGGCACCGGACCTAAATACATCCCTGTATACAGCATACCATTACATTTTAAACAATTAGACAGGCTTATAATGAGGCTGTGACCATAAAATTCATATAGGCAAAGACAAAAGGTGCTCTGCACTCAACCCATTATTAATATATTATGGACACCAAGACATTTTGTGCATTAAGCTCCTAAAATATTACTTACCCTTTAAACAAACTAGGATTGTTTGTCCATATTTTGCAATATATTTTGCAACTACGTCAAAGTCATCCCTGGTCTGGCCAGTCCTACACTCAACTTTCATCTGATTCTATTGCTTCATTATATATTTTACACAAGGACAAATTTTTACCTGCAATCAGACCCGGATTTCTAATTGGGTCCCCCCAGGCCAGTGGGTGCTGGCCTCCCCCCTCCCCCTTGCAAGCGTGTTCCTCCCTCACAACGGCATGCAAGGGGTGCTCCTGAAAAAACTAGAATGTGGCTGGGTGGCATGGCCCTTGAAATTTTGCCTGCCCCAGGCCCAGGCCTTTGTGGCCTTTCCACAAATCCAGGCTTGCCCTTTTATTGGCCACCACTGGGATCACCTGACTAAAACTGGAAAGAGTGGGAGCTACAGTTGTGTCACTGCCTTAATGAGATTCTGTCATGATTTTTATGGTGTAGCTTTTCATACTAAATATCACTGTGTACATTGCAAGTAATTCATTCTACAATTTAAAATTGTATTCTTGAACCAATAATTTTTTTTTTAAAGTTGTAATGTTGGTGTGTAGGCACCATCTCAGGTCATTTTTCATGCTCACGAGCTTTCAGAAGGAGCCAGCACTTCATGATGGAACTACTTTCAGATAAGCTATTGTTTCTCCAACTGTAACTGGAAGAGTCGCAGTGGGACTTTGATTTTTACTACTGACTGCTATTCTCATATGTACCAGAGAACTGGTGTCAGTGAGCTGTTATCTTCCCATTGTTGATAGGCTGCTGGGGGGGGTCACTCCAGTCACATGAATGAGGACACATATCTAGTCCCATGTCAGATTTCAAAATTAAATATATAAAAATCAGTTTTTTCTTTTGAAAAAAGGATTTTGCTGGAGGAGCACAATTAACTGATGCATTTTTGAAACAAACTTGTTTTCCCATGACAGAATCCCTTTATAATGTATTCTTTATTATACAGATCTCATGAATTAATAAAAGGCCCAATGTTTATTCAAGGCTAGTAAGTGATAAGAAAATAGAAACCAAACATGTCATTGGTTGCTATTGGTTACTAGACCTGGGAAAAACTTTTTTATTACTTTACCACATATACAGGGCTTAAAAAAAGACTACTAGAAAATGAAAGCCAATGTGATAAACAGTTACAAAATGTCACCACTTCAGGACTTTTTTCTAAAGCTATAAAGGAAATAGTGAGCTGTGATAATGCAGTTTCTAGGCATATTTGTAGCTTCTTTATTGTCTATTTTCAGTGTCCACAGTGTTGCCCCCCGAGCAGGTCAGTGGAGTGTGATCACTTCTTGTCATGCAGAGGTTGCTGCTGTTAGTGTTTACCTAAGCTGTTGACTGTTGATGCACAGTATAAAAGCTGCCGCTGGAAGGGGCTACATTTGATGCATGGGGGGTTAAACAGCTTGGAAATCCCCACCTCTTCTGTCCTGCCAAGAGACACCACTGAGAATAAAAGAGAAAGTCAGAGTCATGAGAGGAGTTCAAACACAAGACAAAGCATTCCTTGTTTGAACAGAGGCGATACTGTCACTTTCTACTCTACATAAGCACATACAAATCATTTCCCTACAGTCTGTGGAATGGCAGGGAAGAGAAAATATTGTGCTTTCAGGGCAAATATTACAGGAAAATTCCACTTATCGAAATACACTCTTGTCTAAAGCTCTTAACACTTTTACTGTCAGATGATTTTCTCTAGACCTTGGCACCAAATACCAATCTATTTTAATCAACATGTTCTGCTCTATGGCTTGATGGCATTTCCTGAAATTTGTATTTTACCCTAGGAAAACTATAGGGGTTATTTATAAAGCACAGGGCAGGGTGCAAAGTGCAAGAGATGTTCACAAACTGCCATGTTCTTTACACACTTGTACCGTGACCTGCACTGAATTGAAGTAGGTCTCTGCACTCCAATATAGAGAACAGACCTGCATGTGCCCCGTGAATACATTGCTGCCTGCATTTGCATGAGGGGCAGGGGTGAAGCATGTAGCTGGTCAACATCCCACCCTCTCACTTGCCATTCATTCAGACCTGCAATTTAGGGAGCACCGGAAGGCAGCACTGAGAGGTGAACTTCAGCTCAGCCTTTACCAATATTTTGTACATTGCTGCTTTTGTTTCATTAATGCTTGGGCTTATGTGCTACAACGCAATACTAAAAACAAATGCATTTTTAAAAAGTTTTACAACATGTTACTGACCGAGAAAAGGTACACTAAAGCTGGCCATAGATGTTGAGTTTTTTAAAAGATCAGATCCTGATCGTGAGACTACGATCTTCTCAGAACGATCGTACGAATTTACCATCAACTACAAAGACCATTTGCCAGGAAAACAAAGGGAAGCTGCCTGCTTGGCCCTGCAAACATAGATAGATTGCACTGGGACCGACAAAGATTTTTTGACCTGGCCGATCAATTTCCTGACAGATGTCGGCCGAAAAATTGTAAGATGTGCGATCGTTCGAATCCCACTAACCACACGATAATTTCGAAGGATCGGTCGGGCTTCCCTAAAATCGGTCGTTCGGCAAGAAGAATCGTCGCGTCTATGGGGAGCTTAAGACCCTGAAAAGAGTAGATGCATTGTACTTATAGCAAGCAGCTAATGAATGGTACAGAGCGATCCTCTCCCTTCTTATTCTTTCTTCACGCGGGTGCACAAGCGCAGTACAGTGAAAAGCTGAACTTTAACAAAAAAGCCAGCTATTTCTCTTTAATATGCATGCGTCTGCCCCGGAGTAGCGTAGAAAGAAGAAGCGGAAGAAGAGGATCACTAATATATTTTTATATGACCACATTTACAGCCTATTCCAATGACGGACAAATGGTTATGTGTCAGAGTGTAAGAATAATAAAATCTAACTAGAGAGGTACATTTCCTGAAGAAAATGTGAGTGGTGCTTGCTGTGGCAAAACTCAGGCCCAAATCTGATTGGCTGTTGTTGCCCCGCCCCTTTTTTTCCTAATTGTGAACCACAGTCACTCAGTGACTAACATACCAAAGTTTGGGAATGCTGTCATTTAATGTGTAAAAATGGCAGCATTTCTATTTTTTTCTATTGAAAATCAATGAATGAAATTTGATTGGTTGTTGGTGGCTCCGCCCACTTTTTCTAAACTTGAAGTGGAAACCCCCAGCGACCACATTTGTGATATTCAAGGTCCCTGACATCAATACTGAGAGAATGGCAGCCTTCTTAATTTTTCCCATTAAAACCAATCAAAGAAATCTGATTGGTAGTGATGGGCGAATTTATTCGCCAGGCGCGAATTCGCAGCGAATTTGCGCGTTTCGCCGCCAGCGAATAAATTCGCGAAACGCCTTCGAAAATTCGCGGCAAAAATTCGCCGGCGTCAAAATTTTTTTTTTCGAAAAACGGACCCCGGCGCCAAAAACGGGCGCCGGCGTCGGAAAAACGGGCGCCGGCGTCAAAAACGGGCGCCGGCGTCAAAAACGAGACGCCGGCGCCGTTTCGCGAATTTTTCGCCGTTTCGCGAATTTCGCGCGAAATTCGCGAATTTTTCGGCGAAGCGAAATGGCGCAAATTCGCCTATCACTACTGATTGGTTGGTTTTGGCTCCACCCACTTTTCTTAATTTTAATCCCAGTCCCCCAGTGACCAACTGTGCCAAGTTTGAGGACCCTGCCATTAACCGTCTAAGAGCGGCAGCAGTTTAAAATTTTCCTATTTAATTGAATGGCTGAAATTTGATTGGCTGTTGTAGACTCCGCCCACTTTTTGTAAATTTTGGCTGCAGTCACCCAGTGACCCACGGTGCCAAGTTTGGGAGCTCTGGCTTTATTACTGTGAGAATTACAGCTGTTTACATTTTCTCATTGAAGTCAATAGGGAAAATCTGATTGGTTGTTTGCGGCTCCGCTCACTTTTTTGGGTCCCCAAAATAGGACAGAAAAGTCACAACACCCCATTCCCGAATAAGCTGAACGGTTTGACACCTCATTCATGGGTCTGCGACAAACGAATTATTCGATAAATTCCCCATTATAAGTCAATGGGGCAAATTTGGGGACCTCTCCTGCCCCGGGGGTAAAACTTATACCCTCGTGTGGGGTATCATCTGACACAGGTCGCAAACCTCTTCAAATGTGGTAAATTTAACGTTTCTACAAGATTCCCTCTCTGCGCTAGAATCCGTCAAAAGTTGGCCTCAATGTTAATCTATGGGACTTTTCGGGGTGGTTAATTGCCCCCGCAAGGGGCAATTAACCACCCACCCATTAGAAAAGTCATACCACCCCATTCCCGATTAAGCCGCACGATTTGACACCTCATTCATGGGTCTAGGACAAACGGTGCAGGACTAGTTACGCGCCAAACTTTCATACGGAAGAAGAATAAAAATAAGTTTGCAAGATAACAGTAGTGATGCTTTGCTTCGCAAGCACCACTAATAACATTTACCCCTTTCATTCTGACGCTGCAATAACCACATGCCCAAGGCAGGAAAGGTGTAGGTAGGGGTAATGTTCCCCCATTTATTATTTCTCTTATTAATGACACCCAGTGATGAGAGTCCACTTTGTAAGTTACTGACAGAATTCAGAGTGTCAGCAGATACTAGATGAGGCCCCTCTATACAGAATTGTTTTCTTCATTTACTGAGTTCCTTCCTGTGTCTGCTTTTAATAAATTTCATTCCATTTGAAATAGCCTTATCTCGATGTTTTGCTTTCCATATTACGAGGTCATAGCAATAAAATTATCAACACACTCCATGGTGCAGGAGCAGTTTTTTGTCAACGGGAATTCCAACCCGTGGTATCAGGTAAGCAAGCGAATACAATCACAGGGGGGGAGTTGTAACTTTTGGCACCCCCAGTGATTTCAGCTTTCCTTCTCCTTTAATGCAATCATAGGCATTCTTCTTTAAGATATCTTCAGTGTCCAGACGCCAGTTGGATTTTTTCTAATGAGTTTTTATCACTGTTCATGATCTATGAATGATGGGAGGACAAAGAGTTATTACGGGTTCTGAATATCAAGGTCACTATATCGGCCCTGGTTGCGTAGCCATGTGTACAAAATCAATGCTTCAACCCCCTTAGTCAGCAGGATTGTGTTATTCTTTAGGGTCATTGCTAAATTGTATCCTTTCAGGAAGTATTGTATCTTTGCTGGCGGCTTCCTTGTCTCATTGATTTTTTTTCTTCCTGTCTCTCTCCTTCCTCGCACTTAACCTCGTCTTAAAAATTGAGCTTCCAGGAATTGTTTTTTACTCTCATAGTTTTACTTTTGCACCCTGACCCCTCACAACTCTAATTCTGCTAAAGAACATTTTGTAATGATACCCAACACACACACCCTGTATTTCAGTTTATGTTTCCTTCAAACGAATTCAGCAATCAGTCCCTTTCCCTTGCATCCTATCTTCTAATCAGTCTGCTGTGGCCTTTACTGGACATCTTTCCTTGATCTATTGTCATGTATTTATGTATTCTGTTGCCAAGCTATATCAGGGCATATAGCATGTAGGACTGCTGTAGGCATAAACGCATAATATGGCTCATTTTTACAATAATATGTAAGAAAAATGTAACTTGGGAGGGCTGTCATTTTCAGGAGTTTAATCCAAGTTCATGCATAATCCATCTAGGTTTTTTTAAAAGCAGATGCAGTTTCACTCGATCTGCACATCCAGACTGAATTTCTGATTGGTTGACAGCTGCTCGGCCTTATAAGCAAGCTCTGTATTACATGTATAGAAATTAATACTGGACTGAACAACAGACCGAGATAATCAATCTGGAAAAAGTTGGGAGGTGCTGATATAATGTGATCACTAAACAGCTCTCCGTAGCTATTCCATTCATGTGTCATTTTTATAACCTTGCATAAACAGTATTCTAATTCTGGGATTTGCAAGGGTTTTCTGAGGGCTATATTAGGATAAATTACTACATTTGCCTAGAATTTTAATCTTTACACCCATTAGGTAAAATCATTTAGTTTCAATCTCTCGTATTCCATTCTTGTCTGAATTAGATATGTACCAAACTCCTATTTTTGGGAACCCCTAATTGTTCCAGAGGAATTTAGCTGAATCTTAATTCGAATTTGCATATACCAATTAGGAAACAGAATGGGGAAATGGAAAAAAATATCATCCCATTAATCACGTGACCTAAAGTCACGTGATTTTAAGGGTTTGGATTCTGTTCTGCCAGACTCTTGGATATGGCTGAATTCAGATCCTGCTGAAAACTAACTGAAACCTGTACCAAATCCAGGATTTGGTGCATCCCTAGTCTGAATTCTGAATAGATCAAACAGTGGGTTAAAATGATCATCCACCCTTCCATTACAGCCATCATATCCTACAGATGGAGAAAGTTGGTATAAAAGATTTCATTGTCCATATGTAGATTTCACAGCCATTACAAATAAAGACATAAAATGACATAAAACTGGCCACTCTGAAGAACAACAAGGCCTAAGTTATAAATGGACTTATTAAGAATTGATTTCCACTATCCTTTCAAAAACATTCAGTAGTAGGTTATTCCAGAAGGATGTCAGCAACAGCACTTAACAGATCACCATAGTAAGGTAATACCCATAACACCTGCATAACACCGAAAAACTGCAAACCTCAGGGTTACTTTGAGGCTCTATTTGTGTTGTGACTGGGAGTCCAGTGAAACCTCAATGTATCTATCTAATGGATAGCTGTTACTGGCAGGATAGGAGGAACCAGAACTTCATCTAATAGTAGGTTTGTGCTTTGTGAACCAAGTTACAGACAACTTGTATGGCTGTAAGGATTATGGGCAGGCAGCGATTAGGAGATGCTACATGCTAAAAGTCAATAAACCAGAATATCAGATAACTCACAATCAAGAACTTAGCATAGTAAAAACAAAAGTCATGCCATCTCAGGAATCGAGCAGGGCCTTTAAAGGGGTGGTTCAACTTTAAGTTAAAGGGATTCTGTCATGATTTTTATGGTGTAGTTTTTATTTCTAAATTACATTGTTTACACTGCAAATAATTCACTCTACAATATAAAATGTAATTCCTGAACCAATAAGTGTAATTTTTTTAGTTGTAATATTGGTGTGTAGGCAGCCATCTCAGGTCATTTTGCCTGGTCATGTGCTTTCAGAAAGAGCCAGAACTTAAGGATGGAACTGCTTTCTGGCAGGCTATTGTTTCTCCTACTCAATGTAACTGAATTTGTCAAAGTGGGATCTGGATTTTATTATTGAGTGCTGTTCTTAGATCTACCAGGCAGCTGTTTGTTATCTTGTGTTAGGGAGCTGCTAACTTGTTATCTTCCCAGTGTTCTGTTGTTAGGCTACTGGGAAGGGTGATATCACTCAAATTTGCAGTACAACAGCAGTAAAGAGTGACTAGAGTTGAGCACAAGTCACATGACTGGGGGCACCTGGGAAAATGATAATATGTCTAGTCCCATGTCATATTTCAAAATGAAATATAAAAAAATTTTTTTTGCTCTTTTGAAAAACAGATATCAGTGCAGAAGTCTGCTGGAGCAGCGCTATAAACTGACCATGACTGTATCCCTTTAACTTTTAGTATGTTATGGAATGGCTAATTCTAGGCAACTTTTCAATTGCCCTTCATTATTTAGTTTTTTTTTTTTTTTAGTTTTTGAATCATTTGCCTCCTTCTTCTTCTTCTGACTCTTTCCAGCCTGGTCACTGACCCAATTTAAAAACAAAATGCTCTGTAAGGCTACAAATGTATTGTTATTACTACTTTTTATTATTCGTCTTTCTATTCATGCCCTCTTCTATTTATATTCTCTTATTCAAATCAATACATGGTTTCTAGGGTAATTTGGACTGAAATTGCAAACTGGAGAGCTGCTGAATCAAAAGCTAAATAACTCAAAAACCCACAAATAATAACCAATTGCAAATTTCTCAGAATTACTCATCACACCAACAGTTAATGTAAAGGTGAACAACCCATTTAAATGGAATTTAGCACCAAAACATGGTATCCTCACTGTGGTGACATTAGTAAAGAATGGCAAACATGGCACTGAAGTTCCAGTATGGGAGCAATGTCATTAATGCACCCATGGTAACTGTGCCCAGGTCAAATCATCTTTACAACATTGATTGATGTACTGTATTTAATATAGAAATAATATAGTTCACAATACAAAGAAACAAACAACACAAATAAAATGAAGCGAGGGGGGGAAGGAACAAATGTAATATAGTAGGATAAATGGGCAGGCAAATGTAGGTTTTCGGCAATATTCCCCGTGAGCTGTGCATGTTATCACACTAATGGTTCTTTTAGGCAGTAGAACATTACAATAAAAAGTTTAAACAAAACTCTGCATCATCAACTTCCCCACTTCAAATGCATCATTTTCCTGTATCCAGAATAAAATGAACACATAAAATTAGTCCCAGATGGGTTAGAATCCAACCAGGCTCCAAAAAAAGCCTTTGAACCTGTCTCTTATCCAGTACATTAAAATATGAATTGATGGATGTAATGTACTATATGGTATTCTGCAGGACCAGCTGGGACCTTAAGTGTTTCTAAGACCACTTACAGTTTCCTATTGGTAATTAAATATCGCTCTTCTGAAATAATAGCGTACTATCACGTAGAGAAACTATTCAATGAATCTGCTAAAAACATTATGGCATTTCACAGCTTTATTATTCTTACTGCACAGAACTCACATATCATTTCCTCTAATCATGAGCGATGACCTTGGGTCCTCTGTGACATTAAGTAGTTACTAGTCTCTCGGTGCATTGTTCTGTATGGGCAATTAAAATATTTATGCAGTAAATGGTGATAATATCCTACTTAGGTGTTAATGCAAACAAATCCCACTTGCAAACCTGGCTTTATTAAATCTCCGTTTCCCTGGAGCCCAAACTGCATTGTATATGGAGAATAAGGACTAGTTAACATTTTTATCCCAAAAATATACCCTTAAAAAAAACTCCATCAAGCTCATTTACCTATTGCATTGATTATTAACTGATTGGCTAGGGCCTCAAAGGATGTAGCCACTGCCGCTTCTAGAACTGTAGCTTGATTGTTGGGATCAGGTTTTAGCCACCACCAGGCGTATACCAACTGACTGGCGTAATAGTAAAGTGTAAATTTGGGAAGGGCCAGTCCCCCTTTCTTAACCGGTGCTTGTAGCATATTAATTAGTTCGTCCGCCCAAATGAACCCCCTGACACAGGCATCCAACTGCTTGAACCACACCCTAGGGAGTATACATGGTGCATTATGGAAAGCATATAAGAATTTAGGTAAAAAGATCATTTTCAGGATATTAATACGACCCGGAAGGGTTAGTGGCAGTGTTGCATTTTCAGAGAGCGTAGTATTGGGGCCAGATTCAACTCGGAATATTGCCTGGGATCCCTATGAATCTCAATTCCCAGGTAGGTAAAAGAGGACACCCATTGCAGTTGGGGTTGAGTTATATAGATTTAATCCAAGCTATAACCCAAACTACCTGCTAAAATCCTTGGAAAATGCTCCAGACTTCATGCAATGCATTTGTTTCAGCATTCTTGTCACTGCCTTCTAGATGAACAACCTTGCAGCTTCCATAAACCAAAATTCCCAGTCTCACCTAAAATGCATAGTTTACAAGGCTTCTGGCTAGGCAAGCCAATGCCCTTTATAAAAATAAAAAATACAGCACAAGTAAGATTTTCATCTATATGTATATATTAAAACAGCGCTTATATATATATAAAAAAAAGTGGAAATAGGGGTCATTTATGATTGCAGGTACAGTGAGCAAAGTGCAATTTTAACCAATAATGCAGTGTTTTCCAATAATTTCAGCATAATTGTGGTTGCCCTATGAGTTGTGTGCACCGCAATTGTGCCCAATGTGTCAAAATGGATGCTACCGGGCTTGGGTTTTAATGCAAATTAGGTGCAAGTTGCTTTTAGCATTTACCAGAGTGGGAGTTCCCACTCTTTAAAGCCTAACACTAATTTTCATGTTCAAATTAAAAAAAATTGCAGCTTAAGTGAACCAAAAAAATCATCACATTTCATTGTCCAGAGCTGTCATATAGAATATCTTTTTAGGTCTGGATCAATCAGACCCTAAACTGCTCAGTCCCGCAACAAGTGCTAGCATCTGGCTGAATTCTGAACCAAATCCTGCATTTATAATTAGTGCAATTATTTAATGTAAAAATTGTATTTCTCTATAACAACTCTCAGCTCACACAATAGGTAGGTGGCAGACTGGGAGATTAGTCGCCTGCAGTAGAGGGAATTTGTCAATGGGCGACTAATCTTCCTGTCTGCCACCACCCTTAAGGTGCAAATTTATCATCATAAATTTATCAACATCAACATGTTTTTTTGGCAAAAGATGCAAATTTGAATTTTAGTTTCCAAATAAACTTGAAAGAGCAAATAAAACATACTGGCATCTAAAAGCTGATCAGTTCAGATTCAGATCTAGCTATTTTTCACTTACAGTTTTTTAATTTAAGTTAAAATGTGGCAGCCTCATTGACAATAAGGGCAGAGATACACAGTCAGATTCGGGGGGATTAGTCAACCGGCGACAAATCTTCTCTTCTTCCGGGCGTCTAATCTCCCCGAACTGCCTTCCCCTGCCTTCCCGCCGGCTAGAATGTAAATCGCCAGCGGGATGGCTCTCGGAGCACTTTGTTTTCCGAAGACGCTCGAAAACGAAGCGCTCCCAGTGCCATCCCACCGGCTAGACCTTAAATCGCCGGCGGGATAGCACTCGGATTGCTTTGTTTTCCGAAGGCAGTCCGGGGACATTACTCGCCCTGAAGAAGAGGAGATTTGTCGCCGGGCGACTAATCTCCCTGAATCTGACAGTGTGTCTCTGCCCTAAAGGGTAAGATAGGATTTCACTGCATTCCAGTTGTGCTTTCAATTTGCCTCCCCATGTTTAAACTGCCAGTACAGGTATATAACCTATGATCCGCTACTCTGGATATGGTATCTTTCCGTAATTTGGATCACTATACAGAGGCACTGCTGCCATGAGAGGCAAAAAGTCGCTCTTTGTAACCTCAAGAGCCGAAATTCTGAATTTTATATTTTTCTCTTGTATGTGAAACTTCGCTTCAAAGCTGGACAATTCTGTGTTAATCTTTCTGTATCAAAGTACAGGCTATGAAAATAAATAGTCACTCTCACACAGTGTGTTTCCTAGGAGAAACAAACTAGGTATTAACACTGCTTTAGCTGCTTTTCTTATTATCTCCTCTTGACAAGGCAACAGACTCATTAAGTAGCTTGGAGGGTCCTAGAAGGTGTTTGTGTTTTCATTGGAGGATATCCAGGGATGCAGACCTAGAAGCAATGTTTGGAATATCAGGATATTGTGGATCGTTTCCTGAATGGAAGCATTACTAGCAAGTTTTAGAAAAAAAAGCCTCATTTACAGCCGAAAGGAAAAGTTTCTGCACAGAGCCAGGACTAGGTGATTTTATTGAGCTTGCACTTTCTCATTGTCAGGTAAGCACTTATTTAGGTTTCATTCTCACGGAATAAGTAAAAATGAGTTTGACTTTACTTCTGATATAAACAGTACATGCCACCTTAGGAAAACATGTTATTGTGATTCTGAGTTAATGTCTGATAAAGGGAAGCATGTATAACACGTATCGTGCTTATGAGATTGCAAGAACAGTTGACTTTTAACAATACAGTATGTATATGTGAAATTATATGTGATTGTATCACTTGCAGTGTGTATGCCAGTTTCATTGTTTAACTTCTTTGCTCACATCATGCCCTGGTTGTGTTATTTGTAAAATAGGATTGCATTCTTTAGCTCCCTTATTAGTAGTGTGAGAGTGGTGGGATTAATAGGATCTTCGTCAGACTCCTGCAATACCTCCAATTATGTGGTAGCTTCCCCTTTGGCAATTGGTTTTCTTTCATGGATTGCTCCTCAATCCAGAGATATAAAGTAAGGCTGATATGGTCCAACACCTTATCTGGTTTAAATGAGCTCCTTTGGTAACCACTTATTTATAAAGTCTGGCTTTAATCCCTATACCACTGCTTGTGACCTTGGGCAAGAATTGAGGTCACTTCCCCTTTATTCCCCTTCACTCAAGCATTGATTTGTCATTTGCAAATTGCTCTTCTAGATGTATAAAATAAGATTTTCTCTACAGGTCTAAATCCTTTTGGTGGTTTTGCTCAGTGCCTTTGAAAGTCATTGATTTAGGGAAACAAGGATTAAATTACTATGTCACTACAACATGTGATCAAGTATCACTATTTCTCTCTGGGGGGACTCACTGTTTATGAAACATTCCGTGTACAGCGCATGAGTGTAGTAGTAATGCTATATAAGTACATTTTATTAGATCATCTGTTTATACGTTGAACAGCAGGAGGGCATTATGTTTTAAACTGTACAAAACACAATTATTTATTGCACATTATGCCTTGCTATCTAATGATTTATATATTAGAAGTAAAGAGGGGTTTTATAAAAATCTTGTTACCCTTTTTTACAATTGTGAATGTTGTGAAAAAATGAATATAAAGAGAAGGGAGATTCCCCTTTATGTTATTTCCAAAATGTGATCATAGGGAGGCTCATTTATCAAAGTTCGAATTTATCACAATATTATCTGAAAAAACAGGCAGGTCTGAGATGCTGGATTTTCGGATTCGGAATTTTTCCATCCTTGGGGTATAATAAATTACAAGAAATTTGTGGGGTTTTTTTTAAATTCCGATTTTATACTAAAAAATTTTCTGCATTCGGAGTTTAGTAAATAACCCCCTAGGTGTTTGATGTGTTTGGCGAGTAATTTTTTCCTATCAAGGCTGCCGTGTTTGTTCACAACTGCGTGTTTGGATGAACTGATTATAACACATGTTCCTATGTGAAAGTATTCTGTTACTAAAATGTCAGAAAATGTATGTGACCATTTCCTGCCCTGGTTCAATGAATCGTGTTTATAATTCTCAGGCTCTTGTCATTTGGCGGAAGGGTTGAGTTGATTGACTTGAATTTTACATTCAGGTTTGCAGTCATTTAAAGGGATACTGTCATGGGAAAAAATTTTTTTTCAAAATGAATCGGTTAATAGTGCTGCTCCAGCAGAATTCTGCACTGAATCCATTTCTCAAAAGAGCAAACAGATTTTTTTATATTCAATTTTGGAATCTGACATGGGGCTAGACATATTGTCAATTTCTCAGCTGCCCCAAGTCATGTGATTTGTGCTCTGATAAACTTCAATCACTCTTTACTGCTGTACTGCAAGTCGGAGTGATATCACTCCCTTCCCTCCCCCCCCCAGCAGCCAAACAAAAGAACAATGGGAAGGTAACCAGATAGCAGCTCCCTAACACAAGATAACAGCTGCCTGGTAGATCTAAGAACAACACTCAATAGTAAAAACCCATGGTCCCACTGAGACACATTCAGTTACATTGAGAAGGAAAAACAGCAGCCTGCCAGAAAGCATTTCTCTCCTAAAGTGCAGGCACAAGTCACATGACTGGGGGCAGCTGGGAAATTGACAATATGTCTAGCCCAATGTCAGATTTCAAAATTGAATATAAAAAAATCTGTTTGCTCTTTTGAGAAATGGATTTCAGTGCAGAATTCTGCTGGGGTAGCACTATTAACTGATGTGTTTTGAAAAAAATATGTTTTCTGATGGCAGGATCCCTTTAAGTGTTTTGTTTGCCTGTTCTATCCTGTGTTTTGGTGTCTGCTGGGGGCAACTGTGCAACCATTTTCTAAGCATCGCATTTCTCATACATTCAAATTTTGTACTATATTCACATTCATACAACAACTCACTGCATATTTCCTTTTACTAACTCTATCCCTCAAAAGTTACTTCTTTAATAATTTCTTATTAAAATACAAATACGTCCCCCAAGCTTTCCGTTTTCCACCTTCCATTTGTTTATGGGACCAAAACTACATTTCCATATTATGATATCCATCATGCAGCCTATAACTGGTTTATTCTCATGCACAAAGTATTATTTCAGCAGATAAACACTCTCTTATCTCTCCCATCATCCCATACTAAACCATATACACCATTCATGTCTGACTGCTTATTGTAGAAATGTCCTCTTACTTTGCAACCTGTTTTTATGCACACTTTCGGGAACACACAAAAATATTTTACAATATTAATAGGGTTGAATGATGTAAATTTAATTGTGAGAAAGTCTGTCCTGAGTGGAATTTCTGATTCCTGAAACAAATATTTGTTAAGGTTGTTAAATGCTGCTACAAGAGTCACATATTTCTGTTTTATCTTATCTAAAACAGGTGCAACTATTCAAAACTTCTTATTGAAATCTTTTTTTCCCGCATTCCCATGGAATTTTCCCTAGTTATTAACTTGGTACAGATTTAAGACATTTATAGGAACAGGTACAGGACCTGTTATTCAGAATTTTGGGGATCTTCATACATAAGTCTACTAGAAAATCAAGTAAACATTAAATAAACCCAATAGGATGGTTTTGCTTCCAATAAGGATTAATTATATCTTAGTTGGGATCGAGTACAAGGTACTGTTTTATTATTACAGAGAAAAAGGAATCATTTAAAAAAATTGGATTATTTCGATAATATGGAGTTTATGGGACATGGCCTTCCTGTAATTTTGAGCTTTCTGGATAACAGATTTCTGGATAACAGATCCCATACCTGTACTGTATGCTAAAAATAGTCTATTTCTTATAAATCTGATGATTTATCTTATGAAAACTCAACTGAAGTCTATGGGGAAATTTAGAATTGAATTAGGAGATACGTTTTCTCATCAAAATTCAATCTGGCCCACTGTTCTCTAAATCTATGATGACCCTTAAAAGTACTTATCCCTGCAGTATACATGCTTCATAATGTCACATAAAGCAATAATGTTCAAAGGAATATACTGTTTATAGCAATGTTGTTAATGTTAGCCCCAGTGTCAGACTGGGATGCCTGGGGCCCACCATTCCTCCTCTCCTCGCTCAACCTCTTTATTCTCCTAGTCTTTTATATCTACTTACTATATACGTCCATTATTAAGCATTTTTTCCCATAAATAGGGAAGGACTATGAAATAGGCTAATTGGTTAGAAAAGGAGGGCGCACTGACACCTGGGCCCACCGGGAGTTTTCCTGGTATCCCGGTGGGCCAGTCCGACACTGGTTAGCCCTTTATGTTCCACTTTTTGGGGCAATGTATTAACGGGTACAACGTTTGCTCCAGGTCTATTAATCCATAGCAGCAGATATTTGCTTCCGGAGAGCAGTTGATGCTACCTGCTAATTGAGTTACTATGAGTTACTAGTCATGGCGTAAACTTGGCACCTGTTATTACATTTCACCTATTGTTTTTAAGAGGGAAGAAGGAAACTTGTGGCATAAGAATAATGATATGATATTTTTCCCTTTTAGCTTTGGAAATGGCTGAAGAATTTGGCATGCACAAAGATGAGCATAACTATGAAGACAACTATGATTACATCCACAACTGGACAGACCTTGAGTATTTTCTCAATCATACATTTTCAAAATGTGATGTTGATTTAAATGAAAATGTAAAGCAGGCCTTCGTGTTCATACTTTATCTCGTTATATTTGTTGTGGGTTTGGCTGGAAACCTCCTTGTATTATGGGTCAACTGGCAGTCGCAAAGAAGCAAGAGTTCCATCAATCTCTATATTTTCAACATGGCAGTTGCAGACCTTGGAGTGGTGTTTACCTTACCTTTTTGGATGTTAGAAACCATGCTGGAATACACTTGGCTGTGGGGTGGGTTCCTGTGCAAGTTTACTCACTACTTCTATTTCGCCAACATGTACAGCAGCATTTACTTCTTGATGGCTTTAAGTGTCGACCGTTACTTGACTCTAGTGTCCTCATCCGTTTTCTGGAGGCAAAATCAACAAAGGATACGTCGGGCTCTTTGTATTGGGATCTGGGTACTAGCTGGTATTTTCCCTTTACCAGAGGTGGTTCATATGAAGCTGATAGATCTAGTAGAACCTGTCTGTGTTTTCATGGCACCACTTGAGTCCTATGATGAATGGGCTATAGCAGTGAGTCTACTGACTGTTATTATAGGGTTTCTGATTCCCTTCTCTATAATCCTTGTTTTTAACCTAATGACTGCCTATTACATTCGTTGTTCTGGAAGACCAGAAAGCCGCAAGCACTGTTGCCTTATCTACGCCTATATATTGACGTTCCTGTTCAGTTGGCTTCCATACCACGTGACATTGTTTGTATTAACACTGCATGGGAGCCACATTTTCCTTCACTGCCAGCTGGTCCATATTCTCTATTTTTTCTATGAAGTGATTCAATGCATCTCATTGCTCCACTGTGTGGTAAACCCAATCCTCTACAACTTCTTCAGCAAGGACTTCAAAGGCAAGTTCATAAATGCGGTGGTTAAGTATATTCCCAAGGAAAAAATAACCGGTGATGGGAAAGCAGAGCATTCCACTTCCACCACTGACCATTCCATAGTAATTACCAAGGAGGGAGCTTAACAAACCAATCATATGCACCCACTCCCTATACCATGAACAGCACATCCTGGAAGACAGAATAATTATAATTGCAACAGGTTATTTGTCGTTTACCAGTTATATAATCCACCATACTGGGGCTCTATCTCTTAATACACGTATATGACACATTAACCACAATTTCTAGAAACAATACATTGAATCCTGTTATCTGGATAAATAAAGCACATCCTCCTAAACCAGGTCAATGACATCATGCTATGGAAAGAGGAAATGGCTTTACAATTTCCAACATTTTCAATGGGTTTTGTAGTTCAACAATGCCTGGAAGCAATCCTCAAGCACCCTCCTTTGCTTATTAGGCTAAGAGCCAAATGTATAGGCTAATTAACATAAAGTTGGAATTACCCTTGTGTACCTCTTTTATACTGGTTGCCCTGCTATTTTTTGTTTTATTAATTGCAATGAACAATGAATCTAAACCTTTTCTCCAGTAAGTGCAAAGGCTCAAAGCTTATATGACCCTTTTACTATGCAGTTAAGTCAAAATACTTTTTCATGTAAATGTAGAAATGCAGGGAGTGAAAAACAAAATTGCTTATTTTTTTAAAGTATGTTGATAATTGTCAAATATTATATATTAGCGTATCTGTGATATTACCTGTATATTATATATTTTTTGTTAGTAATATATCAAGCCACTACAGATTGTTTAAGCTTTTATATGAAAAAAACTGAAGTGTTCATCCAAATAGGTTTCCCTGCAGTCCGATGCGAAATACTTTGGGGCACATTTACTATGGGTCGAATTTACTATGGGTCGAATATCGAGGGTTTATTAACCCTCAATATTCAACCATCGAAGTTAAATCCTTCAACTTCGAATATCGAAGTCGAAGGATTTACCGCATTTACTTCGATCTAACGATCGAAGGAAAAAACGTTCGATCGAACGATTAAATCCTTCGAATCGAAGGATTTTAATCCATCGATCGAATGATTTTCCTTCGATCATAAATTGCTTAGAAAGCCTATGGGGAAGGTCCCAAAAGACTAACATTGGTGCTCGGTAGGTTTTAGGTGGCGAAGTAGGTAGTCGAAGTTTTTTTTAAAGAGACAGTACTTCGACTATCGAATGGTTGAACGATTTTTAGTTTGAATTGTTCAATTTGAAGTCATAGTCGAAGGTCGAAGTAACCAAAAAAAAAACTTCGAAATTCTAATTATTTTTCATTCTAATCCTTCATTCGAACTAAGTAAATGTGCCCCTTTGGGTTCATTATCAGTCAGCGACTTATAAAAACAATAGGCGGACAGACCATTAAGAAATTGGCACCTTTACCATCTACAGGACCTCCAGATGGCCAGTCCAGGCCAAGGTGGATGAAGATTTTTTTTTTTTTTTTTATTTAGCATGGAAAAGTGGAGCTGTGAATGTGAACTCTACACTATAATGGACAAAGTTAACTATTCTGATAAAGCAAGGCTACTCATGTGCTGTGGATCTGCTCATCTCTCCTAAATGTATTATACCTGCATACTGGACACTACAGAGAACTGTGAATCTAACCACTATGAAGGGAATCAAAAAAATGCCTCACCCTCATATGTGACATACTGTATATTACTTATGCTGTGTGCCGAATATACAGTACATATCTTTTACATATTAAGGGGGTAGTTCACCTTTAAGTTAACTTTTAGTGTGTTATAGAATGGCTTATTCTAAGAAACTTTTCAATTGACCTTTACTTTGTATTTTTAGTTTTGAATTATTTCTTCTTCTGACTTTTCCAGCTTTCAAATGGGGGTCACTGACCCCATCTAAAAAATGAAATGCTCTGTAAGGCTACAAATGTATTGTTATTGGTACTTTTTATTACCCATCTTTCTATTCAGGCCCACTCCTACTCATATTCCAGTTTCATAACAATGAATGGTTGTTATGGTAATTTGGATCATAGCAACCAGATTGCTGCAGTAGCAAACTGGAGAGCTGCTGAATAAAAAACAAAATAACTCAAAATTAGTTATGTGCGGGTCGAGGATTTCTTGACCCACACCAGACCCTAAAGCACCCACCTCACAATCCGCGCCCGGCCCGCAATGACGTCATAAAAGGGGCGGCGCAGGAGCGGGTGCAAGTCTATATATTTTGGCGCTGGTGGGGAGAGCAGGAGAAGAGCTCCACCCGCGATATTGTGCAGGAGTCGGCCCGAACCCGGCTAACACGTTTGTTTTGGCCTGGCCCTCACATTACTTCTCAAAACCCATAAATAATAAAAAATGAAAACCAATTGCAAATTCTTTCAGAATATAACTCTCTACATCAGTGATTTAATCTAAAGGTGAACAACCCCTTTAAACTACATTTATCTATGTACTCTTACAGACAGCATTTGAATAGCAATGTCTTCCTGTCTTTGGGCCATTTTAGTGAAGTTGCCAGTTTAAAGCTAAGTTAATGTAAGGAAATGTTGCATACCTCCCAACATTTTGAAAATAGAAAGAGGGACAAAAAGATTTGCCACACACAGCGAGGCAATGACAATGAACATTTTATGGCCACACTCCCTAATTACCATGTCCATTTTACAAAATTTGGCAGGTTGTGGAAAGTTTGAACACATTTCTGGGAGTTTTAGGGTCAGGTTTAATGTGTTATTACAGTTATTACAGTAAATTGCCCTTTAACCTGCAAGTCACCGTTTCCTCAAGAGACCTGCTTATCTTAAATAGTTACAATTGTTTCTTTGATTATCTTAAATTGTAACAAATGTATCTAAGTGCACCTGCCACATATTCTGAGCTCTCTGCCAAAAGGCAAAGAAACTTTGTATCTTTTTCTGGCTGTTCAGTGCAGGAGATCAAAGCGAAAGTCGGGACATTTCAGTAACAATCGGGTATGCATTATGTTTGTGGGGCGCTCATCATAGACTGTTCCGACAGTCACTTTATACATGACCATCAAATATTGCAGCTGAGGTGCATCACTGCTTAAAAAATAACTGAAGGGTAGAAGGCAGTAAGAACTTCATCAAGCAAAGGATTTCTAATCATAAAAAGATTGCAAATTCTTCTTCAGAATGGATGTGGTAACTATTTGGATGCAACAGAAAGACATATTGTAGCTGATTCTTACTATCTGGTATGAGAATAATAGTGACTAACGCTAAAGTCAGATGTGTGACTACATGGGATACATTTGCGCCTGAGCCCACACCTTCTTGGTGCCTGCGAGAGATGCAATGGCATCTCTCGCATGTCCAAAGGAGATTAGATGCTCTTCTGTAGGGGGCCCGGTGGGGGGCTCAGGTGTAAATCCCCCACAACAGTAGTTATGGCGATGCCTAAAGTGTAATTAAGTGTGAGAACAGTCAGGAGTCATCATGCAATTCTCTGCTACGAGTCCTACATGCAAGGGTTTTATTTTGTGACACAAATAAATAAATAATGCCGTATTAAAGCATTCTGTGTGCACAACGTGTTTCTTCCCTGCATTTATAGCTGCAAGTGGGACCTGCCGCATGGTTTGTCTCAGTAGAAGCACTTTTATTATTATTATTATTATTTCCTATATCATATTGTTTCTAAACATTAATGGGAAGGAATAAGTGTCACATACATATACAGAGACAAGAGATAGTGAGGATTGACGGCCCTCCCTGCAAAGAGATTGTATTCTAAAGTGAATGATGACAAGTAATTGTAAAAGTACACATGAGATACATCTAGGGTTGCCACCTTACCAGTTTCTTACCCAGGGGTATAACCACAGAGGAAGCAGACCCTGCGACTGCAGGGGGGCCCAGGGGTACAGGGGGCCCCATGAGGCCCTAATTATTTGTAAAAAAGGACAACCTCTGGTTATGTTGGGGGCCCTATAATTGATTTGCTGTGGGACCCAGTAACATCTAATTACATCACTGATCTTATTGCCTGACCTGAAAAAAATCTGCTTGACCCCAATATTATTTATAGGAAAAAAAAACTAAATATACAGGCCAGTATTTTTTTCCAAAAAAGGTGACAACCCTAGATACATCTTACCAACTTGCAGGCTGGTCCGAATGAGAACTTTGGGAAATGACAAATCTTGCTGGTTGGAAAGATGTTGTGCTGAGAATACTATGTACATGTTTACTGTATTACTTAAAGCAAGTTGAGAAAAGTAGAAGCTTGCAGAGCCGACCTTGGGCCTGTTGGACTGATTGGGTCCAATCGGGACCCTGCATGATCAGCCTAAAGAAACAGTTGAGGATTTTCACATTATGAAAATATGTTTTTTACTATTAAGCCAAAAAAATAACTACTTGCAATTTGCTAATTATTTAATTTCATTATCAAGCTAGCACTGTAGGGTTAGAGGAGACCGAGAAATATTGAAATAAATAAAATCTGTGTCTGCCTTTCAACTTTACTGCCCGCAGACCTGGATCAGTAGCTAAAAAGTCCCTCTTCTCAGCTGTGTGGAAGTCAAAATAGGACTTCTAGGCAGTGGGTTGGAATTATGCTACACAAGTGAGCTGCACAAGATAATGTGGGATGGGATAGAGAAGTTCCTTAATGCTGGAGGATCGAGTAACCCTAAGATAAAGAATGTTGGTAACTGCAGTGCTGCTAATAGGGAATGTTTATTTTTGCTACCCTTTGTTTATCAGTGCAGTCCTTGGGGCAAATTTTGCAGCACTTTGTCAGACGAAAATTCGATCAGACAACGCTAATTTACTAAAATGCAAAGTTTAGTCCTGGGAGTCGGACGCTGGCGAATTTATGCTAGTGTTACTTTGGCAATGCGAGCAAATCAATTCGAAGAAGCGCTAGCGTTCAAACATAGTGCAACTTCGTTAGAGACCTTTGCTCAGGCTAATTTGCACAAGGCGGGAAATTTAAACTTGAATGGAGGTTTGTATGTTACATGTTGCAGCTAATACATTACATTTCCGGGTACCTGAAACATTTTTAAGGCCTTTTGCTGCCTATCACCCTGAAAAACTGAAAAGTTGCCAGCGTTTTTTGGAAGATTTTCCATTCAAAAATGATGATGTAAGTAACTGAAGATTGAGGAAGATATATGCACTCCAATGCACATCTTAGTGAATTTGCAGAGTAACGGTCATTCGCCAGAGCAAAAAGTCGCCTGGCGTTAGAGTGCGAATCAGTACTAGCGTCTATCTCCTTCACTAGCGAATTGTAGCCTGCGCCTGTTGGCGAAGTGGCCAAAAGTAGTAACACTGGCAAATTGTCGCCATCGTTAGTCACTTCGCTGTTAACAACTTTACCCCCTTCTATCTTTTTCTTGCTTCTGCCCTATAATGTACCATTCGTTTTAGTTGCCTGCTTTGCCCTCCAAACACTTGCTCTCTTGCAGGACAGTTTGGCTCCAGCTCATTGATTGTTACTAGAAATAACTTAATAAACCATTTTTCACCCTAATCACCCCACCTATTTTTTGTATCTATAACTTTATTTGTAAAGTGTTGTCAAGGAGCCACAGCATTGTTTAATGCAAAAAGTACAATAGAAATAAAAAGTACAATATATAAAAATGCACACAGGGAGGACAAGTCAGACAATAAATACAATAAATATACACAATACACAGAGCTCATATAATGACACAGAGCTTAAGTGCTATGTGGTAAAAGACACAGTAAGAAGGAGGTCCCTGCCCTGTAGAGCTTACAGTCTGAGTGGGTGGGTGGCTAACATACAAGCACAAATTGGAGGGGAAAGGTAAAGGTATTGTCCAATAGGTACAAGGACTAGACTAATGTTCTAGAGCTCCAAAAGGTAGACTCTTAATTTTTTTAAGAGATTGAGAGAACACTCCCTATGGGGGAATTCAAGGATGGAATTCCAGAGGTAAGGAGCAGCAACATAGAAAAATTTGAGATGAAAGGTGGCAGTGGATGTGGTTGGTGTGACAAAAAGGTGGCTCTGAGAGGAGTGGAGAAGACAGACAGGAATGTACAATGAGATAAGTAAAGAAATGTATTGAGGGGAAGAGCAATGGAGGGCTTTGAATGTTAGCAGAAGGGTTTTATATGCTATCCTTTGCTTAACAGGCATCCATGCTATGTATTTAAGTTATGGTTGGGCAGGTTCCCTTTTGGGAAAGATCAGAAGGATCCTGGTAGTGTTGGTGAAAGAGGTAGGAGGCAGGATGACTGGTTAGTAGGAGATTGCAATAGTCTAAGGATAGGATAAGGGCATGGATTAGTGTATTGGCTGTTGTTTGTGAACTAAAGGGACTTATCTTGGCTATATTGCAAAGGAAGAAACAACAAGTTTTGGCATTAGTATTAATATGATTAGAGAAGGAGAGAGACTGGTTGAAGATGTCCACCAAGCAATGTGCTGAATTAAGAGGGTTAAAGGAACAGTAACACAAAAAAATGTGCTTATCACACATTTGCACTTTGTTTTCTAGGATAATGATTTAAGATTATGTTTCAAGCATCTTCCCAATAATAAAATAAGCAAATCTTGTGAGGCAAATAAGGTGCCTCACAAGGAAACCTCAGTCGATCCGAGTGCCACCCCACCGGCAATTTACATTCTAGCCAGTGGGAAGACAGTTCAGGGAGATTAGTTGCCCGAAGAAGAAGCGATTTGTCGCTGGGCGACTAATCTCCTGAAATAGTAGTGTGTGTCTCTGCCCTAATACAGATTGTAGAACTTCAAGATGACTTCTAAGGAGACACATTACTATGTAGGGTTATAAAGATACTATTACCCATGAATGACAACCAAGATACAATATACCTGCAGTTATAGAAGATTATCTGTGCATTCTTTGCAACACAGACACAGTTAATAATGTACATATAGCACTAGCAATGTGTTTTTACATAAGAATCAGGGTGCTCTGCCAAATTATTCCTATGCCAGTAAACACCATATTTTTATATATTCGCTATTGAATCTTATAAAGTACATTTTACCTAAAGATTTACCATTTGTTGTTGTTTTTCTTGTTTATTCATATGTTCTAAATGAAAAGTCTCTGCACCCCATTACACCTCATGATTGTTACATGATAAAAGGAATAACTGGACCCATATTTTACATAATTGGAGAGCCTCATACAATTGATTAGTTCCCATAAGCCAGTTTGCTGAAACTGAAGAACATCTGAATGGGGCCCTGAACAGGAACACCCTCTCCTTTCATGACAAGTAACTCAGCAGATGGCCATTTGATTTTCCAAACAACTTTCATTGTTGTCTAAAAGGCAAAAACACTCAAACATTTAAAGAATGCCACTAAATGGCTTCCTGCCTTTTACCAGTAGCTATTTAAAGAAAGTGTGAAAATAATAACAATAAATCTCTTCTTACACCATGGCTTCCCAAGGCTTAACCACGGAGAAGACTTCTTGATCGTGCTCTGATCCATATGTCATTGAAACTAAGATTTTCTTCAATAAATGATGGAGAAATAGGGTTATTTCAGTAAGGAATTGAATTAATACTTTCAGCACAAATTTTTTTGCCCAATTTTTGGCAACTGCCACGACGATCTTCACCATAACTATGGTTTACCCCAAACAATTCCTTTAATTTCAGTCATTTGAATTGAGTATGATTATGTATAAGCCCAAACTAAAAGTATGTAACTGAAACAAAGGCTGGTGGATTCTGTTTAAGAATAAGTGGAAAGTATTTTCTAAATGTTTTAGTAAAAAAAAATCTATTTGCCATTGATAACATTTTTAAGACTATAACCGTTATCTGCAACTATATATTCAGGTAACAAGAACATGTATTAGGGTACATGGCAGTCAGTACTAAACACTGCAAACAAAACTACCGAAGGCCCTGACTGGTCATAATTCATGATTTTGGTTACTTGAAATCCATACGTCATTGCATTAATGACCCTATTTCACCGGCAGCTGAGCAGGATCATTGCAACTGGATAGTAGTACAGCTCATTTTGCCTCATCTACAGAACTGAACCAGATTTCTAATATGAACCTCATATTTCAAAAAAAATGTTGCTCTGTAGAATGTGGGGGCAAATTCACTAAAGGGCAAATTTTTGCCAGCGACCACTTCGCCAGGCGCAAATTCGTTACCACTGCGCTAATTCCCTGAAATATGAAGTTGCGTCTCAGCAGCTGAACACTGGCAAAGTTTCGCTAGCGTTAATTCATCAGTGCGAGCATTTCTTACCAATATTTCTCTAGCGTTCAATTCAGCCTAGCGAAAATTTGTTAGTACTCTTACGCTTAGGTCAATTTGAATAGGTACATATAGGTCGAATAGGATCTTTATTAGAGACTAGACATTAAACCCGTTAAATTAACGGGCGCTAGAACATATGTAGTCAAACATTTATAAAAACAGAATTGTTATAGTCTAAAAAAAATCGCCAGAGACGGTCCGTGGGGCACATGCGCAGTAGCGCAATCCCACGGACACAGGGACTGGACGCAGAGACACTTCAACTTTATTATTAGAAATGTTGGTTAAAATGCTTGAAGTGGCCACTTATTATTAGACATGTCCAAGGAAGCAAAATAAAGACAAAAGAGATCCTCTAATGCCCTAGACATGAGCCCATCCTAAAAAAATGTGTCATGCCCTTCAAATTGGTTAAAAAAATTAACACAAAAATCCTGCTTTAAATTTTTTTTTCCAGCATACAGGATATGATGTCACTGACATAAGATTGAGGAGGATGTAGCTTCATCTTACCAGTTTCCAGGTATAAGCTGGCGAAGGAAACTCTGGCGAAAGAGGTAACGTTCTGTAAATTTCATGAATTTGCAGAGTAACGGCAGTTCGCCTGAGTGAAAATGCGCTGGCGATACGTTGCGAAACTGCACTGCAATCTAATCTACTCTTGTTAGTAAATTGGCAATGTCCCTGAGGAGGAGATTTCTGGTGAACTTTCTCTACGCCGGCCACTTTGCCCTTTAGTAAATCTGTCCCGTGCTGTTCTCCACCCTAAACCAGTTTCAATAATGAGTTAACCAGAATCTTACATGAGATGTATTGCTTATTTATTATTACATTAAATGTTGAAAAGTATGTAGGCAACTGCCTTTCCAACATCTCAATCCAAAACCAGGCATTTTAATAGAAAGGCATATTAATAGGCATATTAATAGAAAGTTGCTTCTTTTTTGATGATCTCTTTTGATTTTACATTGTTGGTTGTACATTGTTTATAACATTGTTGGCATTTACATCCATATATATGTAAGTGGTTGGAGGCTGATATTGGGTGAATAGGACAGGACAGAGTGGTCGTAGAATTAAAAGAGAATAGAATAGCAGTCAGGACAAGGAAGGACCAGGATGGACCAAAATGGACAAGCTAGAGCTAGGGACAAGCAACTGGGTTCCAGCAATAATGCTCATGCCAAGACTTAATGAGGGAGAAGAGTTAAAATAGGGAACAGTCAGCTCTAATTGGCTGGGCCTAAATGACCACTAAGTTGAAGGGATGTAGTGAGAAAGGCAGGATCAGACTCACCATAAAATGCTAGCTGCTCTCCTGACCCAGTGGGTAAGGCACAGCGACCAGTAACCAGGAGATGATCACAGACAAGAAATTATATTTTTTTATTAAAGATTTTTTGTGGCTCTGCTATCAATGGGAATAGTTTTATTTTATTAGATTATTAAAATAAGGAATCATCTGCTTCTGGAAAATGTTCGAATAAAGTTATTATTACAAAATTGGGTTAAAAAGGATTAGTTGCAGTACTACTCACCAGTTTCAGACAATGGACATGCTTACTCTATGGGGATGCAACACAACACTTCTTTCTGAAATTACATCCCTGGTGACCGAAATGGAATTTCATGGTTTGTACAAACTCTGCGATGCATTTAGAATGTACACAAATTAAAAGACAATTTACTAATGTAATCAGTAAGTGCATGAATAGCAAATAGTTCATCTAAGCATTAGATATCTGTACATGGTTAGAAGTTAAGCATCTCCCTGAGTGGCTGCAATGATTCCAAGAACTGTGCACAACTGATCCGTCTCAGCCGAAGGTTTTCACTAATATACACAGAGCACAATGGCAGTAATAACAGTGGGTTTTACCATCCTCTTTATAAAAATAATAAAGTAACCATAGATCACAACATAAACAGGCCATTGCACTCAACATTCCTTGTTGCATGAAATACGTATATGATTATTTATATTGATATATACTATTTTTTTCAGATGGACCACAGACAATGGGCCAGAATGGACAACGCCAATGTAAACACTCAAATGAATGTAGAATTGCTATTGTAAGCACTTTTGCAATTTGCATTTAGGTTTCAAGATAACATTCCAATAGAGCAGTGAACAGTAGAACCCCCATTTCAGGAGACTTTGAAAAAATGGTGTAAAATTTAGGAAAACGTAAAATCAGGGAAATGTATTGAGGACGTTGTTACGTGTCAGTTATTTATTAAAGAACATGTAACTGCCTGTTACTCCAGTGTCTTGGTGTGCCACATTTTCCAGCAGCTCTAATTCCACTGCACCGAATCCTGGATCTGGCATAGAACAGTAGAGTACAGATCCTGCCCCAAACTGCCCCATGTGAATGTGATAAATGTCAAGTTAGACGCACACCATCACTGACTACATTATACTCCCTTTAATCAAAGTCAGTGTTGGGTCTGCCACATGGGAGCCCCCAACCCCAGTTGCAAGTGCCACATTCCCCCACTGTGCACCGTGAACCCTGATTACATAATACAAATGTGATCGCATGTGGGGAGGGACGCAAGTGCCCACAATTGTCAGCAAGGGAAGTGGCCCTGGGTCAGTGGTCAGGTTTTTTCCTGGTGTCCGTCCGGCCCAGTCCGACCCTGATCAAAGTGACTTACATGACAAGAGGCTGTCCTGGGACTTTATGTAAGCTGTGGCTGGATGTCTGTCCTGAGGAGCTCTGTGCTATATTTATTTGTATATCTTATATACTAGTGATGTGTGGGTCAACCCGCACCCCACCGTAACCCATGCTTCCCCAATCCCCATCCACCCGCCCCCGACTTTTTCTTTCCTTTTATAGACCAGCGATGACTCACCAGGCCAATGTTGTCACAAAGGGGGCGGGGTGGACAGACACATGCCTTTAAAACCAGAAGCAGGCAGTGTAAGGAACAACCCGAACCCGCCGGCAACCCGCAAATGTGGAGAGCGAGGTCAGCCCGAACCTGCAGATTTCGCAGGTATCGGCCTGGCCTGCACATCACTATTATATACTGCTGTACTACTCTGGTGCTACATCGAATAATACCTCTTTATCTTTTAGCAATGGTACTACATGCTTTTTGCTACACCCCATCTTCCTTATACTAACTGTATACTTTATGCAACCTAACTGCCATACAGATTCTCTAACCAAGTGACTTACCAGCGTGTTTGTTATCTGTTTATAACAACAGCTTCATACTCTCTCTCTATATATATATATTTATATATACAGTATATATTAGCAATGAGAAGCATGTGAGATGAGAAGAAGCTTCTATAAAAGCTGCAAATGTGCATCTGACCTACTGTCATCATAATAATTTCAAAGGTTTTGTACTTAATGCAAATTCACAACTTTCCCCCCAGAAAACATGGTAGGAGTTTGAAAATAAATTGGGTGTACATATGAGCACTTATTATCTGTTATTTATATAGTTACACAGTGCTTTACAGAGATCATACAGTATATCATCCCCATAACTAATCATCAATTTATTGAGAGGTTCAGAGTATAAAGATAGTTAACTGATGCAGAATGCACTGGTTTTTATGCATTTAGGTTAATAAAAAATATACTGTATTTTGTCAGATGATACCTAAGATCAGGTAACTGACAGCGGCCCAAAGAATCAGCAGAAAAGACAATGAGGGAGCTACTGGGAACACATATGGAGGCACAGCTATTAATATCTAAAGGGCTGTGGGAGCCCTGGAGTGGCACAGAGGCACAAAATGATGGTTTAACATGCCTAGATTTATTCTTTGTTGAACTAGTTCTCCGTTATTTACTACAATTAAGGCGTATCAGAGAATAATGACAGGAAAGAAATTTATGTGGCTGTTTTATAGATGTGCTGGGTATTCATAGGAAAAGGGTATGAACAGACATTGATGCCTCTTCTGAAAGGTTAAAAGGGAAAGGAAATATCTTTTCATAATACAAATGATTAGAGCTTGTTTACAAAGAGAAGGAACACGTTTTATAAAAGATGGTGATTTAGGAGTTGATAGTCTTTGTACTTTCCACCATTCTTGTCTGGAAAACTGGGACATTTTAGACCTTGTACTTGACTCAGTTAATTTTCTGTTACACACCAATTATTTTTTGTTCGATGGTCATTTCTTCCTTCAGCAGTGTGGGGCGGCGATGGGGGCCTCGTTCGCTCCAACGTATGCTAACTTGTACATGGGATGGTTTGAGCAACTCCACATTTTTCAGGCCCCCGACCACTTTCGGGGTCGTTTGATTAAATTCTTTCGCTACATCGATGATTGTATTGGTATTTGGGATGGAGACGAGGAGTCTTTGGAGGAGTTTGTCCGATATTGTAATGGGAGAGTGCAGGGTCTTGCCTTTACCATGGAGACACATAAATTACAGATTCCGTTTTTGGATGTCCTATTCTCAGTGGAACGGGATTCAGTGGTCACTGACCTGTATAGGAAACCAATTACAAGGAATACACTACTACACTCTGACAGTGCCCACCCCCTTAGCTGTAAGAAGGGAATCCCGGTAGGGCAATTTATTCGCCTACGTAGGATTTGCTCGTCTTGGGAGCGGTTTAATGTGCAGGCAATGCAACTTTGGGACCGGTTCTTGGAACGAGGCTATGAGATTGAGGTAATCAGGGAGGCGTATGAGAAGGCAGTCTCGCTGGATAGAAAAGCCCTTTTGGCTAGGGATAAAGATCGTAGACGGGGAACGAGTCGTAAAGACAGTACGCTACGGTATTGCACTACTTTTGATAGAAGCACCAGACTTATTAAAACTAGTGTGAGTAAATACTGGAATGTTTTGAGGCAGGATCCGATATTGGCGGCTGTTTTAGACCCCCACCCCTCTTTTGTGTTTAAGAGGAATAGGAATTTAGCGTCATGGCTGTCGAAAAGCCTTTATGATTCCAGAAGGGGTGGTAACAATAAGACATGGCTTAGGTATAAGGGAAATTATAGATGTGGCAGAACCAGGTGCAAATCTTGCCATTATCTACTTGTTTCAAAGGAATTCAGATCAACGTCAACGGGGAGAACTTATGGTATAAGGAGATATTTTAATTGTGCCTCGATTGGGGTGGTCTACCTTGTCACATGTAGCTGTGGGGCCCAATATGTGGGTAAAACTGTAAGAAGAGCGGGTACACGGGTACTGGAACACCTTTCCTCAGTGAACAGAAAGGACACTAAGTCCGCAGTGGCTAAGCATATATTGGACAAACATAATGGGGATATTAAAATACATTACCAGGTTATTGATACAGTTACAGTGGGACCAAGGGGTGGGAATTTGGATAAATTGTTACTACGTAAGGAGGCATACTGGATATATCAGCTTAGGTCAACTGAATCTTTTGGGGGGTTGAATAGGGAGTGGGAGGTTTCCTGCTTCTATTAATTTTTGGCGGATCATTGTTCGTGATATCATGGGGTTTGGATATTCAATCCATTGAGTCATTATTAAGATACACTGATAATATTTGTATCCTTTATGTTAATATGCTGATAATGAGTTAAATGTTGAATGAGGGATACATTTCGTTATATTTATTTCGGGGATTATTAGGGCTTTCTAGATTTATATTACATAAGCGAAATGGTTATTACATCAATGTTCACTTTTTTGGAGTCTTTAGCTACTATTAGCAACAGTGTTTATCTGGAGTGGGAGAGATAAGATGAATACTATGTATTGCTTTTTATGATGATTTGTTATATTGTGTTTGGTTTTATTGTATATGTTTTGAGTATTAATGTGGGGGTTAACCTTTGTCTGAAGATGCATGTTTACATATGGTTTTCACTGAAAGGGTTAAACCTTGTGGGGATGGGTGGGGGCCTGCTACAGGGAGGGGCTGGATGTCTCTTATATATATCTGGTGTTTGGGGTGTCTGTTAGCTCCTGAGGAAGTGGCGAGAGCCATGAAACGCGTTGAGTGAACAGCCCTTTGTTTAGTGTGGGGCATGCTTTTTCCTACTACCATTTTAAAATGCTTGAATAAAGGTTTATATTTTTCTACCTCCTGGATTCCTTGGTGCTGCACCTACAAACTCACTCTCTCTTTGGAAGCAACCGTTGGGATCTTCGGTTTTGTGACATGCACAGGTGAATCCTAGTACCTGGTAAGTGCTCCCACTATTTTTTGCAAGTTTTGTATCTACCTAAGAGGATCCCTCGGTGGTTGTAGCACCCGGTACACATTTTTTGTTACTCTTTTTCATGGTTATTGAACTTTTTATTATACCTCTAATTGGATCGTTGCATGCTACCTAATATGCCTCCTCCCCCCGCAACGAAGGTGGATCAACACAGACTGCGGCAAGCAGAAATTGTATTTGCAGAGACATTGACTAAAGAGGGGTTAATGGAGGAGGATTCTTTACCTGATGCACAACATTTATTCCGTTCATTAGAACGTAATATGAAGCGAGAAGTCCGTTTATGGTGGGATATATCCTCATTGGAGAACTATATTAAATGTAACCGCATACCTCGTGGCCTGAGAATTAAAAAGTATCCTACCTTTTCTGATATATCAGCCGAGTTTGTAACTGCTTGGAACTTAGTACTGACGGATTGCTCCATTAAGCTAATGGGCCTTATAATTGATTATGACAAACAGCAGTTAGAGAAGGTCCAGAGAGACATTACGGACACTCATAATACTTTGCAGTCGGCTAAATGCACTGGTTTTGATATGACCTTGTTGGATACTCTTTCAAGACAGATTAAGCAGTTTGAACATACTGTCAAATCGGGAAAGAGAGAGAAGTTCCAGAGGGATAAACGGGACTATGAGAACGGCCAGGTGTATGTCTGGAGGGGTAATGATTCAACACTCACCCCGCAGAGAGCTGGCGCATGGAGTTCCTCCTATGGTGGTGGCACAGGGCCACGATTCATACTCAAAAGAGATCGTGCCGTACACTTCAATGAGCGTGGGACAGAGGCATCGTATACTCGCACACCTCCCCCCTCCCCTTCTTCTTCTTCTTTTTTAAGGTCGGACCCCGAGACCCCAGACAACGATTGGATAGGGGAGCCACAACCATACTATCAGAGGCATCAATCCACGCCAGGGTTGGACCCGATGAGAACCCGCAGCTATGGAAGAGGAGGAGGAAGAGGCGAGGTGGGCGCAGGTATGGAGCAGCCGTTTCAACAATGGCGGCCGGGGAGAGGGTCCCGGTCCAGACGGCGGTGATTACCGGAGAGGAGGGAAGTCTTTTACCAAGTTTGGATGCATCTGGGTCGGCCTCACTGAAAACATCGACTGTAAGTGATTTGAACAATGTTATTAATCTATCATCAAGAGTGTTGACACGAGATGAACTATCTGTCCTTTCACGTGGACTTAACTTCATCCCGGATTTGAATAGCGATATATTTTCATTGATCATGGACTTGAATAGATTTGTGAGGAATTTGACTTTGAAACGACATTTTGCTTTACTGAATACTAATACCGAGGCTGAGGATATGGGAATATTGATAACTGATGATTCTGCTGCTATACTCAGTAGCCCTGATGATACTATGATTGATCCTATTAATTCGGAATATGAGGGGTTAACTGGGAGTGTTGATGGGGTACCGACTACGGATTTATATGATTTTGATGATTTAAGCACTCTAAATATTTTATGTCAATTGAGTGAGGAGAGTAATCAGGGATTAGATGTGGCAGTTAAACATTCGGGAATGCGGAATAAATCTGATTTCTATCCAATTAACTCTAGAAGTTCGCAGATACATATGTTTCAAAAATTGGTACAATCTGATATAGAAAGGAGTTTGTGTGGCAGTAATAGAAATAGATGCAAGAATTTGACATCAGGTGAATTTAAGGCTATGATGGAACTCAGTAATGACAATACAATTGTGGTGAAACAGGCGGATAAGGGGGGATCTGTGGTGGTCTTAGATGATGTATACTATCGTGAAGAGATTCTACGTCAGTTGAATGATAATAATACGTATATACGTCTTGATCGTGATCCAACTACTAAATTTAAGGAACGGTTGGAGGTCATTCTTATGGAGGGTTATAAGGATGGGGTACTTTCCAAAAATGAATGGGAATGTCTGAAGTGTGAATCCCCGGTGATACCCATATTCCATGCACTGCCCAAGGTGCATAAATCCTTGGAGCAGGTTAAGGGGCGCCCTATTGTAGCAGGCATTGGGTCCTTGGGGTCAGGTTTGTCTGCCTATGTAGATAAATTGTTACGCCCCATAGTTGAACAGCTACCCACTTATCTTAGGGACACGACAATGTGCATTAATAAGATACAGGGCACAAGCTGGAAGTCAAGCTATAGGTGGTTCTCGATGGACGTAGTAGCTCTATATTCGTCTATTAACCATGCCTTAGGGATGGAGGCGATTAAATATTGGCTACATGGTGAGTCTCGATTCCCCGACGTACAATGCAATTTTATACTTGACTCAGTTAATTTTCTGTTACACACCAATTATTTTTTGTTTGATGGTCATTTCTTCCTTCAGCAGTGTGGGGCGGCGATGGGGGCCTCGTTCGCTCCAACGTATGCTAACTTGTACATGGGATGGTTTGAGCAACTCCACATTTTTCAGGCCCCCGACCACTTTCGGGGTCGTTTGATTAAATTCTTTCGCTACATCGATGATTGTATTGGTATTTGGGATGGAGACGAGGAGTCTTTGGAGGAGTTTGTCCGATATTGTAATGGGAGAGTGCAGGGTCTTGCCTTTACCATGGAGACACATAAATTACAGATTCCGTTTTTGGATGTCCTATTCTCAGTGGAACGGGATTCAGTGGTCACTGACCTGTATAGGAAACCAATTACAAGGAATACACTACTACACTCTGACAGTGCCCACCCCCTTAGCTGTAAGAAGGGAATCCCGGTAGGGCAATTTATTCGCCTACGTAGGATTTGCTCGTCTTGGGAGCGGTTTAATGTGCAGGCAATGCAACTTTGGGACCGGTTCTTGGAACGAGGCTATGAGATTGAGGTAATCAGGGAGGCGTATGAGAAGGCAGTCTCGCTGGATAGAAAAGCCCTTTTGGCTAGGGATAAAGATCGTAGACGGGGAACGAGTCGTAAAGACAGTACGCTACGGTATTGCACTACTTTTGATAGAAGCACCAGACTTATTAAAACTAGTGTGAGTAAATACTGGAATGTTTTGAGGCAGGATCCGATATTGGCAGCTGTTTTAGACCCCCACCCCTCTTTTGTGTTTAAGAGGAATAGGAATTTAGCGTCATGGCTGTCGAAAAGCCTTTATGATTCCAGAAGGGGTGGTAACAATAAGACATGGCTTAGGTATAAGGGAAATTATAGATGTGGCAGAACCAGGTGCAAATCTTGCCATTATCTACTTGTTTCAAAGGAATTCAGATCAACGTCAACGGGGAGAACTTATGGTATAAGGAGATATTTTAATTGTGCCTCGATTGGGGTGGTCTACCTTGTCACATGTAGCTGTGGGGCCCAATATGTGGGTAAAACTGTAAGAAGAGCGGGTACACGGGTACTGGAACACCTTTCCTCAGTGAACAGAAAGGACACTAAGTCCGCAGTGGCTAAGCATATATTGGACAAACATAATGGGGATATTAAAATACATTACCAGGTTATTGATACAGTTACAGTGGGACCAAGGGGTGGGAATTTGGATAAATTGTTACTACGTAAGGAGGCATACTGGATATATCAGCTTAGGTCAACTGAATCTTTTGGGGGGTTGAATAGGGAGTGGGAGGTTTCCTGCTTCTATTAATTTTTGGCGGATCATTGTTCGTGATATCATGGGGTTTGGATATTCAATCCATTGAGTCATTATTAAGATACACTGATAATATTTGTATCCTTTATGTTAATATGCTGATAATGAGTTAAATGTTGAATGAGGGATACATTTCGTTATATTTATTTCGGGGATTATTAGGGCTTTCTAGATTTATATTACATAAGCGAAATGGTTATTACATCAATGTTCACTTTTTTGGAGTCTTTAGCTACTATTAGCAACAGTGTTTATCTGGAGTGGGAGAGATAAGATGAATACTATGTATTGCTTTTTATGATGATTTGTTATATTGTGTTTGGTTTTATTTTATTGTATATGTTTTGAGTATTAATGTGGGGGTTAACCTTTGTCTGAAGATGCATGTTTACATATGGTTTTCACTGAAAGGGTTAAACCTTGTGGGGATGGGTGGGGGCCTGCTACAGGGAGGGGCTGGATGTCTCTTATATATATCTGGTGTTTGGGGTGTCTGTTAGCTCCTGAGGAAGTGGCGAGAGCCATGAAACGCGTTGAGTGAACAGCCCTTTGTTTAGTGTGGGGCATGCTTTTTCCTACTACCATTTTAAAATGCTTGAATAAAGGTTTATATTTTTAATTTTTCTACCTCCTGGATTCCTTAGTGCTGCACCTACAAACTCACATTTTAGACCTTGCCCAGATGAGTCCCAGCCATGTCCAGCTACACTCACCTGTGCCTCACTATAGCCAACCTTTCTTATAAGCCCTATACCTGTTTGGGTCATATAGCAAGTATGGGGACAAATGGTTATTAAGTAATGGGATTGAACAGACTAGTAGTAGTGAGGTGGGTTGATGTGTAAGGAAGGGGTACTGAATACTCAGTAAACATTGCTAGGTAAATTTAACCTTTTATAGCCTATATTTTCTGCTGCTTTGGGAAGTACAGAGGGGTTCAGGAGGTCAGGAGACACAATAAAAAAAAACAAATGTGGAAAAGTAAGTTGCAGGTAAAATCTAGTTCATAGAAAATGCATAATGAATTACTATAGTCCTTAACGTATCAGAGGTGAGTGAGTCTAGGACTGGCAAGAACAGGGATGGCAATGATGTTGGTGGCCACCTTAAAAATTAGCAATATATGGACCAAAAAAACACAATGTTAATGTTACTGTACAAATATGGATGATTGCAGACAATATCTTTCTACATCTTTTTTATTGATTATGTTAGTAAGTGGTATACTAAATGACATGCACAACATGTGTGATCTGATATACAGAATACATAATTAAAAAAAATAACCCCCTCCCCCACCAACAAAGGGGTTGTAACAGAAAAGTCTGACCCAAAGGCTATGGCATAAAATATATTAGGCAAGGGGGTAAAAGAAAGGTCACTGCCAAAGTATGTGCCAGTTAAAGAAAAGCTTCACAGAAGAGAGAGCATCCATTACACATATTCAGTTAGCCTGATGTTTTCTTTAAGGAGCTGAACTGTTCCTTTAAGGTGGTGTAGAGATAGCGGACAGGCAGGAGGAGGAAGTATAGAGAGAAATTAATAAAGGTCCCAGGAGCCTTGAGGAACCCCAAAAGAAAGAAATGAAGATGATACTCCATTGTAAGAGACACTGAGGCAAATTTACTAAAGGGTGAAGTGGCCGTCGCTAGCGAAAATTTGCCATAAATTCAATCCGCCGGGACACAGCCAACACTAGTAGAGGACAATTCACTTGCAAAAGAGTACATTGCTAAAGAAGTTTTGTGCCCTTTCACCAGGCAAATTTTTACTCAGGTGAATAATCTTACTTCGCAAATTCACTTAAGTGCGAATTTTCCATTACGTTACCCCTTTCGCCAGAGTTTCCTTCTGATAAGATGAAGCTACATCCTCCTCAATCAGTGTCAGTGACATTACATTCTGTATGCCGAAAAGTCATATAAAGGAAAAAAAACAACAGTAGTTTTTTTCATATTTTAAAGTGGAATTGTTTAAAAGTTGTAACTGTTAAATATTTTTGTTTTAATGTTTTGTTTTTTAACCATTTGAAGGGCATGCCACATTTGTTTTAGGGTGGGCTCATGTCTGGGGCATTAGAGGATCTCTTTTGTCTTTATTTTCCTTGGACATTTGTAATAAGTGGCCACTTCAAGCATTTGCACCAACATCTCTAATAAAGACATATATACAACCTATATGTACCCACCCTATTCAAACTGACCCAAGCATAAGAGTAATAACAATGTTTCACTAGGCAGAAAATAACTTTAGGGAAAGTTTGCTATGAAATGCTCGTGCTGACGAATTTACGCTAGCAAAACTTTGTGAGTATTTGGTTGCTGAGTTGCAACTTCGCATTTTGATGAATTAGCGTATGCCCTGAGAATTAATGTCTGGCGTTAAGTGTGGTGAAAATTCGCCCTTTAGTGAATTTGCTCCACTGAAGGAAGGTTTCATTGGAGTGTTATTAGGGGGGTCCAGCAGGTTATTGACAGGGAGGAATAATGCACCTGTTGGTCATAACAGATTCTCATATACTGTATGCGCATGCTTGCCGTTGATAAATGCTTGATGTGATGTTTAGCTTTCATTCTTTTTGATTTTTTTCTGAGCCCTACTATGTCTTTTTTTACATTTATCACTCATTTATTTCATCGTGTGTTTCAACCTTTGTCACTGTGCCTCATTGTGACCCTGCTACACTTCAGGGACATGCTGTGAAAGCACAAGACCAACATTCCCATGTATTGTTTGGCTCTCACTGACATTCACAACATTTCCTGTGTAGGGCCGAGGCTCTGCCAGAATCTAGCAGTGCAGCTATGATCAGTATGCTAAAACCCTCAAAGCAGATAAAGCATGTGGGGCCAGTACATTTGTACTTGCAAAATCCAACGTGTTGTCCTGCATTAAATAGTAAAACTTAATATAATTATCTCAATGCTCATAATTATTGGGTTGATGTGCAATCTATATGAGAAATGAACAGAAAGATAAAGAATCAAGGGGAAAGAAACAACTCATATTCCTGCTCTACCAATGCTTCCCCATTACAATTTGTATTTTGCCCAATCAGTTGCACCCAGAGGTGATGGACTTTGCATTCCTAGAATAGAGGATTCAGAGAGGGCTGATTGTGTGTGACCCCTTGAGCTCTCCCTAGCTTGTGCATCACACAGGAGACAAGGCTAGGGAGCAACAAGGGTCCCATGGTGCAGGAGACCAACTGTCTAGGCTTGCTTCAAGAAGAACTTTTGTGCAAGCTTTAGGCTGTTTTTCCTTCCGTTTTGATAAGATAATCGGTTCCTGCTGATCAGCCAGTGAGTATGATGCTGATTAGGATCACCATAGAACCTTGGGAAAGACATGAGTTAATTAATAGTTCATGCGTGTACGGAAAAAATGCAAAAAAATAAAAATGCATTGTGATAGCAGAATCTCTCCAGACAAAATGCAAACTTGCTCCTATTGCACACTGCAAATTGCTACGGTGAAACATGAAAATTATTGTATCACTGCCCACTCTGACTACTTCAGGTTTTAGCAAACTGGCACAATGAGAAAAGTGCAAAAGAATCTTTGGCATGATAAGCTTGTTAATCATTTTAAGCTTCCTGTAAACTTCCTGCAGGCAAACTTGTATGCATATCAATGGGCTTATTAGTGTTCTCTCCCCCAAAACAATGGTACTTAGAAGTTGGAACTAAAAGCAATGCAAGATAAAAATGCAGACTTTTAGAAATCAGTTCTGTATCACAGCCCTTCCAAGGAACAGAAACATAAATACAGTATATAGCAGCCATTTGGGCTCATGTACTCATTTTGCACTTTGCACACTGCTTACAGTCAGGCACAAACTGAATGAGGATGAGAGAAAAGTCTGTTTCTTTCTTGTCAATGATCATTACTTTAATACAGTAGTTGAATGGGACATAAGGTGTTCATCTAAAACCCAGAACAAAAATGTTTGCTTAAAAAGATATTAAGCCATTATTGCCTTAAAGTATTCATTTGGGAAAGAAATGTAAAAGCATTAAGAGCCACCCTATGTAAGAAGCGGTGAAAGAAGTTGATAGAAATGAAGAGGAGAGCATTCAAATCTGGCTAAACAGAGGGGACAGAGGATTCTTTTGGGATCACTAAATACTACAAGTGTTGCAAAGAAGCAATCAAGAAGACAACAATAGAAAATGAGGAACACATTGCTTTACTTGGAAAGAGTAATGCAAAAAATGTAAGTATATTATTAGAAAAAACACAAGTTGACAGGAGGTGAGACAGGCTTGGCAGCCAGCTCTTGATCTCTTTCCTAGACCTACCAATCACGTTTTTCCATATGCCCCACTCTGGCACAACCCGAATATCCCACACCTGCAAAATGTCCCAGACCCTCAACCTTGGGCCAGATACAATATTAAATAGATCAAAGATTTTGCATGGATAACTCAATATCTGACTTTAAAGGTGAAGTTTCAGTTGCCTAACAAAATGCTATTTAGATTTTTTCAACTGAGACTTGCACTAACTACACAAGTACAGGGACACGTAATAGATACAATACCCAGGCGCTTAGAAGACATGGCACATAATCCACTGCTTAACAAGCCTCTCTCAAAATGTTATGCTCAATCGATTTTAGCCAACTCTCCCCTGGACCTAACACCTCTACGGAGTCTTGGGATATCCCAGGAATTAAGGTAGATGACTGGATTGATATAGACTCACAATTTGAATACATGGTTGGGGCCAGAGATAAGCTGCTCGAATTTAAATTCATACATAGAACCTCCTACATAAGATTTCAGAACAACACTCTGATAAATGTGCAAGATGGCACCACTTACCAGCTGATTACATACACATGATGTGGTCCTGTCCCAAAATAAGCTAATTTTGGTTATCTATCTCTGAATATCTCACAAACACCATAGGGATCCATATATAACCTGATCCTCTGGTGATGCTACTAAATCAGGTCTCCATTATGGTTCACACCTGAGCTGCTAGAACCCTGCTTGACATAGTACTAATGGTAGCCAAGAAATGTATTGTTATGTACTGGAAAGCTAGCAGCCCCCTATCACTATCACTATGGAAGAACCAGGTTAACCAGACAATCCCGCTATAAATAACTTATCTATGCAAGAAGGGGCTGCCCGGATAAACATGGTAAAGTGTGGGACCCTTGGCTAAATATCTAGCTGTGTACTAACCATAAAATACCTTATTACCCCATGTGGAGTAAACTACAGGTCTACTCAAACCTCTGTACCTAGTATATCTCAAGAAATGTGACAATCTTTCACCAGTCTCTCCTGATTGCACCTGTGTATAAGAATATATCACCAGACATGAACCTCCCCCTGTTTATTTATTCTTTTGTTCTCCCCTTTCCCAATAAAGTAAAACATTAAAACATTTTAGTATAGGCCACGTGTTACTTCTACTTCAATACAAATAATACCCTATAGTAGATCTAGGGTTGCCACCTGGCCGGTATTTTACCCACCTGGCCGGTAAAAATGATGGCTGATCCCAATGTTATTAATAGGGAAAAAAGATAAATATATATAGAAAGGCCGGTATTTTTTAACAGAAAAGGTGGCAACCCTAAGTAGGCGACCCTCCCTTCAGGCATAAACAGACACTACATCACACAGGTTTGATTGACTATCATATGCGCTTTATTTCAACTGTAATTTCATATTGTACCAACCTTTTGTATAATGTAATGCAAATTTCAATCCTTGGATATGTCCTGTCTGCACATGTTTCACTTAAATAAAAATTGAATTGTTAAATTAAAAAAACACAGTTTGAGACTCAAAAAAGTAAATAATCCCAATTGTTTTTTTTACCTTATACACAATAGAAATATTACAGGACTGATTCTGCCAAGTTACACATTTCTTATTTCAATCAAGTTGCCAGTAGCTAACACAGGGTATTGTATGTAAATGTTTATGCATGTTATGTTACTGTAAACAAGGGCCCAGGGCCTGATGAAATACACCCTCAAGTAATTAGAGAGGTCAGTTAAATTTTTGGAAGCCGCTTTTTCTCATCTTCTCAGACTCCCTTTCATATGGTATGGTTCCAATGGAATGGAGGATGGCTAATGTAATTAAAAAACTCAGCTGAGAAATTAAAAGTCTAGCAAGTTTGACATATTAAGTAAGTAGGACAGTAGGGTTTCAGTAAATGTGGTGTACTTGTATTTGGTTGTATTTTTTGATTTAGTGATGCATACACGTTTTTTTAAAATAAAGCTGTGTGGAGGAGGTTGAAAATTGTACAATAGGTGTTGTTTCAATGGTACATTCTCTACTTGGAATAGGGTTCTTTATAAAATGTATTACTGACTTGGGGGAAGTGTATGTAAACCTATGCAGTTCCATTTATTGTATCCAGGATGTGGCATCCTTTCAGAGACATCTGGCAATCTGGGCAACTAAGCGGCAGACGAATGAATGTGTCAGTGTTGATAAATGTTATAAAGATTATGCATTGGGGATTTAAAAATATTCAAGCTACCTATCCCCTTAATAAAACTAAGTTAGGCAAACCCTTGTTGACCCTGGACAATAAACTTTGCTGAGAATTAGGAAGGGCTAGGGAATTCACAGGAGGAGAGGGCAATTTTTCCCCTTTACATAGCAACGGTAAGAAGAAATCACTTGCAATCCACTTGCAAATCCAAGCCTTCAGCATAAGGGAGCAGACATCACCATATTGTTTTGTAGGGTAGGCACTCAAAGAGCAGTCCTCCAGGCAGTAGTAGTAAAAAAACAGGTATTTTATTAAGGTACACGCATTTCGTGTTCTCACAACACTTAATCATAGGCTATAGCCTATGATTAAGTGTCTAAGTGCATGAAACATATAAGATTTTGCATACTATCTGCCTAAATAATGTCTACAGTTCCTTTACGTTGCCTGTTTGTGGGATATGTGAGAACCTGCAGTTATTTTTCTTGGTCTGATATTTTAGAAGAAAGCAGATTTTATCTTAAAAATAAAAATAGGGTAAATAGATAGGCTGTGCAAAATAAACATGTTTCTAGTATAGTTAGTTAGGCAAAAATGTTATCTATAAAGGCTGGAGTGACTGGAGGTCTAACTTTTCTTTCTTTTCTTGAAGGGGGGGGGGCCACATGGGACATAACTGTTCAGTGAGTTTGCAATTGATCCTCAGCATTCAGCTCAGATTCAAAAGCAACAGTTATGGCCCGTGCCCCCCCCCTCAAGTCACAGATTGGTGACTTCCTGGTAACCAATCAGTGGAACCCAAGAGAGCTGAAAAGCAGGAAGTAGTGTTCTGTTATGTAAGACATCCAGTCACTTCAGCCTTTAGATTACATTTTTGGCTAACTATATTAGAATCATTTTTCATTTTGCACAGCCTATTTAACCAGTATTTATTTTTATACTGAACAATTCCTTTAAGATGTGGAGATGAGCTCTTTACTGTAAGAGCTGTGAAGGAATTATCTGAACTGGTTGGTACATCAGAGATCTTTAAGAATGTGTTGAATAACATTAGAAAGTGAAAAAGTGGGTTAGCAGTTGCCACAAAGTTGATCGAGGGACTGGTCGAATTACCACCAGAAAGACGCAAATTGGAGAGGTTTTCAGTGGGTTTTTTCCCTTCTTCTGGATCAGTTAGCATTTAGGCAGGTTTCACAGTGACCTGGGGCACTAGTGAGCGAGCCTTTTCCTCCCTTCTTCTCTCTTTAACATCCAGTGGCCAACACAAGTGCAGTAGAGTGAAATAGCCTACTTTTTTTCCGCCCAAAATCTGGCTTAACTCTTCTGTGCATACGTGCCTTCACAAAGAAAAAAGGAAGGAAGAGGAATATGTCCTATATGTGAAGGCTCTCATTCATCCAGTCCATGGTATATCTATAGTAATATAGATATATATATAATCCTTGGGGTGGGAGGGTAGCCTAACATTTGGCACCCCCCCTGTAGTGGAGCTTTCCTTCTCCTTTAATATAAGTGATACCAATATTGGACCAAACAAAAAGAATTTCACTCTTATCCAAATACTATGTTGTAGTTGATTCCATAAGTCAAATGTTTTTAAAATTGGCTTTAGGTATCCTCTTTTTAAACTAAATGTCAAAAATATGTGCTTTATATTTGTAAATCTGATGACCAACAGAAATGCAGACAGAGGGCAGAAGGGGTAAATTACCTAGGTCAGACTTTCCAAATTTTTCACAATATTTTGTTATCAAAACTTTTCTGAAAATCAGGAAAAAACACATTTGCAAAAGAAAATTGGTATTTTTGTTTAAACAAAAATGTATTTGACTGCTCTAAGCAAATATTGTTCAGTGGGGTGGTAGTGCTCAGCTTTGGGCACTATCACCTATCTGAATTATTACTCTCCAATACAAACTGCATGTGGTGAGACAGGATACATTTTTTTCTGTGCTGGAATTATTTGTTCCATTGTTGAAAAGAAAATGTTCAAATTGGTGAAAAAAAACAGTAGAGACCTCTAAAATGCTCAAGATTAATAAAAAAATACCCTGTTATTCAAGAGTAGTTAGTAAGTTTTATGAATACTGCTGCAGAAAGGCACAGGTAATTTGGAAGCCTTTTTTTTTGGATACTGGAACAATTCCTTTACGGTCTTCTTTAAATAATTCTGTCAATGGCTGAATGCAGTTACACATTTAAGGAAATACGCTTGCAGAAATAAAAATATTTGACCTTTGCTTCATTAATCTTCCTTTGTTTTTACAGAGTTCTCCAACTTTGGCACCCTGGTCGTGTGTTTTATGAACTATAAAAAGAATGGCAATCATACAGTACAAACGGACACTGAATAAAAACAATAACACTTTATCTGACAAACGTTTATACTTATGTAGGGTCAGATAGAGACTCCCCACTATTCTTAATCTGTTCAGTGTGGCTATTTTTACGCAATCACACACAACTCCTAACCCATGTGTTTGGAAGTATTTTTTCCTGAGACCTTATGAGGAAGACAATTTAATATGTACCAGTCTTTTTTAAGGTGTTTAAATCAGTTCATAGGTGGAGAATTCCCTGAGATTAAATTGTCTTTTTAAGTTTATCACCTGACAAATTAAAATGTGAAGTTGAATAACTTTACACACAGCCCACCTATAAACCTACTCGGGGGCCTGACATTTGATGTCTAAAGGGTTTGTTCACTTTCCAAACACTTTTTTTCAGTTCAGTTCTTCAGATTGTTCACCAGAAATATTGTTTAACGTTTAATGTTCCTGTCTCTGGTGTTTCAGTCTGGCAGCTCAGTGATGAAGGGGCAGAATCTAAACTTACAATTTGCTACATTTCTCAGCAGCATCTGTGCAATTTCAGTGACTATTGTATCAATTATAACAGCTGCCTTTAATAAAAACCCATTTAGGACAGTCAGTGACCCCCTCCAAAAGCAGCTTCAGAAATACATAAGAAGGTGAAAAATAAAACTTTAAACTTCAATATTAGAAAGAAGCTCTAAATTCTGTATCATTTCGCTCTTCGCTATTCCTTTCTCAACAATCTGTCTCTCCTCATGCAGCTTTGTGTCAGAGTCGGTTATTTTGAAAGACAGCTAGGTCCAATACAATGTCTAGTTAAAGGGAGCAATTGCTAAGTGTCCATCATTATCTGACTCTACATGAAAAGAGAGATTGCCAAGAAAAAGTGAATACTGAATAGTAACTTGATTGCTTTAGGGACAGAATCCAATAAGGGTAGTTGCTCCATAGATGTAAAAAGTAAAGACTCACCAGTAGACATGTTGGATTTGGGTGCCTAGGGAGTAGATCACACCATATTAAACAACTGAGTAGGCAGTCAAAGAATCCAATGTTGATGGTTCAATTAAAATGAAGTTATTTTATCTGTCCATAAAAGCCTTACACGTTTCCTGCTGCAAGGCACTTAATCAAGTGGCAGACTAGTAATCTGTGGGACTGGTAAACTCACAAAAATCCTCTGTTGCCTTAGAATAATAGATACCTAAACAGAAACTTGAGAGTATTCCCAGAAGTTAGAATATTGAAAAAGAACTATCAGGCCAAAGGACTATTGTGAAAAATTAAAAAGCATTAACCAGTACTGTACTTAAACGATAAAGCACTGTAGCAAATATATTCTTGCCTCCTCTGCTGTCATAAAACTGCAACCCAACCTGATAAAACATCTGTTATCGGCCTACAATGTTCTCCAAAACATGCCTTTTCTCCTGAAAAAAACAGCCTCATCCATGATAGTATATTCTTGTAGTTGAACTGTTCTATTCTTTAAAAAGGTCTCCTTTAAATTAACTTTTAGTGTGACGTAGACACTTGAAAAGTTGCTAAGACCATTCTATAACTAAAAGTTAACTTGAAGATGAACAACCCCTTTAAGTTGTTACCTTTTCTTTCCACTGATATTAGTGAACTCATTCAAGCACAATAAAGACAATGTTATATTTTCTTTGTCACCTGTGTGAAATCCATTTTATACCATTTGCTTTACTTCCTGAGCAGCAGCACAATGCACAAATATTTATGGGTATTAAACAAAAACTCTAACAAAAAAAAAAAAAAAAAAGAAAAATTCCTTTTACGAGAAGATTTTCTCTGCAAGCTATTCTGTCAAAAAATAAAGACATTCAGAATTTTCCTTCTTTTTTATTCTAAATTAAACTCACATGGTGTTATACAAAAAGAAAAGTTCACAATCTAAAATTGTTTACAAAATATACAAAACTTTACAGTGAGCAATAAATGGTTCATATTAACAAGTTAATGTCTACAGTAATTGTAAGGTTAGAAAAGTAAGTTAGAGGTATTCTAAATTTTCCCTAAATCGTATTTATCACTGCATACAATCATTGGAATACACACACAAGAACAGGAGAATTGATATTTCAACAAACAATTTTTTTTCTTTTTTGTTACAAAAGGTCCACAGAAACTTTTAATTGGAGTTGTGCAAATGAACATCCGTGAGACAATGTTTTCTTTGCTTTATTTTTTTCCCTACAACACTTGTGACCCCTAGTGGCTATTATACAGATTGTATAACCTTTCATTGGTATCGAAGGAAACGGCCTACTTTATTTCAGTGTTCACACTGGACTACGTTGCTGGATAGCGTGGAAGGACTAGAGTTCGATCCACACTAAAGATGTCCGATCACTGTGGGTTTTGGGAGTAACAATGAGTTTCAGAATGACATGTGGGTGTGGATAAGGCACAGACCTCGTTTCCCAGTGAAAGCTACAATGGTGCAAGCTTGATTTGGATGGTATTTTACAGATATAAAACTGTCTCTGAACTTCTTGCGTACAATACCGGCAAAGCAAGAGCAATGTTGTAAGCAGGTATATGAAATTGATGTTTTCACTTGTAAAAGGAGAAAGTAACTTTAGTCACTGCAGGGTGGCACTTTTTAAAGCGCCTCCCAGTTACTCTAATTGCTTTTTTTTTTTAATACCCCAGCAATGCCTCTGTCTTACCTTACTCAGAAGACTTGGTTCATACTCAGTATAGAACATTTTGGAGAAGTTTTGTACTGTGAATATAACAAGTCTGAAGAGGTGCACAGTGATTCCTATGGTGTTAGAGGGTCACTGGAAACGACTCCAGGACAGTGTATTTTAAAGACGCGCGCCACCCAGGTATAAACCATGATAGTGGGGAGGGTGCGCCTAACAAATTGCCCTAATTTTAGAAGTGTCAAGTGAATAACGGATTAACCAGATGATTGAGAAACCACAACCACATTGGATATTTTAAGCTGGGCTTCAGGTGGATAGGGCTTTTTATTCCTGGCCTACTAGAAGCGGAGGTGGGTCAGTTAGTGTGATACAAGTCATGCGCCCTTCCCGAAAGCCGTAATAAAATATGCAGACACATCTAAAGTCAGATAACAGCACTTTATTTCATAAAGCTACATTATGACCTTCCTGCCCTTTGTTTTGGTAATGCATTTCTAGGCACTATTCCTGACCGAACATTCTCGGATGTGCCGTGCCCCTGAGTATAACTATAGGCTTTTTCATTACTTATTAGGGTTAGTGGTGTATGGAGTAACATTTGGGATTATTCTCTGAGCACACACAGGAGGTGTTAACGACCATTTAGTCACTATATATAAATATATATCAATATGGAAGATCAATGCCGTCACAGGACTTAAAATACATATATTGTTGCCCAGTGGCTGTTGCTTTGAAGTTGCAGTTTAGCCATGACTTGAGAGCAACAGGTTGAAGAATACACTGCACAAAGCATTCGACTTCAGAAATGTTCTTAAAGAAAACCGCTGTGATGAAAACAATACGAACCACCCCATCCCATTGCTTATCTATGGGATAAAGGCCCCTGATGACCCTGAAAAGATGGTGCCAATTAAAAAGCTGTGTGACATTATACTTGCAATGATGTATGAAAATAAGTATGTATGAAAATAAGAAAATAACTTGCCGTTGCAACCTCCCTACCAGAAAAGTTACATTACAAAGGCAATTATGATTAATATGGAAATCACTTCCCACAATTTCTCAGATATAGAACTAGGCATGCCTGTGCTGATTTCAGACAGAACATTACTTTTTGCATATTACATAGTGTAAATAGGAGTGTATTATGAGGAGGTGCTATGCTACCAATGCTATTCCTGCTCCATGGGGGACAGCAGGGGTTTCTCAAAACTAGTAGAAACGGAAGAGGAAAGAGGCAACAGTACCTATCTCCTACATCAGCCACAGGTTCCACAGTTACTTTCAGCCACTATACCAACGAGCCTCCGTTTCTGCCCTGCACACTGCAAGGCCGACACAGAAATCTCCCCTGCCTGTGAACCCTGTGTAAATGGAGAGGAAACCACATTTGAGCAAAGAACAGAAGAGGTAGTCCACTGAATGGGAGAGGTAAGGAACATTTAGAGCCAACATTTCTAAATGAAATAGAGAATCATTTATAACGTTTCTCACTATGTATATATCGATGTCGAACATTAAAAGACACTGTTTCTGTTGTAATGAGGTAACGGCGGAAGCAAACCCTTACAAATACTCAGAAGTGACCATTCACCTATGTGCTATGATTTTTATTTTAATCTTAACAGTCACAGCTAATATTCAGTGTAAATGCAATTTTGCACAAGACAGTTTCTGACTATAGTCAGTGGCACCAATAAGCCAATTTCTTCACCTATTCACAGTGCTGCTGTGCCATTGCTCTTCTATATTTACAAGTACACCTCTGGTATTGGGGTTTAAGCTTGCACCCAATGCTACAACTATGGTCATTCACTGTGGTGCAGTATTTTCTCTTTCTCAATGTAACATAGGGAACTAAAGAGTCACACCAATCAGGGAACCCCACAGTATTTTATAATCTGTGAGTTTACCAAGATATTAAAGTATCTTCTTGAGAGAGAGACAGAGAGAGAGAGAGAGGGGGTGGAAGAATAAAAGGTTAAAGGGGTTGTTCACCTTTAAAGGGATACTGTCATGGGATTTTTTTTTCCCCCAAAACGCATCAGTTAATAGTGCTGCTCCAGCAGAATTCTGCACTGAAATCCATTTCTCAAACAGAGAAACAAATTTTTTTTATATTCAATTTTGAAATCTCACATGGGGCTAGACATATTGTCAATTTCCCAGCTGCCCCAAGTCATGTGACTTCTGCTCTGAGAAACTTCAATCACTCTTTACTGCTGAACTAGAAGTTGGAGTGATATCACCCCCGCCCTTTTCACCCAAGCAGCCAAACAAAAGAACAATGGGAAGGTAACCAGATAGCAGCTCCCTAACACAAGATAACAGCTGCCTGGTAGATCTAAGAACAAACACTCAATAGTAAAAACCCATGTCCCACTGAGACACATTCAGTTACATTGAGAAGGAAAAACAGCAGCCTGCCAGAAAGCATTTCTCTCTTAAAGTGCAGGCACAAGTCACATGACCAGGGGCAGCTGGTAAATTGACAAAATGTCTAGCCACATGTCAGATTTCAAAATTGAATATAAAAAAAATCTGTTTGCTCTTTTGAGAAATGGATTTCAGTGCATAATTCTGCTGGAGTAGCACTATTAACTGATGCGTTTTGAAAAAAAAACTTGTTTTCCGATGAAATGATCCCTGTAAATTAACTTTTAGTATGATTTAAAGAGTTATAATCTGAGAACATTTGCTATCGGTAGAATTTTTCATTATCTGTGTGTTTTTTTTTTAGTTATTTAGCTTTTTATTCAGAAGCTCTCCAGTTTGCAATTTCAGCAATCTGGTTGCTAGAGTCCAAATTACCCTAGCAACCATGCATTGATGTGACAAAAAGACTAGAATATCAATAGGAGGGGGCCTGACTAGAAAGGCGAATAATAAAAAGTAGCAGTAACAATAAATTTGTAGCCTTACAGAGCATTTGGGTTTTTTAGATGGGGTCAGTGACCTCAATTTGAAAGCTGGAAAATCATAGGAACGTGTCAGTATCAAGTAGTTGCTGCACCCGGAATATTTTCCCTTAAAGCCCCCCTCAAAGCATCCCGTAGCCCCGCGAACCTTTGTGCAGCCGACCTGCTGACACTACTAATAGATCTTCCGTGATGCTGGGCTGGGAGGAATCCTTCCATAAGTTGAAGTCCTGTTTTAATTCGTAACTAGCTTATGGAAGGACCGCTCCGCCCCCAGCCCAGCGTCACTGAAACTGCACTGAAGATCATTTAGCAGTGTTGGAGGGTCGGGTCAAAGCAGGTTCCTGGGGCTGGGGGGCAGCTTTCAGGGAAAATATTCCGGGTGCAGCAACTACTTGATACTAAGACGTTCTTATGATTTTTATAGGACCGTGTCAGTATCGCTTTAAATGGCAGCAAGAAGCAACTATTTAAAACATGAAAGGAACAATCCTTCACCGTGGTATCAGTTATGAATTTCTTTCAGTACATAATGCCATACAAATTACTTATTTCTAAATGCAGCCTTCCCGGATGTGATCAAACATCAAGTATTGTTCGGACAGGTACGTTTCTAACGCCAATCTGATAATACTGCCACATAAGCAAGTCTTTTGTCGCCTTAGCATTAAGCCTGCTCACACAGCCTAGCTGCACAAAAATAAAATCATATACAATAGAACATCTGAAATCATTTTAAGGGTTCACTTTAACCTTACAATTTCCTACAGAATAGTGCTTAGTACAGGACAATGCCTGTGGCAATATGATTTTATGGTACAGGAATGGGACCTGTTCTCCAGAAAGCTAGGGACCCAGGGTTTTTCGGATAACGGAGCTTTTTGGATCTTCATACTAAAAAATCACTTAAATATTAAATAAACCCAACAGGCTGTTTTTGCTTCCAATAAGGATTAATTATATCTTAGTTGGAATCAAGTACAAGGTACTGTTTTATTATTACAGAGAAAAAGGAAATCATTTAAAAAAATTATTTGGACAAAATGGAGTCTGTGGGATACAGCCATTCTGTAATTCAGACTTTCTGGATGAGTTTACAGATAATGGATCCCATACCTGTACAAGAACCGGGTCTGGTATACTAAATCTTGTTACCCAGAAATATTGAACACCCTTCCTCACAGCATACTGTTTACATAAACAATTACTTTTTTATTCCAATAATGCTTTAACCAAGCATAAATCCATGTTAATTGCAAAACCAGTTGTGATATTATAATCATACAGGTATGGCATCTATGGCTTTCCAGATAAGGGCTTTTTTGGACAATTTGGATCTCCATACTTTACGCCTATTATTAACATTAAGGGGATTATTTATCAAGGTCAGAATTTATCTCAGTATTTCTAATATCAAACTTGCTTATGCAAATTAGGATTCAGATTCGGTTCGGTATTCGGCCGAATCTCTTGCAAGGATTCGGCTGAATACAAAATAGTGTATTCGGTGCATCCCTAGTAAAAAGCCCGAAAAAAATAGGGTCGGACAAACTTCGGAGCTTTCCCCCGAAAACTCCGTATTGTTCGGAGTTTTCCGCAAAAACTAAGATTTTTGAGGAGTTTGAGTTTTTTGCGACAAATCCCCGAAATCATCGGATATCGGTAGAACATCAGCTCAGACACTGGGACCTTCCCCATTCACTTATACAGGACCTTGAGAGCTCTTAGATGCCGGGGTTTCGGATTCAGAGTTTTTAGACCATCGGACTTAATAAATCTCGAAAAAGTCGTAGATTTTTTTTTTTGCTCCGAAAACTACGAATTATTCATAATTAGGGTATTTGGACCTTGATTAATAACCCCCTAAATAAACCAAAGACAATCATATTACCACCAATGTGGATTTATGCAGCTTAGTTACCATCATTACTGATTTCTTACTACAGAGATAAGGAAATCACTACAGATAAAAATGATTTGTTATAAACGGTAATGTAACGGTCATGTGATTTCTGTCACGTAACTCAATGGAAGTTGTGTGCTGTTATAAAATAATGCACCCCTGTTGTAAAATAAAGATATTAGAAGTCACAGATGAGTTTCATAATCTGTATAAAGGCCTTTGCAGCATCTAAAAAAAATGCAGCGTCTAAAAATACACAATGAAAAGTGAATGCAATAAAACACAATCCTGTATGATGAGTACAACCAGCCAGACTATTATGGGAACAATTTACTTATGCGTTTAGGTGCAGTGAAACCTAGGTCTCAAACACACACATAAAACACCTGCGTGTAAGAGCCGTTAATACGGTCAATTTATAATACTTTTATATTTTACATTATTCAATATATAATGGACTCTATGGGAGATGACGTTCCTGTAATTTGGAGGTTTCTGGATATCAGGTTTCTTGGCAAGAGATCCCAAACTTGTTCATGAATTATTTTTTTCTGTAGATATTAAGCATGGTGTCCCAAGAACTTTTACCTAGAAGACCAAATTTAAGATGCCAGGCAGATGCCATGTTCTTTAAAGGCTTGGTTGACATGGGGACACTACACCCAAGTGAATGCACACAAGTATATAGTCCTTCCTTTCAGTATGCTTTTGCTGCACAATATGAGCCCACAGGGAATATATTATTTTCTGATGCTCTGTCCAAAAGTGTTTTCGCTGTGTATTCGTTGTTGTATTGCTATTATTTCCTATAGAACCATGTGCACATACACAGTAGTCAAAATAACAGATCTCTGTAGGTACTGTTCACTTGAATAAAACTAAACTGTAATTGATTCTACTAACTCAGAGACACCTCCAGATAGGAGTACTAATGTGCCTCTTTCCCTTATTATGCAGGAACATTTACAGCCAATGATGAGAGGTGTTTAAAATAAGCACATTTTTAGCCACTCACATTTGAAGGATATACTTGTTTCTCAGATGTATCAGTCATGAAGAGAGAACAAAATGTAGAAGTCAAAGCTAATATAGTTTTCACTTAAGAGCCCTGGCACACAGGATGTAGTCGACTTTTGCAGCCAATGGAAAAGAAGTAAAGTATAGCGCTGGTGTAGCCACTAATCCTGACGATGCGTTGATTTGGTCAACAGCAGCTATTTTAAAGGAAAACTATACCCCCAAAATGAAAACTTAAGCAACAGATAGTTTATATCAAATTGAATGACATATTAAAGAATCTTACCAAACTGGAATATATATTTACATAAATATTGCCCTTTTACATCTCTTGCCTTGAACCACCATTTCGTGACTCTATCTGTGCTGCCTCAGAGATCACCTGACCAGAAATACTACAACACTAACTGTAACAGGAAGAAGTGTTGAAGCAAAAGGCAGAACTCTGTCTTTTAATTGGCTCATGTGACCTTACATGTGGTTTGTATGTGTACACAGTGAATCTTACGATCTCAGGGGGCGGCCCTTATTTTTTAAAATGGCAATTTTCTATTTATGATTACCCAATGGCACATACTACTAAAAAAGTATATTATTATGATAATGGTTCATTTACATGAAGCAGGGTTTTACACATGAGCTGTTTTACTCAGTATCTTTTAATAGAGACCTACATTGTTTGGGGGGTATAGTTTTCCTTTAAGCTCATGTTAGACTACTTATAACAAGTATGGGTATGACTAATACCCAGAATTCTGAACTGCCTGAACTTCACAGACTGATAAAAACAAAAGGAATTCCCTAAAAGTCACAGCCACTGTATATTGCAGAATCTCCATGTACTGCCACAGGCTTCACTCCCTTTAAAGGAGAACTAAAGCTTAACTAAAGAAGTAGGCTAGAAATGATGTACATTAAGGTTGGGGCTTCTGTACCAGTCCAAGACAACCACAGTCCTTTAGCAGGGAAGATCTGTGTCTCCAAAGATGCCCCAGTAGCTCCCCATCTTTTCTGCTGATTCACTGCACATGCTCTGTGCTGCTGTCACTTCCTGAGCTTAGGGACCCACTCACGATATACAACTTTTTTTTCTAATTTTGGTTCTGTACATTCTAGCCCATGATTAAGTGCCCGGGGGGGGGGGGGGGGTACGATAGTATACATGTTTAACTTTGTAAAATAAAGATATATTTTTTAACTTAAAACTTCTGGACCTGTGGATCTGTTTGAGTGCCAGGCAGCCCTGTTCTTTCATCGATTTTTCTGACATGCCGCTCCCTAAAGTTGTGGGCCTGGGGCTGGTGCACCCGGACCACATCTACTACTCGGTGAGATATTTACAATATATTCTGGGGCACCTTGTCTCTCTAAACCTTGGAATCTGTACATTACCACAATGAATTTTAAATGAAACAACTCAGATGCAGTTGAACTGCAAACTTTCAGCTTTAATTCAGTGGGTTGAACAAAAAGATTGCATAAAAATGTGAGGAACTAAAGCCTTTTTTAAAACAATCACTTGTTGACTCAAAGGCTATTTCATGGGCAGATGTGGGCAATTCCTTCGTTATGTCATTATCAATGAAACAGATAAAAGCCCTGGAGTTGATTTGAGGGGGGACTTTGTTTGTGGAAGATTTTGCTGTTAACAGACTAGTGGTCAAAGGAGCTCTCCATGCAGGTGAAACAAGCCATCCTTAAGCTGCAAAAACAGCCAAAAAAACCCGAATTGCTACAATATTAGGAGTGGCAAAATCTACAGTTTGGTACATCCTGAGAAAGAAAGAAAGCACTGGTGAACTCAGCAACGCAAAAAGACCTGGACGTCCACGGAAGACAACAGTGGTGGATGATCGCAGAATCATTTCCATGGTGAAGAGAAACCTCATAAGACTCATAAGCATCAAAAATAGAAAGGCTAGATTTTGCTAAAAAACATCTAAAAAAGCCAGCACAGTTCTGGAAAAACATTCTTTGGACAGATGAAACCAAGATCAACCTCTACCAGGATGGCAAGAAAAAAGTATGGAGAAGGCGAGGAACAGCATCATCTGTAAAACATGGCGGAGGCAGTGTGATGGCTTGGGCGTGAATGGCTGCCAGTGGCACTAGGACACTAGTGTTTATCCATGATGTGACACAGGACAGAAGCAGCCAAATTAATTCTGAGGTGTTCAGAGACACTGTCTGCTCAAATCCAGCTAAATGCAGTCAAATTGATTGGGAGGCGTTTCATAATGACCCAAAACAAACGGCAAAACTAACCCAGGAGTTTATTAAAGCAAAGAAGTGGAATATTCTTGAATGGCCAAGTCAGTCACCTGATCTGAACCCGATTGAGCTGCATTTCACTTGGACACTAAACTCTGGACAGAAAGGCCAACAAACAAACAAAGCAGTAAAGGCCTGGCAGAGCATTAAAAGAAGGAAACCCAGAATCTGATGATGTCCATGAGTTCAAGACTTCAGGCTGTCATTGCCAGTAAAGGGTTTTCAACCAAGTATTACAAATGAACATTTTATTTTCAGTTTGTCAAATTTTGATTTGAGCCCCTGAAATGAAGCGATTGTGTTAAAAAAAGGCTTTAGTTCCTCACATTTTTATGCAATCTTTTTGTTCAACTCACTGAATTAAAGCTGAAAGTCTGCAGTTCAACTGCATCTGAGTTGTTTCATTTAAAATTCATTGTGGTAATGTACAGAACCAAAATTAGAAAAAAAAAAGTTGTCTGTCCAAATATTTATGAACCTAACTGTACAGTACACATAGAATATAAATGTCACAATAAAAAGCTGATAAGTAATTAATACAGATAATTACTACATTGCAGCACAGAAACCAGTGCAATTAGCATCAGAATTTAATAATCAGCATTGTAGCATCCACTTATATTACAGGCCAACCTCATTTTCTGCTTTATAATTTGCAATGACCCCTAAGCTTAGCTTCTCAACAATGTCGCAGACACTTTCCCAGGCGGTGACCCCCTGTGACAAGATGGAAGTCCTGGATCATTGCTGCTATTGACAAGCTGAAACTTTACACTGGTGCAATAAGTTCAGTATATAAAATATGGAATTTTTAGCCACATTCATTTTAAGGGTTTAGTTCTCCTTTGATATAAAGAATATAAAAGTCTTTCAAAAACACTTTCTATCCTTTGTTATCCAGAAACTGTGATAACTCTACCTGCCCTCCTGTTTTATTTTTTTTATAGAGACTGTAGAAATCAGTTTATTTGTGGACAAGAAATAAAATTTGGAGCTAGAACATTAAAACTGAAAGTGAAGATCTCTTCTAGACAACACAATATCATAAGGTATTCAGAAGTCCTTTGTTATTTTAACATCACAAAGGATGCTCTACTGACCAATTATGGATTTAGAAACTAAATTTGTGCAGCTCGACCACTTACCATTCGCTTTACTAGGAAGCAACTCAAATCTTGCCATTCAAGTGAACTGAGTCGGGCAATGGTTTTTGCAGCTACCACAAAGAGTGGCACTCAAAAGACTTGCATGTGCTATTGCCCTAGAGCAGTGATCCCCAATCAGTGGCTTGAAAGCAACATGCTGTTCCCAGTGGTCTCAAAACAGGTGCTTATTTTTTTAATTCCAGGCTTGATGGCAAGTTTTGGTTGCATAAAAACAGGTGTACCACCAAACAGTCCACATAGGGGCTACCATATAGACAAATTTTGCATGTTTGTGTTGTTCTCCAACTTTTTTTTTACATTTGAATGTGGCTCATGGGTAAAAAAGGTTGGGGACCCCTGCCCTAGAGCCAAGAAAGCAACATACCAATCACAGTAATTTGCTCACTGGCTGGCAAATGATTGCAATAGAGTCTATGGATAAAACATATCCATACAAATATGTATTTCAGGGCTGAATGTATGCCAATGTTTTACTGAACATTACTGAAATAAAATGAATTAAAAGCCCTACTTACAGAGTTTAACTTTAAATGTGATCACATTTTAAATGTATTTATTGACTCAACTAAAGGAGAAGTTGTGGCATTCACAGATTTTCAATCTTGCGTTTTATTAAGTCATGGAAACATTATGTAACTTCTGCAGCATGGGATTAACCTTTTCAAAGACTTCCATATTTTGCTGTTGATTGATTAGTACCAAATTCTTCTAATGACCACAAATGGATGCGGCACCAAGAGGAAGCAGTACAACTCCTTTCATTACAGACTCATCACAGATACAGTAGAGCAGAAAACCACCTTTCTGCATCTGTACCAACCTAAGCAGTTAATTATTCCTTACAATGGTGCAGGGATGCACTTCTATGTCTATCACAGTATTCGTATAACATGTCAGTTAGGCCTTGTAGTGATTTGACGCTCACAATATTCAGATGCCTTTTAAAGCAACCAACTGCTAGTATTTCTGTCATCATCTATAAATTAGAAGCAAAAATGGCAATGAAAGAAATAACTGGACAGCACCAGAATAGAAATTCCTGAAAACAAGTTAAAATACACAATGCACATCTATGCATCTTTCTAAACAGTGCCAAGCTACACAACACCTGAAGGCACTTTCATGTGAATGGACCGTTAGGTGTCTATATTGTAACAAACAAATGTGCTCACATGTTAAGATATTTAAAATACCCGACAGATGTATCCAATTGGTAAAAAGTCTGCAGTTACTGTGACTAAATCTGGAACTGTAAGATACTGAATGGTGCAGATGGAGCACACCTTATTAAAGTATTTGGCACAAATGGCCAAAACCTTTTCAGACAATATGAATCGAATGGTGTACTGCATGTTTTCTATAAAGTCTGTTCCATCTCTTTTTCTCACATAGCAATATATGTCACAGAAAGGCCAATTAATGTCAACTTAAACATTAACCTTTAAATTCTCTGCAAGCTCCTCTCAGCTTTTGCTCTTCTCATACACTATGAAGCCATGACATCACAGATGCCCTAGATAAAGAAGTCCACCTGTAGCCCACGTAACCTGTGAAGTTATTATAAAGTGGTCTAAAGTGCCCAAAACTAGACATACAGTGAAATACATTATAACACATGCAATGTATGATTTCTCCTTTATCTGCAGTGAAGACACAATGACTTTAAATAAAAATATTAAATAAGAAACCTGGACTCAAAACTATCAAATATATGGACAGATTTAGAATACACAAAGCAATGAAATGCAGACTGAACACCATTAAAAAAAGAGAGAGTAGCAAATAGTTAAAACACGGAAATACACTAAATTTAATTAATTAATCCACCTCACTTGAATGGGCCACTATAAATTTAAAATGGGAGGTGGGGGTACTACAGCCCTCTACCAAGTTCACCTGTAAAAGTATCAGCTTTCACCACTCTTATCTGTTTCTTTGGAGTGAATTGTGTACATAAATGTTTGGTCAATAGTGAAGTCTGCAGGTAAGTTGCCCCGGTGAATTGCAATATGCTCTCCCATGAGGTTTAGGGTGGAGCTGTAATGTCCACAAACAGTACACCTGTACATCAGGGCCCCTGCATGTGTCTTCAGGTGGCACTTTATGGTTGAGCGACCACGGAAGAACTTGTGACATACTTTGCACTGGTACGGCTTTTCGCCAGTGTGAATGCGCCGATGGTAATTGAACTCACTGGTGTGGGAGAAAGATTTTCCACACACTTTACAAGTGTACTTGCTGTGGCCTGTCTGTCCTGAAAGTAAATGCTCATCTACAGGAAAATCCTCGGACAATTTTCTCTTAGAAGTTCCCAGTTGAACGTGAGCAAAGTCAGGAAACCCAGGGCGGTCTGAAGGAATGCTGCCACATCGATGCTGGGCTAAATGTTGCCGATGTGCAGATTCCGATTTGAAGCCTTGGGAGCAGAGGTGGCAGCGAAAGAGAGGCTCGTCTAGGCTTTGGTGAACAGCCATGTGTTTCTCTAGAAGGTGCCGTTCAAGGAAGCTGCTAGCACAGAGTGAGCATGAGAAAACAGATATAGACATGTGAGAGAAGACGTGCCACATCAATCCACAGAGTGTCAAATGCCGTTGTTCACACAAATTGCAAGATAATCCTTTTGGGTTAAGATGTTCCAGGGCATGTGATCGTACAGAGTGGAAATCTCTTAGCATTGTCCTGTGACAGGCTCCACAGGGTAGTTCAGTACCCATTGCCCCAACAAATGCATTTACTTCACCTGGAAGTGGCTGACCTGGTTGTACAATAATATTGTGCTCTGATACTGCTCCTTCTTGTCCACGATGGAGAGTGAGCTGCCACTGGCTGAAAAACTTATCCTCACACATATCACAGGAAAACAGAAAAATACCTATGTGAGACAAGACATGAGTAACCATAGCACCACGGTCATGAAAGCGAGCCTGGCAAACCTTGCAGCTGCCGGTGCGGGGGTCTACATGTTCCCTCGCATGTTGACGAATGTGCTGCAAGTTTGGTTCCAGTACTTTCTTGCACACTTGGCATGGCATTGCTTTGCTACTTCGTGATTCTCCTTGTCCAAATATGAGCAGCTCATCTTCACTGCCATCACTAAGTTCAATCACTTCTCCTGAAGGTCCTGAATCTTCATCGCCACCCTCATCAAACTGCAGCTCCTCTTCTTCCAGCTCTTCAAGGTGTAGCTCTCCCATTGCCTCAAAGCCCCCTGGAGATTCCTTTGGGTTTACATTTATGGAAGTATCCCCAGAAAAGTATCCACTTTTGTTGTACTCCCCATTATGCTGGGGTTTGTACTGCTGGCAGGTACTTGTTGGGACAAACCCAGAATTAACTGAACATTGAGAGGACTGGTATCTCCCTGATGTGCTTTGCTCTTCAGATTTAGCATGTAGCACAAAGCTTGGTGCTTGATTTAAATTAGCCTCCTGTTCCTCACCTTTAAAGCATGCTAAATTATCTCCTTGCCCAGTTAAACTTTTATCAGTATTAGATAGGTGATTATCCAATCCATTGCGTTTTGACTCACCATGGCTTTGCTCTGTGGAGGCAACACTCAATGTGCTTGAGCGGCCTTCACTTGAGGACACAGAACATTGATTCTTCTGTCCAGATGAACCCTCTAAGTCAGGAAAAGTTGCATGGCAGGCTTTCAGTAAATCTTCCATTCCAAGTTTTTCTGCAACTTCATAAATGACGCCAACATTTATCAGATCAGTGAACAGCTCAGAAGTGTAGATGAAGCTTAACACTTTTTCAAAGTTAGTGGAGGTTATGAAGTCCACAACATATGTACGAGCTACATCCAGTTCAGTGCTTAAGAACAGCTTGTGGAAATAAGTTGCTGCAGAGCCTAACACAGCTTTGTGAGCCGCAAAGGATCGGTTCCCCACAACAATAGTAACATCACATAATGTCTCTGACAGCCTTGCTTTGTTTAATTCTCGCAGCAAGTTGCTGGGATGGTCGCTGCTGTTTAGTTTGATCCTCATACCCATCTTTAGTTTCCAGCGGCAGGAGGGAACCCCTGCAAACCAGTAAGGGAAGTACCTGTAAAACAATTACATAATGCAATTAACTAAGTGTTAAATAATACTTTTATAAGCTATATTTGCATGTGATTATTTCATACATAGAAAACACAGTATAAAAACAGTTATATCCCCTTTTTTTTATTAAGCAAAACTTGAGGGCTTACTTTGTTTCAATAGCCAGATCCAGAAAATAGAAAATTATAAACAAATAGTATTTCACTGCAATCATATCTGCAAACAACATCTAATGTTTTTTAAATTAATTTAAATTGGAAAGCTGGTTAGTTAGATTAGGTTAGAATTACATTTTCTTTCATTATGTAAAAAAATGAAAGCTTTCCTTTAAAAAATGCTTTCCCAAACACAAGTTCCCTTCCAGCAAGGCTTCGCCTTTCACGTCAGACGTCCAATCCAATTACAACGGTTTAGTTAGGTAGGAAAAAACCACAGCAGATATGACTGCAAAGTGCGTAACAACACGTTTTGGGTATAGAACCCTTTATCAAAGGTTTTATACCCAAAACATGTCTTGTTAATAAACACACTTTGCAGTCATATCTGCTGTGGCTTTTTCCTAGCTAACAAAAAAGTTATAATTGAAAGATCTCCTTTAAGTTTACAAGATCACACTACATAGTAAGTTGAAAATAAATACACGCCCATCAAGTTCAACAATTTATGTGAATCTAAAACCTGCCTTATTGTTGATCCAGAGGAAGGCAAAAAATACCTTCTGAACTCTCTCCAATTTGCTTCAGAGGGGGAAACATTCCTTCCTGATGGCAATAGGACCCATTCCTGGACGAAATTGTACTAAGAACTATTGTATTACATCACTTTCAAAAAAAGGCATCCAACCCTTTCTTGAAACTATCCAATGTATTAGCCAACCGATTCAGGGAGAGAATTCAACAACATCATAACTCTCATTGTAACAAACCCTTTCCAAATATTTAGATTAATTTCTGTTGTTCTAATTGTAATGTATGCCATTCTGTCTGCTGGAAGGAATACTAGTAAAGCATCAGAGATTATTATATGATCCCCTTATATATTAAATTACGATCATAAACCCCAATAGGTAGATGTAATAGAGTCTTCTCAGGTCTCAAAGTGAAGGGGTCCAGGTGCACCGCCCTGAACCTTCAGCTGAGGGAGTGGATAACTGGTTGTAGAAATTGAGGAGGCACTTCTAGTAACCGTATCCTGTATCAACAGGATCCTTAATCATAGGCTCTATGATAGCCTATGATTAAGTATCCTGTTGATACGAAATGCGTTAGGCTGTGTCCTAGTGTTCTCCAATAAATATATACTTTTTAAATGAAAAGTCTGTCTGGAAGTCTGGTTCCTAGAAGTGCCTGCTCAATTTCTACAAACCCCTTATATATTATTACAGTATTTAAGTGCCCCTTAAGTGCCCCTAAAACTAAAATATACAACTAAAACCACAGAAGAATTATAATGAATGTATATAGCAAATTTCCTTGGAATTATACTTTCTTTTATTAGGCAACACTGTTATTTTTTGAGTTGACATTCCCTTAAAGAAATATAATGAACCATCCAGGTACTTGACTGTGCTAAAATCTCAAGCCCTTGTTAAGGGGCAAATGCTCTATGTTTTTTTTCTCGATTCAGCTGAAGTTTGAAAAATCGAAAGGAAGGTTTCTTGTGCTTTTTTGCTGTTTATATCTAGGGTATTTATCATTCAAGGTTTGAGTATCTGTCTATCAATGGCCCAAGCATTGTGTGATTTGTTCGCTTTACTACTTTATATTAATCTTAATGGTTAGTTGCAGGTGGGAAGATTGGCAAGGGTGATCATTCATCCAACATAGGCTAATAATCTGCACGTCTATGGCCAGCTTTAAAGCATAAGTAAACCTTTAGAATAAGTGAATGTAAAATTGATGAAGGTGCTATTATAAGCACTTTTGTCACTTACATTCATTATTTATTTTGTTTTTAATCCAAGAAATTAAAGGATACACGTACTTTTAATATGAATGAATTTTGTTACAACAGTGCCACCTGGTCAATTTCCAACCAGTCTGACGACCAAGTAGTCAAGGAAGTTGTCGGGAGAAAGAAAGAGGCTGTTCTTCTGCTTAAGTACGTGTATCCTTTAATATCTTGTAATAAAAACAAAATAAATAATGAATGTGAATGACAAAAGTGCTTATAATAATACTATTCATTTATTTTAAAGGTTTACTTTAAATAAATCCACCTTTAGTGGATTGACACATTTCCATTTAAATACACGCGGATATGGATCTCAGCAGGTTTGAGCTACACGATTTAACTTAGCAAAAAAAAAAAACTCCAAAGGAGACAAATTGACGAATAAAAAAATTGACTAATGCAATTTTTAGTTGAGATCTAACTGCATTTCTTGATTAATCAGCTCCTAAGTCTATTCCTGCATTCTCCACTTAGAAATACAAATAGGCTGTAGAGCCGAGATACACAAAATGTCGGGATGTAGACCACTGACATTATAAATCACAGAATTTTTTTAAACAAATGACTTTCAACATAGTAAAAAGTACTAATTAAAAAGCAAAGCAGTTCCATACTAAATCTCTGCACAGACGTATTCTGGCAAAACAATCCAGTACATGGTCAGCACCGTCAATTATGAATAATTACATAAATAGCAAAATGTCAGGATTGCATGTTTATCTGAAAAATTGCCACTTTCACCAAATTAATCCAAGCTACACTTTCAGAAGAATAGTAGCCTTCATTTTAATATGTACTTATTGATACAAAATTCTCCAGCAATATATTATTCATCATAGGGGTTTAGTCATACTATAAGGTCATGCATGGGGTAATGAAAGTTGCAAAGTCTCCAGCCAGCTATTAACCCACAGCAAACAATTAGACTTTTGCATTCAAAGAGGTGATCGACACACACTACCTGACCGTTGCTGTGGGTTGCTAGACCTGGCACATGCATCTAGTACAATCTATGCAACTTTTATTTTAATAGCCCAAAACATACCGGTCACATCAAGGCAAAGTGGTTTTGGTATGTCCTAACGATTTTACATACATCCTCAGCCAAGAATGAGTGGGATGTGACGTGGTAAGTGAAGCATAGCCAGCCTTCCAAACTAATAAAAAACTTGGTTTGCTTCATAAAAAAAGTATAATCTTTGTAAAATGGGTAGAATAGGTCAGTACAATATAATGAATGATAGTATCATATTTTGCAAATGGTTTGTACTTACCATGAGATATTGCTGGTAGCATTAATTTAAAGGATAAGTAGAGCTAAAAATAATTTTCCTAATAAAAGAAAAGATAATTCTAAGCAACTTTGCAATATGCACGCATTAAACATTTTCAGCGCTTTTACAGCTATTTGTAAAAACAATTGCAATTGAAAGCAGCATTTGCCTCCTAGTTTTTACTTTTAAACAATGCTGCAAATTTCTGTCAGCAAAGTCAGGTCTTTTAATCAGCGGCTATGTCTTAAGGTGGCCATACATGGATAGATCCGCTCGTTTGGCGATCTCCCTCCGATATGCCCACCTTGAGGTGGGCAATATCGGGCTGATCCGATCGTGGGCCCTAGGGCCCAACGATCGGATCCTAGCGTTCGCAAACGGGCGGTCGGATCGCGGGACTGCATCTACGAACAGATGTGGCCGCGATCCGAGGGGATTTTTAATCCCATCGGATCGAGATCTGGCCAACTTTCTGACAGATCTCGATCGGGGAAGCCCGTCGGGGGCCCCCATACACGGGCCAATAAGCTGCCGACTCGGTCTGTTGGCAGCTTTTATCGGCCCGTGTATGGCCACCTTTACATTGTATCTAGTCTGAGCCACCAGAGAAGAGACAAGAACGGGACAGAAACACTGCTTTCAATAGCAATACATGTGCAAATCACTTAAAAACCATAAGAGATTTGTAACAAATGTAAATTGAAAAGTTGCTTAGAATTGTTTTTTTTTTTATTAGGCAAATTATTTTTTGGGGTTAACATTGCCTTTAAATTAAAGAAAATTCAATGGCTCCATAGCATAACTAAAATGCGCTATAAACAGAAAGAATATGTGCACTAGAACTTGCATTTATAGTTTACTGTTATTTTGGGTCAAACCTATGACATTACCGATGTCACCCTTTTCCTCCACTCTGTATGTTGTGCTGCTAGGCTTGTTGCATTTGCAGTGCCACTGACCATGAGCTTTGGTAACTCTTACTTACTCTATAGAATTGTAAACAGTCATTGAACACAATTTTTTTAATAATAGAAAAGTTTCAGAAGAAAACAATATAATGAATAAAAAAAAGGTACAATTTCTGAAACAATGAAGTTACTCCTCACTATTCCTCTCTCAGCAGATCTCTCTTCATAAAAACCAAAAGTGGCAAGGAAAAAAACGTTTTAGTCTTTTAACTTTCTCCTGCCGATCTTCACACAGTCTCTCAGCTGTGTTCAAAAAAATCTCCAAAATTTGTAAACAGATCAGCGCCTATGGCAACGGAGAAGAAAAACAGAAAACCAAAATAGTGCAGTATGCTTGGATATTTGGACTGCACCCGGTGTTTAAAAATCTCTTTATAAGGTGTGTTTCCCCTTTAAATCTTCCACTGCTGTTGAAAGCATGTACAAGAAAGATCTCTTTATATCCAAGTAGTTGTATCCACCATTTGGCTAAAAGGCCTAATTACAAGCCAAAATTAAGGTATATTGCCCGTAGTATTAGCACGCCTGCGACCTGAAGACTTGATGTGGCAGTTTGACTGAACCCGCCCATCACTAGTACCTGCATCTTCTTGCTCTGTATGCTACTTCTGTGCAGTACTTTTGGTTCCAAGACAGGGAATCCTCAGGAATAGAGGAATGTACTTCCCTAGACTGTCCCGTGACCCAACCTGCAATGGTTGGCCAAATTTCTACCGGAACCAATCCAACTGGCATTAAACCCACGGGTCACCGCAAAAAAGTTGAAAGAAATGATAATTTCTGCAACATTTAAATCAGAATTTTGTCTCTTTTACTAAAGAGAGAACAACATGCTCAGTACACTAGAAATAGCACCTAGTCTCTCAGACACCCCTGAGTGTTCTACAGCTGGACCTGAGCTAGATTCCTGCGCGAGTCCACTTTTTGGAACCCGTACCATTCTGACGCAAAAGTACCTTATCCGCAACCCGCTCACCATCAAGCATCAGGAAGTGCTGTCATTGTAAACAGGAAATGACATCATCAGAAGTAGGCGTGACCAGAAAAAAGGAGTAAAAATCGATATTGAGAAGACCCACGGCCTGTCCGGCGACTAGTTACCACCTTTTCCCAAATGTTTTACCAGCCGGTGGGAGGCGGGAACAAAAAGGGGCGGTTAGTGGCGTCAAAAGGGGCGGGCCGTGACACAAAAGGGGGTGTGGCTATGGTGCTGAGATTTTCAGACGGGGGACAAAGTCAGCAAAGCTAAATTTACTGGGGATTGGGGGCAGGCCGAGGGGTCTTTTTGAAGGGTATAACAAATTTACCGGCAGCTACATTGCGGTAAATTTGTAATACCGGCCTTGGCAGGTGTTTTACCGGCTAGGCTGGTAAAATACTGGCCGGGTGGCAACCCTACCGGCGACCCCGTAGACCCGCTGCTATACCCACACCTGGAACTTCTACCTGCAACTAGCAGGTTTTTGCGGGTACCCTAAGCACTGATTGGGGGGCCCATCAATTTAAGTTTAATTTAGAAGTGATGCAGATGGGACACTTATTTCATGTTTTGCTTGGAGGTCCGGACTGAGAATTAAAATAGGCACTGGTATTTTAGGTACACAGAGGCCCAAACAGCCCCCACCAGCCCACTAAATACTGACTGTCTATGGGACCTTATAACAGCCCCTCTGGCATTTGCCAGAACCCACAGATTGCCAGTCTGGGCCTCTTTGCTTGATATTCCAGGTCAAGCTTTCAAATATCTTTTGTTTTTTCTTAAGAACACACTGTGTCACACAAGCTTTCAAATATCTTTGACCTGATCAGGAGCCGTCAGTGAGATCTTGACTAAATGTTTGGTCTCAAAGGAGACCCGAGACAAAAAAGTATGTGAATATCAGAAAATGAAGGGGGTGGGGGAGGCAGCTGTGTGCCTGTTGCAGCCATTAGTAAACAATTACACACACTTACATGTGACATGATACTCCTGATTAAACGCACATCTATAGATAGTAATACAATAACAGGATAATAAATCCAACTGAATACACTTTTTCCTAATGTCCTACGTTTTAAAACAGCCCACAGTGCTGATAACACAGGAGGGTCACGATCTATTTGTACAGGAGCAGCATCGCGTATAAACAACTTCACACACAGTTGATGGAGGCTCCTGGCACAGTTCTAATGAGAATGAGCGCGAAGCCAGCGAGACTTTATACGAGCGGCCTTATGAAACTTGCGTGCGTACGAAGCGATCCAGCCGTCACGTTCCCTTACCAGAGTCTCGGTTGTTCCACTCCGGCAGGGCACACAAAGACAGTTCGGGGCGTCCGGCCTGCGCTGCTGGTAACGACAGTGGCACAATCGTATCAAAGAGCGACACCCTCTCGCCTTAGCTGCACCGAGAGCCACAGCGCGCCCCCTGGAGTCTGGAGGATGCAATGCAGCCAATGGAACGGAACGTGACGTCTTATTAACCAATTGCGCCGCCGTATGGTTCATTCTCATGGTAAATTCTCTGCAGCCTGATCATTTGTTTACTAAGCAAAACGGACTTATTTGACTAACCGAAATCTCCACATAATTAACAGTGTATGTGATATTATTAAATAGATAGACACCACAAATTAAATCTTTTTTTTTTTACATTTAAAGCTTTTTTTTTACATTTTTTTACATTTTGCCTATCCCTTCCCCATGTTCCTGGATGAGGGGGCTGCTATATTTGTCCAGGCGCGTTTCAGGGGCTGCTGCTGTCACCCCCTCCTCCCACTTTGGGTTTCCACTTTTTTTGGAAAAAATACCAGCCTTCCTGTATAGATTTAGATTTTTTCCCTATTAATTACACTGGGGTCAAGCATCATTTTCACCGGTCAGACCAGTAAAATACCGGCCTCTGTGATTCTAACTTGTAGCGTTGCAGCGGTTCAAGGAGGGGCCGCATCGCTATTACGCTCGCTGCACTAGAAGAGCCAAATTTCCTTTTTAAAAAAACGGAAATTCAGCTATTAGGGTAAGTCCACACTGGGCATTTTGGGGAGATTTGGTCGCCTGGCGACTAATCGCCTAGTTTTTGCGGCGACCAATCTCCCCAAACCCTGACTCTGCGCCGGCTTAAAATTAAAAAACGCCGGTGCTAATCACACGTGGGGGTGCGTTTTCCGAAGTCGCCTCACGAGGAAACTTCACGCGACTTCGGAAAATGAATCTCCACGTGTGATTAGCGCCGGCATTTTATCCGGCGCAGAGTCAGGGAAGGCGTTTGGGGAGATTGGTCGCCGCAAAAACGAGCCGATTAGTCGCCAGGCGACCAAATCTCCCCAAAACGCCCTGTGTGGCCTGACCCTTAAAGTTAACAGAGGCAACTTTTTGCCGCCCCTGGTAACTGGCCACCTGAATAGGGTTGCCACCTTTGCTGGAAAAAAATACCGTCCTTCTAATATATTTTTTTTTTCCCTATTAATAACATTGGGATCAGCCATCATTTTTACCGGCCAGGTGGCAACCCTATGCCTGTGGCAAGATTCTCACCTTGCCTCATGGCCGGAGCTGCCCTGTGTGCAGCAGAAGTCCATTAGCATTAGAAACTCTTAACAGTCAGGTTGGCAAAATAGTCAGGTTTGGGAACTTCAAGTAACGATTACTTACAAAAGCAGACCTTCGTACTTCGACTAGGGAATAGCCCAAACTCGAATCGAATTTGGAAAAAAAATTGAAAATTTGAATATCAAAATTTATCATAGACTTTGACTGTTCGCCATTTTAAACCCCCCCCTATGGGGGACCTCCTAGAGCCTATTTGGAGTAATTTGGTGGACTTTGAAAAATCATATTTTTTTTATGGAAAATACTCCGAATTGGAATCGAACGATCGACTAGAGCCTATTCATCCGAAGTTAAAAAATTTGACTTTTTTTTAATAGATTTCGGTTGGTCTTTTTTTATTCGAATTTCAAGGTGAGAGAGTTTAAAAAAACTCCCATCACCGCGAAATTCGACCCTTGATAAATCTGCCCCTTATTTTGAAGAGTTGTTTTTTAGTGTCAGTATCACTTTAAATGTGATAGTATTAGAGATTGGTAAAATGCTGTTTCCTGACTGTAATGTTTCGAAACATTATTTAGCAAGGGATCCAGATGAATAAAATAGATAACATTTTGTAACTAAAAACTTACATTGCGTAGATAAGAGGTTGTCCCAGAATTTGGATTATGTTCCCTCTGCTTCCAGATCTGGAAAAAGGAAAGTAATTTGCTGGATCATATTGGAGCTGGTTGTGTGCCCTACAGCAGGGGTCCCCAACCTTTTTTGGACCTGGGGGTGGGGTCGGGGATGGGGTCGTGGTGGGGTTGGCGGGGGTCGGCAGCAAATTCGGACACGCCCACGGCGGTTGGAGACCCCTGCCCTACAGCACCCCAATGTGCTTGGGTGCTGGATATAAAAAAAAAATATATGTGTGTGTTACATATTCTTTTTTTTATGTATAACTGTGTCTCTTTAAATCAGTGGTGGATATGATAGCCCCCACCCCAGTTGCAGTTGTGGAGCAGGCCGGGGTCGTTTTTACTGGTGTCCTGCTGGCCCAGTCTGACCCTCTCCCCATCCCTTTATAAATGCATATGTTTACCTGTTGCTGAAACAAAAAAAAATTATTTATCTGGGCTGCACCCTGTGTACGCTACACAAACAATCATGTATCAGTTGGTAGGTTTTGCTAGGATAGGATAGAGCAGGGGTCCCCAACCGCTGGGCACAGACACTCCCGCACTGGGGAGCCCAGTGGCGCAAAAACCAGCGTGTCCAAATTTGCTGCCGACCCCAGCCTACCCCGCCGACCCCACCCCCCCTGGTCCTCGCAAAAAAATCTTTTGGCACCTGTCCAAAAAAGGTTGGGGACCCCTGGGATAGAGAAGAGTGGAAGTCCGTGAAGAGCTCTCAGGTGATACCTGATGTGGAACAAACCCACAAATCATTTTACTAAAAAAGCAGAGAATAACTATAGAGGACTGAGACCCTTCAACTGCTGGGGGCCCAGGAACTGTAGGGGTCCCTGTGGAACATATTTATAGAAAATATCTTGATCTCAAAGTTTAAGGGCCCAATGATCTTGCTGTGGGACCCAATGACTACTTATTTCACTGCTGGAGAGTTCATGTAGGCACACATATAATTTAGTAAATAGGTCACAATATGAGCAGCTGATATTACACTATAATAAGCAGTTCATATAAATAGTTCCATTAATTAATGTGCTAATAAGTCAGTTCTTTGGAGACCAGTGGAGTTTGCCCTAAATTTAAACCCTACCCTGCTACCACCTTCCCCTGTCAAACTGCACTGTCTAGCCATTGCTTGATATGGAAGAGCTAATGTCAGTTTGGGGACCCAAGTCATTTCACCCAACCCACTGGTTCTGCTGTTCACAATATAAACCGTTAGGGGCTTGTTTATTAAACCTCAAATTTATGTGGTCAAGGTTTTTAAGGGAAAATTTTTTAGAGATTTAATTTACCCCAAAGCTGCTTTCCAAAATCCAAAAATGAAAAAAATGAAAAAAACTCCATCTCAAACTTGTCGAAGTCATGCAAAAGTCAATGGCAGATGTCCCTGAAGTTGTCTCTTGACATTGTGATCTGCACTGGAAAATCCGATAAAGTCAAGTTTTCGCATCAAAAATTCTGTAAAATCAAGTTTTTGGAGTATAGTTCGTACAATACGAATTGATGCTCGATTTTGTCATGATGTTTGCATAGTGAAAAGACTAAAAAAATCCTGAAAAACTCACTCCTCACACGGTACATAAATGTACATATGTTCTACAGCTTAGTAATGTTGTTACTTAAAGTGGACCTGCCACCCAGACATAAATAGCTGTATAATAAAAGTCCTTTTCAAATTTAAACATGAAATCCAAATTCTTTTTTAATTAAAGCATTCTAGTGCACAATAGGGATGTCGCGGACTGTTCGCCCGCGAACTAATTCGCACGAACATCGACCGTTCGCGTCTGCCGAATGTTCGCGAACGTCGCGCGACGTTCGCCAATTTGGGTTCGCCTTAGCTGGCGCTTATTTTTGCCCTCTCACCCCAGAGCAGCAGATACATGGCAGCCAATCAGGAAGCTCTCCCTCCTGGACCACCCACACACCCCCTGGACCACTCCCCTTCCATATATAAACTGAAGCCCTGCAGCGTTTTTTCATTCTGCCTGTGTGTGCTTGGAAGAACTAGTGTAGGGAGAGAGCTGTTAGTGATTTGAGGGACAGTTGATAGTAACTTTGCTGGCTAGTGATCTACTTGACACTGCTCTGTATTGTAGGGACAGAACTCTGCAGGGATTTGAGGGACAGTGAGTTTAGGTTAGTTAGCTTTGCTGACTAGTAATCTACCTTCTACTGCAGTGCTCTGTATGTAGCTGCTGTGGGCACTGCTTCTGATCTCATCTGCTGACTGCTGTAATAACCCAATAGTCCTTGTAAGGACTGCTTTTATTTTCTTTTTTGTTTTTTTTACTTTGCTACTGTAAGAGCCCAGTGCTATTAGTCTAGCTGTGTTGGGGAGTGGGACTGGTGTGCTGCTCCTCCTAGTAGTTCACCACTACCAGCACCAACCAGAGTCAAAATTGTTACAAAGTATCTTATTTGCACCTGTTAGCTGTTTTGAGCTCTCTGCCAAAAGCTAATTAAGTTAGAAACTGTTTTTTTTCTGGCTGTTCAGTTCAGAGAAAAGAGGGACTTTCCAGTACAAAAGAGGGACAGGGGGTTGAGTGGTCAAAAGAGGGACAGTTGGGAGGTATGCAAGTGCCACCTAGCTGTGTGAGCTTTTTCACATTCTGTCTAAATAACAATAATAATTCCGTGTCCGTAAACATCACCTGAGTGATGTTTTTACAGCAGCAATAATATATTCCGTACCCACTACTGTATACGTTGCCCTTGCAGGCATTGTTTGCCCAGTCTTTAACCAAGTGCCACCTAGCTGTGTGAGCTTTTTCACATTCCGTGTCCAGAAACATCACCTGAGTGACGTAGTGTGATTTCTGCCCTTTACAGCACAAAACGCAGCGCTGTGTCAACAATGTATTTTTCAGATACATTTTTGCCCTTGATCCCCCTCTGGCATGCCACTGTCCAGGTCGTTGCACCCTTTAAACAACTTTAAAATCATTTTTCTGGCCAGAAATGTCTTTTCTAGCTTTTAAAATTCGCCTTCCCATTGAAGTCTATGGGGTTCGCGACGTTCGCGAACCGTTCGCATTTTTGACGCAAGTTCGCGAATATGTTCGCGAACATTTTTTCCGCCGTTCGCTACATCCCTAGTGCACAAACAAGATTTTGAGATGATGCAAGGCTTGTCTTAAACGGTTAGTTCACCTTTGAAATAACTTTTAGTATGATGTAGAGAGTGATATTCTGAGATAATTTGTAATTTGTTTTAATTTTTTATTATTGAAGATTTTTGAGTTATTTAGCTTTTTATTTAGCAGCTCTTCAATTTGCATTTTAAGCAATCTGGAAACTAAGGCCCAAATTACCCTAGCAACCATGCATTGATTTGAATAAGAGACTAGACTATGAATAGGAGAGAGTCTAAATAGAAGGCTCGGCAATAAAAAGAAGCAATAACAATACATTTGTAGCCTTACAGAGTAGTGATGTGCCCTACTCCAGCCTGCACCCGCCCGCACCCGCGCTTCTGGGGTCCTCTTATATACTCGCGCCGCCCACCGATGACGTCACAATGACGTCACAAAAGGGACGGGGACGAGCAGAGGCGAGACTATAAAACCGGAAGTCGGAAGCCGACATTTGAAGGTGGCACCTGCGGATATCGCGGGTATTGGGTCGGCCCACACGTCACTATTACAGAGCATTTGTTTTTTTTAGAAGGGGACAGCGATGCCCATTTGAAAGCTGCAAAGAATCAGAAGAAAAAGACAAATAACTATAAAAATAAAAAAAATAAATAACAAAAACCAATTGAAAAGTTGCTTAGAATTGGTCGTTCTTTAAAGGTGTACCACTCCTTTAATAACAGTGCCCACAAAATGGCTCCTGCCATCATAACTATGAGTTCCCAAACTGAAGGAAACAAGATTCAAATAATTTATATAGTGTAAGTAAAGTTTATTTTGCTTGACTAACGTGATAAAATAGGATTTGGAATACTTTTTTTGGGTGACAGGTCCTCTTTAAAACACATTGTTGCAAATCCTTGTTTCTTAGAAAACATTGTTGCAAATCTTTGTATCTTATAAATGTCAAGTAGTCACAAGGTTGTAAAAGAGGATCAGAATAGCATGGCCACAGACGGGTAAAGCAGAAGAAAAAAGCGTAAAGACACGGTCACCTCCCATCCGCTGCCAACATTAAAATCAAGGCCCTTCAATGTTATAATTTGTGCTATCAGCCCAAAGTGGCCACATACTGGAACTAATCGACTGGCCATCAATGGTACCTGTAGTCCACTGAGGACTAGACAATAAGTCATACCCGTAGTCCCTTAAGGGCAAAAAAAGGGCTGGTCCATAGAAGATGGTGGTACAGATTGTCAAGCCAGCAGGCTGCTCGTTATAGAGTGTACTGCATAATGAACAAGGCGGAGTTTATATTTATAGGTACACTGAAACACAAAACAATGCCAGGGAGCTGGTTCCTCAGTGTGGTACTGAAACTTCCACCTCACAGGGGGACACTCACCAACACTGGGGCTCCTCTACAGTCATATGTGACTACTTGACATTAATAAGATACAAAGATTTGCAACAATGTTTGTTAAGAAACAAATGACATACAAGGATTTGCAACAATGTTTTTTAAGTAACAACATTACTTATCTGTAAAACATATATACATTTATCTCCCTTATAAGGAGTATGTTTTTCAGGATTTTTCTATTCTTTTCCGATAACAATTACAATAGTCAGTGACCTCCATTTAAAAGCTAAAAAAACTACAAAAAATAAAAAACACATTCCAATTGAAAAGTTGTTTAGAATTAACCATTCCATAATAAACTGTATTAAAAGTTTACTGAAAGTTGAACCACCCCTTTAAATTTAATTTATAAATTGCTACATGAATATGTTGAAATGTTTCAACTAATAGAGCAAATTACAACAGTTTACAGAGTCCCATCCTGGACCCCCTCCCAGAGCTGCTTCTGGGAGACATGAGAAGGTGAAAAATTGGAATGCATGAAAGAGCCAAACCCAAACCCAGAACTAACACCACGGCTCACTCTTCTGCCTATAACAGCTGCCTTTCGCTTCAGGGGGAGCCCTCTGCTACTTGGATGCTACCAGGTCTTAACATGAGAGGACCAAGGAGAGTATTCTGGACAGGCAAGGAAACCAAACGTTTATAGAAGGGATGGGGAGCAGGCAGTGTAGACATGGAACAGGCCAGGTCAATAACAGGCAATGTGGTACCAAATCAGGTAGTCAAGGTCACAGGATGTAGTCAACACCAAACAGTAGCGCGATACGAAATCAGGATCTGAAGAATGGTCAGTAACAGCCAATGGTCAGTACAGGCAGCAGATTAGTAAAGTCAGGGAAAGACAAGGGTCAAGAACAAGGATCAGACTATATATATAAACACACCCAGGAACTATGGCCTACGGGCGATTGGAAAAAGTACATTACAATTTTAAATATTTGAATTTTCACGCCAAACGTGATGACATGTCAAAGAAAAGAACGGCATCAATCCTGCGTGACAAACCCAGAAGCAGTAGCACACGCAGCAAAGAGGAGGCACCAGCTGTGGTGCGGCGGCACCAGGTATTGAGAGGTATGGAGAGAAATATATCAAATGAGTGAAAATTCGTAATCTCTCGGGTGATGGATTAAAGCAGCGTGTTCCTTTAGTAAATGGACCTGCTGTTGATCTCAGAAGAGGGTGAGGATGGGGAAGTTGCATTCTGGTTTTTTTTTTTGACCCACAAACACCAGTTGTCAAGCACCCACTACTGCTATTTCTGGTCTTGCATTTTAATGCTGGGATTATAATTTTTTTAAAGGGTTTCCTGTAATTGTTCTTAGCAGTCCTAAATCTCAAACAAATAAGTAAATGGAGATAATGTGATTGTCAGCATTGCCTCAGTAGGAAATACATATTTTCAAATTATAAAGTATAGCATAACTCTTAGCCAATTTATTGTATTAATAGGCTCTGTATACTGGCAACCAAGTGCCTGGCCATTTTCATGGCTCCTGATCCATGTCTGGAGGCAAGAGCAGTCTTATTCCTTATACTCAAACATGTATGGCAGCGGTCATTATTATGTTATCAATACTGAGCAGGGCAAAGTGATTTTAGATTGTACAAAGTTAACTGATTATTTACTGCTTGCTGTGGGTTACTGCATTGTAGCAAATTTGGCCAGTCAAGATGTCAGATTTTTTAAAATCCAATTCGTTTTGAAAGAACAGTATCACCAACAAATGAAAGTTTAAAGTAGTTACAATATAATGTACTGTTTTCCTGCCCTGGTAAAACTAATTTGTTTGCTTCAGTAACGTTATTTTGTATATAAAAAACTGCTGTGTAGCAATGGAGGAAACTGAAATAGGGCCACATAGCACAGGTTAAATAGCAGATACAGTAACAGATAAGCTCTGTAGAACACCATTTTATTTTACAGAGCTTTTCTGCTGTGTAACCTGAGCATTTTCTCCATTAAATGGCTGCCCTTGTGGTTACACAGCAGCTTATATAATATATAGTGAATAAAGTACCCCCTCTTGTAAAATATAAGGGTATTATAAGTCACAGAGGAGTTTCATGACCATATAAAAACACGAGGCCGAAGGCCGAGTGTTTTTATACAGGTCATGGAACTCCGAGGTAACTTCTAATATCCTCATATTTTACAACTGGGGGTACTTTATTTATTATAATACACAAATTGCAATGAGTCATGTGACAGAAATTACATCAGAACTCACTGTTTATAACTGATGACATCAGAACTCACCGTTTATAAGGATATCATTTACAGGATATTCATGGCTTTTGTGTATTATATATCTATATTAGAGTTTCTGAAGCAAACAGACCAGGTCAACGGTACTTTACATTTTAATTCATGTTACTGTTCCTTTGTTCCTTTGAGATAACTATTGCAACCATGCCATAATCATCCGGATCACTTTGCTGAACTGAAAATATTGATGTTAAATGAATTGATCCTTTGGAGAACATAGCTACTCAGCTTGATTTAAATGAATGTGAGCCCCAACTTAACTGAAGAAAATTGGAATGTACACTACTAACTTGAAGGAAACTCACATTGTTCTTCAGAGTTTTTGTCTGTCTGTATCCCCATATAATTAGCAAGTGCAGCACAGACATTTTCTCTGCAGTTTAAAATGACCACAATTATGGATCAATTTAGAGAAAGAGTACAGATCTGAATATAAAAGCACGAGAGTATAAAAAAGCTTTGGCTCTAACTTAAAGAATTTGTTGAATTACTCATATCTAAAGTATTGTAGAGAAGCTCAATTAAGGCAATTTTGCCAGAGAATACACAGCAGTATAACAATGTGCAGAAAATGTAAGTTCAATCACTTTTATATTGATCTAAAATATGGACAGTTTTCTTAGCATAAGCTCATTATGACTCCTTCTGTGGATTGCTGAGTTGTTTTCCTGTTACTTGCAGCATTGCTTTTCTCTGTGTGATTGCTCACAGTACACTTCACTTGTGTTTCATTAATTTCAAGTTTCAAAAATAGTTTTGCTGAATATAGATTTATTGGCAGGAAAAATCTCCACATAGGTGTGATGTATCTCGAAGGTGCAGATCGATGAATCCCTGATAGCAAAAAGCATTTTCATGATGTAATTGCCATCACAGCTTAAAAAACTAACTCAGAATATTAGTACAATTACTATTAGTATAATACAGTATGTTAACAGAGAGTATTTATACTTGCCAGCTCTGGTATGGCAAGTCCTATTAATTTAATACATGTTCAACAGAGCTATGATACTCTCTGCTTCTATCTGTATACCACCACAAGGCTTCATGTGTAATTTCAAAGCAAGTGTTAAAACCCTGATAAATGGGGGTATGTGGTTTCTAGTGGTGCTAGAAACCACAAAAAGCAAGTAAATTACAAGCACACCCCATAAAAACTTGCCTGTCTCACCTGTTCCTGACCTTGCCTGTCCCTGTCCATTCCTAGTTTGTTGACTGTCCTGACCTCTTTATTGACCACTCTCTTGGATACTGTTACTGTACTGCGATATTGGTGTATTGACCCAGCATGCAACCTCAACTATGCTCTTGTCTCTTGATTTAGTGCTGCTCTGCCTGATTGGTATCGACTCGGCCTGTCCCATGCTCCTTGTTCCCAGTTCCTCTAGTTAGCTTTCAGTTCCCTTGTCTGCCCAGAACTCTCTCCTTGGTCCTCTTACTTTAAGACCTGGTGGCATCTGAGTAGCAGATGGCTCCTCCTGAAGCAAAAGGCAGCTGTTATAGGCAGAGGCTATATAATAATGGTGACATTTGTGACAGTTTTGTTCTTTTGTAATAGACACTACTGAGTTGGAGCTGGAATGGTCCAATGGAGGGCACTAGCTGGCCCTGTATAAATAAAAGATGATCATAAAATCTAGAAGTTGATTTTCCCTTTGTATTATTGCTGAGTATTTCCTTGCTTGCTATAAACAACCCTCTGTATCCGCATCAAAACAGAAATGTTGGAATGTTAGAAAAAGATGAAATTTCAATCAATGTTCATGGTCTTAACCTCTATAAGACCAATGTTGTGAACCCAGTTAATGAATTTAAAGATTCCTTCACAGATATGGCTTTCTAGATAAAAGTGTTAAACCAAAGGACATGCATTCTTACAGCTTCCAGCAATGCCTGATCAAAGGACATCTAGAGTTGGGGTAATTCTGGCTTGCATGGATCCTCCTGCCCTTACACTGGTCTATACTGGATGGAAGTATGGGTTTATATACATTGCATCATAGTTTTTATATAGTATAGCAAGAAGACTCAGAAACCCCAGTGTTTGCCTATACAATTGAAAAAAAATATAGTGGCACATTTTAAATCATGTACCTCTGAAATACTGAGATAATTGTTTAGATATTTTGGAAGATATACCAGTATAAAAAGGCTAACCCATTACTAGATAGATAGTAGACGTGTCTTCCACAGCTTATTAATGGTTTTCAGCCTGTCTAAAATAGGATCTAATTTTAGCTATATTGTTGAAAAATGTAAATGTATTTGTCCATTAGAGGGGTGCGATTTCATACTGTTTGTCCATTCACATCATAACCAAAATTCCACAATTAACCCTCAAATTAGAATATCAACCAAATACTTTCAGCTTGCATGGATGGACCAAGTTTCAGTTTAAGCGTGTAGTAAAAGCAGGTTACCATCTGGCCAGTAATTTACTGGCTCAGCTGGTAAAAATAAGGTATCTCGTCAATGTCATTCATATGGAAAGTCATATAACAGAGATAGATAGGATGACAACATAAAGCAGAGTGAGGCTTTCCCTGGGAGATTACAGTCAGGCCCACTTTAGCTAGAGCCCATAGTGATCAGTATGGGACCTTTGTATAGTGCTGAATTTCATACGTCTTTAGATAATAAGGTTAAAATGTCAGCTCTACTTTTGGTCAACCATGTAGCAAGTGTGGCCTTCTTACTGTTTTCCATTTGAGCTGGTGGTGTTGATATTATTTTCCCTGACTGACTCTGGTTAATACCATGATATACATTTTGGATTAATTGTGGAAACCTATATTGTATCACAGACCATAGGTTCAAAAAAATATAAAGAGAATTGACAGCAAAGAAAATTTCTCATCTTACCTAATTGAATAATAGAATATTCGAAACTTTTAAAAAGTCAAATTGTTTTTTTACAACTTTTACAAAAGCTTAAATTGTTTGTTTTCATAAATATTCATATTTACTTATTTTAAAGCAACTTTTGCAGGAAAAATGGGTTTAAATATTTTGAAGTAAGTTATATCGGTAATTTTCCAGGCAAACAGTGTGGCATTTTCTCAGTTAGATTGTGATACGGACTTTGAATGAGACAATGTAGTGCATTCTACTAAAGGTTTTACAGATAATTTACAAAGTGACAGGCAGGGTACAAAAACACAGGTGCAGTCTTACATTTTTTTTTTTGCACCTTCCACTCCATTTAAATTGCTTCAAAGTGCAGAGACCTACGATCACCTAATTGAATACATACCTGCATGCATTTGGCAGCACTATATTAAGGGGGGGAGGACATAGGAATGTAGGCATCCTTACACCCCATACCCATTTCCCAGAGTTTTCAACCATGGTTCACACTGTTACCCTCCTTATTGCGCTTCTATAAATGACTGGTGTCATAGTAAATTAACCCTTTTGTGTTTGTGATTATTTAGAGCATGACAATCCCATGATCATACTTGGCTAGCAGTGCTAGATTGCCCATGGTCTCATGTTACAACAAACCCTTTTCCATGTTGCAAGTGGGTCACTCGTATTCTTTTTGGTTCAGTCTTTGAAAAGACTTTTAGAAAAGAGAGAAAGAGAAGAAAAAAAATAAACACAGCAGATGATATGTAAAAATATTTGTTGTTATTAATATTGAATGAGGTCCATAGTACTGTATCAATAAACTACATCACATGATAAAAGTATGGCTGGTAAAGTGATAAGTACACAGGCAAAGCATCATATGCGAAACTTAGAGCAGAGTACATATGAGTTCTGTTGAATTGTCATCATTCTAAACTCCTGGCCTGCTGGCCTCTCACTGTTTTCTTGCAGGTATATCATTTGTCTCCATTCATATTTAATTGTTCTGATTTGTGTTCAGTACAATCCAACAATTACATCAGCACAGTTGATACAGTCTTCAATATATGACTCAATATTCTAGCAAACTGTTGCCAACAATTACAGCAATAACTCAAGCAAAGACTATTATTAAATAAGATGAGATCCCTTCCAAGCTATCATTTCTTTGTTGAACTATTATGGGGGGGCATATAATTATAGACTCATTATTATCTGCTAATTACCTTTTACGTTTACTTTTTAGAACAGAAAAAGTGCTGTGAACACAGGTAAAGTAAGACTTCACTTATATTAATAATCCATTAAAAATGTATACTGTAATAAAACTGCTTGCTGCTACTATATTCCTTCTGTGATGGCAAATTTAGTTCCCTGTAATAAAAATCAGAATAGTCTCAATAAAATTGGTATAGGAGGAAGGGGTGTTATTCACAATTTTTTATCTCCCTATTATTTCCTGGAGTCCACTAATCAAACTAATGGATTGGAGTTTCATTCCAATATTTAAATTCTGTATTCCTTTATAATTTTAGGATTAAAGGATTAAACACTTTTTCATTTTAACAGTTATTCTGAGACAATTTTCCAGTTGGTCTTAATTTTTTATTTTTTTGTGGTTTGGTAAGTATTTACAGTAGCTATTTGTTTAGCAGCTCTCTAATTTGGCATTTCAGCAGCTATCTACTTACTAAGGTCCACTTTATCCTAGTGACCAGGCAGTGGATAAATGAGAGAGGGTAACAATATCACTAAATTGTAGCCTCATAGTGGGTTTTGACTACCAGGGTCAGTGATCCCCATTTGAAAGCTGGAAATAGTTAAAGAGGGAGCCAAATAACTAAAAAAAACTGTAACAAATATAATAATTAAAATCAACTGAAATGTTGCTAGGAATAAGCCATTCTATAACATACTAAAAGATATCTTAAAGGTGAACTACCCTTCAAGTTGTTTCTGACTGATAGAAGAGTACTTCCTGGTTGCAGACCCTGTCCCATTTGTGATACGTAATTGGACCACACCTCAGAAACCAGTATTTTCGGCAGGATAGTTTCTTAGGCTGCCAATAATTACTCCTGTATTCATTCCAGATTTTGCTTTATATGTTTTGCCACTTCTGCAACAAAGAAATCTTATGCAATGAGCTAATGATTTCTCTGCTGGAGAATTTTGTGGCATATTCCCATTCTTGTACATACGTTTCTAAGAATAAAATTTAATAAAAGGTGCAATTGACATATGGGTTTCATTTAGTGGTGAGCTGTTTGAAAACAAACACCTAATTGGTTACTGTGAGATATTAAGCCTGGGCAAATTTTGTGCCTTTAATGGCATTTTCCCTCAAGAGGCCCCCGAGTGCAAATCGTATTGCATCATTATGCTAGATACAAGAGAATGACTGGAAAAGCAAATAAAATCTAAAAATAGTGGGTCTGACGGGTAACAGAGAGTTAATTGGTGCCACTTTTCATTCCTGTTTAATCCATCGTGGGATGATTGATGTGGGTATGGCTGGACATATTATATCGTGAAGATCTTGTGAGATATTGTAATACAGGTGTGTTATGAATCCGTGGTACAAAAGAAGAAATTCAACTTGGTATCTGAAGTCTGAAGAATGGTTGAAGATGATCACTACATCCTAAACCTGTAAGAAAAATATAAATTATTTATATATAATATAATTTCCTGGAGGCAGGCTCTGTTTTAAAATGCATTATAGTTATGAGTGCCTTACATAAAAAAAACAACAAAAGGAAATTTGTCATATTAAGATTTCTACATGAAAATAATGTGTACTTTATATGTGTTTCATATACAAGTTATATGTGTTTCATATACAAGTTTTGCATGTATCAAGAAAAAAAGTGTATTTTGTTCTTTGTATATATCCATGGAGGCATTAGTTTCCTGGTACCCATGCGCCTTTGCCTACTTCCTTATTGGAAAACTCCAGCAGACTCTCTTATATCAGGGAGGACAGTTTATACATTTTCCACTGAAGCATCTCGGTTTAATTCTTAACTCTTTTTACATTTGAATGTGGCTCACAGTAGTGATGTGCGGGTCGAGATTTCACCACCCCGACAATAACCCACCCTCCCTTAGCCTGCCTCCAGCCTTGCTTTTATAGACCCACGCCGCCCTGCTCCACTGATGATGTCATAAAAGGGGCGGGGTGAGCAGGCGCAGCGTCTATAAAAGACAAACACAGAAGTTGGAAGCCAGTTTTTGACAGTGGCGGGCGAGGAAAGCAGGAGAAGAGCCACCACCCGCGAGGAAGCGTGTGAGGACGTCCTGAACCCGCCCGACCCGCACATCACTAGCTCATAGGTTGGTGACCCTCATTACACCATCAGCAGGAAATGGAAAGATAGAGAGGTGGAAATAATAACCATGGACAGAATTGTTTCATGACATAGCTAATAATTCTTAAATTCAGCTTACTTAATTCTACATTTTGTTGAGTATCTGGAATCAGGTCGGGCTTCATTTTCTTCCTCAGTCGGATTCCCTAAAAAGGATATTAAAATATATATATCTATAAATATTTGCTAAAAAAGTGGATATTGTAAATAGCACTATACTATAATTGTATACAAGGCTACACATGAAAGTATAGTTTGATGTGTTGTTTGGACTAATGACTTCAGAGCTGCTAATAAAGTGGTCATTTGATCATGAAGCATCATGTTAAAGGGATATTGTCACAGGAAACCTGTTTTTTTTTCAAAATGCAGTTAATAGTGCTGCTCCAGTAGAATTCTGCACTGAAATCAATTTCTTTAAAAGCGCAAACAGTTTTGTTTTTACATTTAATTTTGAAATTTAGTATGGGGCTAGACATGATGTCCATTTCCCAGGTGCCCCCAAACCACGTGACTTGTGCTCTGATAAACTTCAGCCACCCTGTACTACTACACTGCAAGTTGGAGTGATATCACCTCCTCCCTTCTTGCCCTAGCAGCCTATAAACAGAACAATGAGCAGCTAATCAGATAACAGCTACGTGACACCTCTGCTGAAGGATTTGTTTGCATTACTAACACTGATTTTCCTGCTTGGGTTCTATTCTCATTTCTACCACTAGGTGGGGGAGCACTACTTGGGTCGTGTTTAAATACAATCAGAAGGAAAGAAACAATAACTCAAAGCAGTTCCATCCTGAAGTGCTGGCTCCTTCTCAAAGCTCAGAATCAGGCACAATGCACTAAGATGGCTCCCTCCACACCAATATTACAGCACAAATATATACATTTTTGGTTCAAGAGTATGATTTTAAATGTTAAAGTCAATTATTTGCAATGTAAACAGTGTAATTTAGAAATAAAAAGTAAACCAGAAAATCATGACAGAATCCCTTTAAACAGTACAAATAGAAAGTGTGTATATTTTATTCTTTCACTTTCCACAGGGGTTCTGCAACGTCCTTTGGGAAGTAGAGGTAATCATTTATATCAATTATTTCCTTTCTTGTGCGGCAGGGTGCAAAGTCCAAACAACAGGCAATGTTTTCTGCACATAGCACCCCTCTACAGCAGCAAGTGCTTGTGGACACAGGTCTTTGCCCAAGTACCTTTGCTTTCTCCAAAGTAACAGCACTGCCAGCATTTGTTAGTGCTGTAGTCATGAGGCAGGAGAGAAACATAGGTGCTCTAGCCCTCCTTTTTGTTACATGACTCTTGTTTTGTTTTTCTTTCTGCCTTGTATCAAATTCATACTGCTGTTTTTTTGTATGTATTGATTTTCTTAAATACAGCTATATGCAATTTTGTATGTACGTAATATAGCCAGGACTGCAGCAAAAAGAAAATGTACCCGAAGCAGTAACATACCTGTCTGTAAATTCCTTTTCCCCATTAAACCAACAAAGAAATCATTCATTTCTCCTAGAAAAGAGGATAAACACCAGTTACTTATGGAAACAAGCATATTAACAATATGTAATGCAAGCTTTGGACCCCCTAACCAGAAAACATGGGTGGTAGGAGACAAAGGGGCACATTTAGTAAAGTATGATTTTTTTTCCTCATCTAACTTCATCAAAGTTCACCTTAATTCGCCAGGTGTATTTTCACAACAAATCCCGTATTTACTAAAAAGCATAAAGATACTTTTCAAGAGAAATTTGGTGAATTTTCTCCTGGTGTAATTTCTCTAAAAAAATCAGCAGTATATTTTCCCTATACAAGAGATAATTTTCACCATGACAAAATGAATTATGGAGAATTAGCCTGGAGGGGTAATGTAGATAAAGAGATTTAAAAATGGCTGCTCTATCTTTAAAATGGTAGTTCACCAGCCTGAACCTGGAGAAATTTCTCTTGGTGAACATCTGTTCTTGTGCTCTTAGTAAATTGGAGAATATTCACTGGAGAAGAGTTGTGAATTCACGCCAATGCAAAGAGAATTTTCACTACTGCAAAGTAATTCTCCAAAACGTGTTGTATTCTCCTTTTAGTAAATTGGTGATGTTGAGGGGAGTCTTCATTTTTGGTGAAATTATTCCAAACTGGGGGCAGCGCTAGTAACTAATGCTGAATATTGCAAGTGTTGTATTGTCCTGCAGAAATAAAAAGACCTCACAGGAACTGTTCTTGGTTGGGTTCAACTGGAACATTCACTCTGGTAGGCCAGTCCTAGTCTACCTGTCTGTGTAAATTGTAATATCTTATATAAAAGAGTATAATGGAGAGCTTACGTTTTAAAGGCAGAGAAGGAAATTCCTTGAAATCTAGATAGAAGCAAAATATTTTGTTAGAACCAGGCAAAGGACAAAATGCTAAAACATAATAGGCAAAATAACTGATAAATAATATGAGATGCCACTGATTTCACATGGAAGGCTTATAATAATGCTTGGAAGTAATTGCTTTTGCTATCATCTATTATGCAAAAATGCTTATCGTAATTACGTGCCTTGTTGCATAGCACTACAAGCTCATTTACTTCTTCATAAATAAACAAAATAGAATTATATAAATATCAAATGTGCTGTTCCACAGCCAGGACATCAAACATTTATCATATTATTTTATACATTATTTATAAAGTTTCAGCAAGTTCAGAAATGCTGGATAATATAAGGATTTGTAAGGCTTTGTAACAATGTTAATACATCTGATGTGGTCAGAAGCTTAGGCTGTTGTACAGTGAAGGCAGTCCTTAAACCACTGAACCCTATAGATATAATGGACAATGGTCTGAAGTGCTTAATTACACATGGACTTTGTTTACAGCTTAAACAGATAAAATCTGGCAGCCTTAGGAATACATATGAGCTGTGGACTAATAGGCTCAGTGCAGGATTTCCTGGGCAGGCGCTCCTAGGCCCGCCCGCACTATTCCCCGCAGGCGCACAAAAGCAGCAGAGCACTGTGGAGCTGTGTGTCCCCAGTGCTCCCCATAGAGGGGCTGGGCAGCATGCTGCCCCTAATAATTTGCCGCCCCAGGCATGGGCCTTTGTGGCCTCGCCACAAATCCCGACGTGAATAGGCTGAATTGTAAACATTGGTTATATCGTGAATAAAGTACCCCTCTAAAATATAAGGATATTATAAGTTACAGAGGAGTCCATGACTATATAGAAACACAAGGCCAAGGGGCAAATTCCCTAACCGGCGAAAATTAGCCAGCGGCGGCTTCACAGCCATCTCAACAGTTCGACAGGTGTAAATTCGCTAGGACAATGCTAATTCAAAAAAATGAGAAGTTGCGTCCAGGGCGTCGAACGCTGGCAAATTTTTGCTATCGTTACTTCGGCAATCAAATCGAAGATGCGCTTGCGTTGCCTAATTGGCATACGGCAGGAAATGATAAAGTTACATGGACGTATATGTTGCAGCAAATGGATTACATTACACAAGTCCAGGGAACCTTAAAGGAACAGTAACATGAAATTATTTTTTGCCCTTAACGAAAAAAAACAAGCACACATTTAACTTTACATTCGCAAAGACTTTATTAAGAAATGTCTTACCGATACTCTGCTCCTCTTCTTAAAAGGCGACATGGCGATTACTCCTCCCTGCCTTCTATAGGAGATAGCCAGGGAGGAGACGTCGTGTCCCGCCAGATGGATCGTCACCATGTCGCCTTTTCAGAAGAGGAAAGGCGATTGTGAGCCTGAAACGTCGCTATTGTATTTCTGTCCAAAGAAAAGCCCTTTTGCAATAAAGGCTTTTTAAGATAATATTCACGTGTTGTGCTGTCTACTTGCTGATTGTGTCTACAGAACAGGTGGAAGTGGCCACCAAAGACTTGCACACCGTCCATTATACCCAATGGCTGAGTGCTGACTTCTAATCCTTTCTATCAAGTGCCTGAATGATGTCACGCTGGCGAATTTTCGCCAGAGCGTTAGTTACTTCACCCTTTAGCAAATCTGGCCCCAAGTGTTTTTATACAGGTCATGGAACTCCGAAGGTGACTACTAATATCCTCATATTTTGCAACAGGAGTTCTTTATTATAATAAACAATTTTTCAGTGAGTCGTGACAGAAATGACATAACTAAGCTTCCATTATAACTGATGACATCACTAAGCACCTTTTATAAGGATATAATTTACAGGATATTCATGGCTCTTGTATATTATAACTACAGGTATATAGCAACCAGCCATAGGACCCAATCAGGTGTTTGTTTTCATTTCCTAAACTATAGTAGACTGCCTTTTATTGCATCACCTCTATAACTTTGAAACATTATTATATATGGTGCACTTTTACTATGTATACACATTCATTCTAACTTTACCTATAATTATAGATTTTGGATTGTGTGAAAATGTGTATAAACATTATGTAGAGAGAATTTGTAACATTAGGCCCTTAAAGATAAACATTTATTAATATATAAGCAGAAAATATACCAGAATTTCTTTTGCCCATAAGCCCAACAAATGAATCATCATCGTAGAATCTCTTCAGTATGGAAGCTGGAAGCTTGTATATATCCGAACTTCTCTGTAAAAACAAAAACAGTTGGTCTAAAAAGTATATAGAATACATTCAATTGTGAATTAAAATTAACGTGTATTATGATATTCTGTTTGTAATTTATCTTAATAATTTTTTGTGGTGGATGAATTATTTAGATTTCTTTTTTGCTTAGCAGCTTTCCTGTTTGGAATTTCAGGTGCTAAATGGTTGCTAGGGCACACTTTATCCTAGCAACCAGGCAGTACTTTGCATAACTGTGAATAGGAGAAAGCATGAATAGAAAGATAAAGGGGAGCAGTCAACCTAAAAAATAATTCCAAATTATTTTCAGTTGTCAAACAAAATAAACTTTACTTTACAAAAACTATAAAAATAAGACCAATTGAAAAGCTGTTAATGGCTCACTTTGGGCAGGTTGATCAAAGATCAAGTTTGTGAAAAAAAACCCTGAAAACAACAGAAAAAAACAGACAAAACTTGTGCAACTTTTTCTTTCGAATGCAAGCTTATTTAAGAAAAAAACAGTGACAATAATTTCAATGAGGCTGAAAATCTTGAATGTTTTAATAAACTGGGAAAATAAATACAGACATATGAAAAAGTTTGGGAACCCCTCTTAATTCTTTGGAGTTTTGTTTATCATTGGCTGAGCTTTCAAAGTAGCAACTTCTTTTTAATATACTGTATAACATGCCTTATGGAAACAGTAGTATTTCATCAGTGACATAAAGGTTATTGGATTAATAGAAAATATGCAATACGCATCATAACAAAAGTAGACGGGTGCATAAATTTGGGCACCCCAACAGAGATATTACATCAATACTTAGTTGAGCCTCCTTTTGCAAATGTAACAGCCTCTAGACGCCTCCTATAGCCTTTGATGAGTGTCTTGATTCTGGATGGTGGTATTTTTGACCATTCGTCCATACTAAATCTCTCCAGTTCAGTTATATTTGATGGCTACGGAGCATGGACAGCCTGCTTCAAATCATCCCATAGATTTTCCATGAGATTCAAATTGGGAGACTATGACAGCCATTCCAGAATATTGTACTTCTCCCTCTGCATAAATGCCTTTGTAGATTTCTAAGTGTGTTTAGGGTCATTTTCCTGTTGGAATATCCAACCCCTGTGTAACTTCAACTTTGTGACTGATGCTTGAACATTATCCTGAAGAATTTGTTAATATTGGGTTTAATTCATCCGACTCCCGACTTTAACAAGGGCCCCCAGTCCCTGAACTAGCCACGCAGCCCCACAGCATGATGGAACCTCCACCAAAATTGACAGTAGGTAGCAATTGTTTATCGTTTGCCATGCAAATAACAACATTTTTGTCTCATCAGTCCAAAGCACTTTGTTCCAAAATGACTGTGGCTGGTCTAAATGAGCTTTTGCATACAACAATTGACTCTGTTTGTGGCGTGAGTGCAGAAAGAGCTTCTTTCTCATTACCCTGCCATACAGATGTTCTTTGTGCAAATTGTGCTGAATTGTAGAACGATGTACAGATGCACCATCTGCAGCAAGATGTTCTTGCAGGTCTTTGGAGGTGATCTTTGGGTTGTCTGTATCCATTCTCACAATCCTCCACATATGCCGCTCCTGCATTTTTCTTTGTCTGCCAGACCTTGTTTTTACAGCAACTGTGCCTGTGGCCTTCCATTTCCTGATTACATTCCTTACAGTCAGGGGCGATCCGCCAATGAGGCGAGCTGAGGCGCTTGCCTCAGGCGGCAGTGCCAGCTACGTTTCCAGGGTGCCTTTAAGAGCGGAATTTGCATTTTTTAAACCGGAAATTCGGCTTTACTAGGGCGAGAGAGTGCAATTGCGCTCTCCGCACTAGCATTGCTACCTCCCCACCCAGAAATGTAGTTGGGCTGGGGTGGGGGCTTGTAATTGGCCACCTTAAATACCTTTTCTCATGATTGGACACACCTGCCTATGAAGTTCAAGGCTTAACAAGTTAATCCAACCAATTTGGTGTTGCCAGTAATCAGTATTGATCAGTTACATGCATTCAAATTAGCAAAATTACAAGGGTACCTAAATTTTTGCACAGCCAATTTTTTCAACTGAATACTGCTATGGCACTCAGATGTTCCTGGGAAATAAAGGACATACCACTGTTATCTTTTTTTGTTGAAAGTGGAGTAAATTATTATGCAGGCTGAGAGGGGTTCCCAAACCTTTTCATATGACTGTAGGTAGGACCACAAAACAACAATGTAAAATGAGGGAAAACTTAAAATCAGAGAATGTAAAATGGGGGTTCTACTGTATGTACATACATACATACATAAGGCAATCCACATGTCTTACCTGTTTTAGGAACACTATCATTATTATTTACACATATTTTTAATGCAATAGCCAATACCACAGCACTGAACATTAAATGGGTCTGTACAATAAAGATACAGGTTACAGATACAAAAAAACCAGTAATGAATAACGTAGTTAAAATAGTAAAAGGGGATACTCTGGCTGATTTATAAAACTTCCTAAAAAATTGGTATAAATATATAACTTTAAAAGCTCAAGTAGGAACTAGCATAGCTGGAAAGCACATGCAAATAGCCTAAGCGGTACATTAAAGAAATAGCATAAAAAAGTTAATTTTCACATTTTTATAAATAGTGAAATCAGAATTTTTCCATACAAAATTCCATACACAGAAAGCTCTAAATTATTCCTGTGTGTTTTTTTCTTATATTTAGTTGTTAAATGTTTTACTTATGTTTATAAATAGGCCCCTATAAGTATTCTGGAATGTTGCCTGCTGGTAAAAATGGGAAGGCATATTAAAAAAAAAAAATAGAATATAAATATTTACGGTAAGTTTTTTCCAAATGTGAAAAAAGTAAAAAATGTGCCAAACTTGCATGTGAGCTTAATCATTTAAAAAATGACAACTCAAACACAGTGAAATCACATTTTACATTTTTGTTAAAAAAAATTAACTGCTACCCGAAAAATAGCTTGAATTTTGCCACTACAATTTCCATTGACCTCTACTTAAATTTGTCAGCGTTTATGATGTAGATGCCAATTTTTTTTTATTCCAGTTTTCATTTTTTTTATCTTAATAATGCTCGAAAATTAAGGTTTCGAAAGCGTAAATTTGAATTCCTAATTTTTGCAGCATAAACCTGGAATTGTGGTTAAAAAAAACACATTATAATATTGATACATTTGTCCATAAAAGTTATCAGCCCTGAGAGGCTAATTTATGAAATGCTAGTTAAAACATTGCAGAGGGTTTTAGTTTGAACAATTTATTTTCCACGCTGGAATAGTGAATTCTAAGACGGAAAATTATGTCTGAATCGTTTTTCTCTGTTTGTGGTATATATCAGGCACCAAGCAACGCTGATCACTACCATTCAATGGGGGAAATGTAATTAAAAGTCTCTTGGCACAACTCACAATGTAAACTCAGTGGCTGGAGAATAATACATTGGGCATTTTTGCTAAACAAAGGTTTAGCGTTAACACCTGCTCTGGAGTTTCATAAATATTTTGTTGCAAAAAAGGCTTTGCGATTGCAAAATTTTATTACATCCACTGGGAAAGTTCGGAAAAACTATTTGTTTGCACGCTTTGCGATGAAGTCATTGAGGTCTTTAATCAGTCAAAAAGGACGAAAAACGTTCAAAATCATCTTTGCACAGGTTTTGTGTGCTAGCGAAACATATTACATTCCCCCCAATGAATCAGGAATGTTTCAGGATTTCCCAGTTTAATATTTGATAAATAGACCATTAAGTATCTATCTATCCATCCAAAACAAACATCTTGACTATGTGCTACCCACCCATTTGAGAATATCATTATACTAAAGGAGAGATATTAAACCATTGAGCTTTCTGTTGCTTTGATCTATACATCATTATTATCACAATCTCCTATTTCCAGCATCATGCATCTTATACCCTAAAATAAAAAGGCAAACACTTTAAATGATAATAAATTATCCTACTAAAGATACGTTTGCCAAGTCATTACTACAAACAAATAAAACATTCAGGAATGGAACGCATATGTTATTAATAAAACAATTCACCAATAAAAGCCCCTGGATGTTTCGTAACCATAGATTTTTCCTTGCCTTTATACACTTTATATCTAATCTAATGAATCTATAAACAAGCCTCACTTTCTGTTTTATTTCAGTGTGGAATTATGAGCGAGTACATAAACATTCAGTGCCTGTAGAATGTGATATTTCTATATCAATTAGTGTTTTGTGTCGATTTCCAGTGTTTGCCAGGGTTATTTTATAGACTTCTCCAGCAGGGACAAGAGCTCATTATTGATGAATGATGAAGGAAACAATATTGTTTACTCTCCAATGTCCTTAACAAAGTGAAGCAGCTTACCTTCTGATGAAATAAATACATACCAACAACTAAATAAACCAAACACAAAAGACAGTCAGGTTAATGGAAGTAGAGAAGACATTTTCTGAGAAACCTTACGTCACTGGCAGCAAAGTGTTTCTGAAAAACATTTGAGAGCACTTGGGAAAAAGTACCAGGAATGGTAATGTTTGGGATTATTTCATGTAGAGATTAGTGTAGATGGGCATCTTCAGCGGTGCAGATCTTCACTGATAAAAAGCAGTGGGGTCTTGGGCTGGTACCAAGCCCAATTCATAACGTGTAGCACTTCTAGTTTAAACATATCCTGAACTACTTTAATTGTCACTTTAAAATTCTAATTTTTTTTTTTTGGATAATGAGAGATTAGAAACGAAGCCTTCTTTACCTCTTGTATGGGTTATTGGTGCTTTTTTGTGTTTCCTGTATGTTTATGTATACATCCATTTATTGTACAAAGCTGCAGAGTCTGTGTTTTATAAATGCATGTTAATACAAAATAATTTTCAAACAAATATTAAACATTTACAATGGTTTTAAACTTATTTGTAAATAGAAATTCTTTTGAAAGCAGTATCTGCCAGTTGTGTGCTATAAAACTAGGGGGTGCAGCCAATCCTTCATATATATATATATCAGCAACCATGGCAGATGAACCTAATATCATTATTCTTTATTTATAAACCACCAACCAATGCTTTACAGTCATTATACATTATTTACATTAGTCACTGTTCCAGTGGAGCTTATAGGTCCCTATCACATGTCCGCACTATGGCCAATTTTTATCAGCAACATTGATGTAACTGATCCATAACTTTAAAATCAGGCTAGTGACTAAGTTCCCATTTTAAAATGTATAAAGATTTATCCATATTGCCAAATATAATGAATGTGGTCCTGGTCCCCCTCTGTAGAACATAAAGTTTATTGTATATAGTCCCCACATAACTCCCAATATTTGAAAATCAGAAAGAGGGACAAAAAGTTCTCCCACGCGTAGTACTGCAAATATTTTTGACCATGCTTATTTTGCGACCAAACCTCCTAAATACCATGTCCATTTTACAAAATTTGTCAGGTTATAGAAAGTTTGAACACATTTCTGGGGGTTTTAGGGCCATGTTTTAAGTGTTATTATTTCAGTAATAAATCAGGACTGTGGGCTGCGCTGTCAAATTTGGGACTGTCCTGCAAAAAATGTCAACATTATGCTGTTGAAAATTTCCAGCCACTTTAAATCATGATAAGGTACAAAGTCATCTATAAATGTGATAGATAGTCCTGTGTTCTGGTTAAAAATGTAATAAGGGATCACTGTAGTATTGTAAGGCTGTCTAGAAAAAGGTACATATACTACATTTAAAGGGAAGGATGAACACTGATTGAAAAATTGGCCAGATAGAAAGGTGAATGAGCTGTATCCAGTGACCTAGATAATGCAGTGAATGCTGACGTTGGGAACATATGAAATATAGTAAATGAACAATAGAGCCGTGAGTCTCTTAATTTCTAGCAAAAATTGTGCCGCTAAAAGCATCATTACAGTACATTACCTAGAATAAAAACATCAAAGCAAAGCCAGAACTGACTCACTTGCAAATATTGTTGGATAAATACTAAATGCTCACCACTTTATAATGGCAGAGAAAATAATGGCATTCACAATCAAAGCGGCCATAAGATCATGGCAAAACATTAAAAGATCGCATTTTAAGAGACAGAAATCAATTAAAACTACAGGTAACTCAAGCAGAGCGGCTGCACTGAAAGCTCTTAGGGCCTTTTTAGAAATGTGTTCATGAGAAATAGGAATGAATATTTAGTTGAGATTGATTTTGTAACCTATATCATGCTGTTCTAATTGATTCTGCAATGTCTGTTGTTTTTTTGCCCTCCCTAACATACATACTTCAGTCCAATAGCCATGTCTATTCATGAATCTGGGGACCTTCTATGGGTAAAATATGTTGTAAAATCTCTATTGCAGACAACTGTTCATACCCATGGTTGGGTGGGTACATTATTGAGTGGATAGTGTGGCACTGTATAACCCTTTTAGTGCTGGCCAGTTTGGTTATTTTTTTAAGACCACATTTATCTCACGGAATGTTTTACATACAAAGAAAAATCACCCTAAATATGGACAGTTCTATGCCCAATATGCATAGATTTACCAAAGTAAGTGGTATTTATGGCCCATAAAAGAAAATAGTACATATTTTCTTTTATGGGCCATATGAATGCTCTTGCATACCAATTCAGCTTTTGCAATCTGAGCCACCCGACTGCTTATTATGGGGCAGATTTATTCGAATTTAAAAACATTTTCTTTGGTCAAAACACTCAAATTCGAATTGTGAATGATCCAAACTCGATTGGAGTTTTAATCATTTTAAATTTCAAGATTTATCATACTCCGGTTCTTTATGAACTCGAATTCGACTATTTGCCACCTGAAACCTGCCAAATTACTGTTTACGTCAATGGGAGAGGTCCACAGATCAATTTGGTGATGTTTGCAGCCTTCCTGCGAATTCGATTTGAGTTTTCGGGTCGATTCACTTTGTCCGATTTGAGAACATTGGATTTCATTAATAAATTCTGATTGGTCGAATTTAGAATTTATGGGAGTTTTTAAAAAACTCACATTTATTTGAAATTCGACCCTTGATAAATGGATAAAAGGATCTGCTAGGCTCCTATAGCTTTAAATCCCTACCCTTCCTCCTTTTTCCTAGTTGCTGGGCAAAAGCCCATGTATCTAGTTTAAGTATTCACCTATCTTATTATTGGCCAAGGGGTGTAATGACCACTTCCTACCACACTTCAATATAGTGTGTGGAAAGGGGTGGATCTTCCTCTTTGGGTGCTGGTGTCCTTACCTACTGCTTGTGCTCATTGAGCCTGGATACACCAAGGCCCAGTAAAGCCACTGCCCTAAAGGGACCTGTACCCTTAGCGACTAAGTCGGGGACCAGGGAACCCTGTGAATGAGGTTAGCTAGAATTAGGTTATATCTGCTATAGACTCTTGATGGCTTCTTGATTGCCTTCAGTGAAGGGACCACAGTGGATAAGGTGTCAGGCTAGACTTCTTCTCCCTGACCACGCCACTGGGTGGGATCAGGACCACTTCACGGAACATCTTCCTGGGATTCCTGATTACTACTTGACTACAATGCCTTATGGGAGTCACATTCCTCAGCTGTGTCATCCAAACTATTCTAGCCAGTGTACTGTACATCTGTCCATACCTCAACATATGTGAGTTAACCTAAATTCATTGTTCTTGTAACAATAAACTACCATTCTGTTGTTTCACCATAAGAACCTCCTGGCGTCCAATCATTCCTATTTTTGCTATACAGTAGTCTGTGTGTTGTAGTACCACTACACCTTTATGGGAAACTTCCACTTAGCGAAGGCCCTGATCCTGATGTGTGAGTCGCAATGTAACCCATGCTCATATCACTAGCTGGACACTTAACTCCCAGATTCCAGATTAGTGTTATATGATATATATATATATATATATATATATATATATATATATATATATATATATATATATATATATATATATGTATATATAGAATATAGGGTCCCAGCACTCACGAGAAAGATTAGCATTTTATATATATATCATTTTTTGTGGTCTGGATAGCCCAGATTCCAGATTAGTGTTTTATATATATATATATATATATATATATATATATATATATATATATATATATATATATATATATATATATATATATATATAACAAGGGAAAATTGTGCTCACCACTAGTTTTTAAAACCATTAGTCCATGTATTGCAATATATTTAAGCTGGCCAACTACATCAAAGTCATCCCATATCTGGCCAGTCCTATGCTCAATTTTCATCTGATTCATTAAGAATTCTATTGCTTCATTATACATTTTAGAAAGGGACGACTACGTTTTACCTGCAACTTACTAGCTGCTTTCAAAGTAAAACTCCCAAACTTGGCTGCCCTTTTATTAGACACCAGTGGGATCACCTGACTATAGTTGGAGAGGGTGGGAGCTACAACATGGAGCTGGTCACTGCTCCTGTATAACTATAACAAACAAGGGAAAGTTGTGCTCACCACTAGTTTTTAAAACCATTAGGCGGGGTTGCAAAGAGGCTGTGACCACAAAATACATACAGTATAGCCAATTACAAGAGTCCTCAGCACTCAACCCATTATCAATATATTTAAGACAGAGACATTTTGTGCATACTGCTACTGAAAAATGTCTTACCCTTTAAACAAAACAGGGATTGTTTGTCCATATATTGCAATATATTTAAGCTGGCCAACTACGTCAACAACAGCTGGCTGTTGATACAAAGTAACAGTAGTCAGCCAGCTCAGCAAAGTAGTCAGAGAGACCAGCAGGAGAGCAGGGGGTTAGGCTCAGGGTACTGTTCCAAACCATTAAAAAACATGAAAAGTCTGCATATTTTTTAATTTATGTATATTGCAAAGTTGCTCAAAATTATGTTTACTTTTCAAAATGCTTAAGTAATGTTTTTTGTGGAGTTCCCCTTTAACCACTACCAAACCTACAACTGCCCTCAAGGTGCTGCATTAAGGGGCCTATTTATCATGCTTTGTAAAACATTGGAGAAAAACATCACCACTTGTTGATTGTTTCCCATAACAACCAATTAGCAATTATATTTTACCTACACATAGTTTCAGTACATAGTTACATAATTTAATCGGGTTGAAAAAAGACAAAGTCCATAAAGTTCAACCCCTCCAAATGACAACCCAGCATCCATACACACACCCCTCCCTACTTACACATAAACTATATATACCCATAACTCTACTAACTATAAAATTTAGTATCACAATAGCCTTTGATATTGTGGGCAAATTCACTAACCTGCGGAGTTGCACTAGCGCAGGCTTCGCTGCACTTCGCCAGGGCACCGCTAATTCACTAACATCCGAAGTTGCGCTCAGGGAGGAGAAAGGTAGGGAAGTTGCGCTAGCGTAAATTCATCAAGCAAAGCAAAGTTATGCTAGCTGCCTAATTTGCATACGGCGCTAAGTTAAAGTACAATAGACGTATGTGTAGCAGCAAATACATTACACTACACAAGCCTGGGAAAGCTTTTTGCCCTATACATGTGTCCACTGTATAGTTTAGGTGCCATATGTTAGGAAATGTAGGGGGGAAAGAGGGTAACCCCAAAAAAATTTACGATCTTTTTCAGCCTATCACCCTTAAAAAAGGAAAAGACGGCAGCGTTTTTTGGTAATTAGAAAAAATTTCAACTTTTTTTGAAGCAATCCCCATCTACTCTATTGCACTTCACGTGGTATCAGGTGGCGAAGGCAAGTCTGACGCAAGAGGTAACGTTCAGTAAAATGCGCAAGATAGTGAAGTAGCGTAGTTACGTCCCATTCGCCATAGCGCAACTTCGCAAATTTACACCAGAGCCCGTTAGTAAATCGGCGAAGTAATGAAATGACGTCACGCTGGCGAATTTGCGCTAGCGTTAGCCGCTTCGCGCTTTAGTGAATTTGCCCCCATGTCTATCCAAGAAATCATCCAAGCCATTCTTATAGGCATTAACTGAATCAGCCATCACAACATCACCCGGCAGTGCATTCCACAACCTCACTGTTCTGACTGTGAAGAACCCTCTACGTTGCTTCAAATGAAAGTTCTTTTCTTCTAGTCTAAAGGGGTGGCCTGTGGTACAGTGATCCTCTTTATGGGTAAAAAGGTCCCCTGCTATTTGTCTATAATGTCCTCTAATGTATTTGTTAAGTGTAATCATGTCCCCTCGCAAGGGCCTTTTTTTCCAGAGAAAACAACCCCAACCTTGACAGTCTACCCTCATAATTTAAGTCTTCCATCCCTCTAACCAGTTTAGTTGCACTTAGTCTCTGCACTCTCTCCAGCTCATTTATATTCCTCTTAAGGACTGGAGTCCAAAACTGCACTACATACTCCAGATGTGGCCTTACCAGGGACCTATAAAGAGGCATAATAATGTTTTCATGCCTTGAGTTAATTCCCTTTTTTACGCAAGACACTTTACGCACAACCCCTAGATCCTTCTCATTTAAGAAAACTCCCAACACACTGCCATTTAGTGTATAACTTGCATCCAAATTATTTTAATAATATACATTAGAAAAAAAAAGCAAAGAGCTGATTGGTTGCCAGTGATGTTTTTCTCCACTGATATACACAACATTATAAATAGGCCCTTTAGGTTTCTGTGTGGTTATTTTCTATTTTCCAAGCACTGGGCTGCCATGTCTGGCCATTTTCCAATAGCCCAGACAGTCAAGAGGGTCATTGAAGAAGGTTTTGCAGCACTGTCCTTTAGTATAATATAACATTTTGGAAGAACAGTATAGAAATATCAAGTCACATGAGTGGTTTGTCTTTTTTAGCATTGCTGTATCTATAGAAATAAGTCAAATGAATAAGTCAAATCAATCAATAAGTCAAATCAATTCTTCACAAACATTAAGGGGCACATTTACTTAGCTTGAGTGAATGAATAGAATAAAAAATACTTCGAATTTCGAATGTTTTTTTGGCTAAATCGACCATCGAATTGGCTACTTCAACCATCAACTACGACTTCGAATCGAACGATTCGAACTCAAAATCGTTCGACCATTCGATAGTCGAAGTACTGTCTCTTTAAAAAAACTTCGACCCCCTACTTTGCCAACTAAAACCTACCGAACATCAATGTTAGCCCATGGGGAAGGTCCCCATAGGCTTTCTATCAAATTTCTGATCGAAGGAAAATCGTTAAAATCAATGGATTTTTCCTACGATCGATCGAGCGAATGAAATGCGGTAAATCCTTCGACTTCGATATTCGAAGTCGAAGGATTTTACTGCGACGGCCGAATATCGAGGGTTAATTAACCCTCGATATTCGACCCATAATATATGTGCCCCTTAGCATTACTGTATATAGTAAATAAAGCACCCCCTCTTATAAAATCTAAAGATTTTAATAATGTTACCAATGAGTTCCATGTCCATATGAAAACACAAGGCTGAAGCCTAAGTGTTTTTATACAGGTCATGGAACTTCAAGGTGACTTCTAATAGCCTCATATTTTACAACAGGGGGTACTTTATTCATTATAATTCACAAGTTTCAGTGAGTCAAATTACATCACTAAGCTTCGATTATAACTGATGACATTGTTTATATAGTGAATAAAGTACCCCCTTTTGTAAAATATAGGGATATTATAAGTTACCGAGGAGTTTCATGACCATATAAAAACACGAGGCCGAAGGCCGAGTGTTTTTATACAGGTCATGGAACTCCGAGGTAAGTTCTAATATCCTCATATTTTACAACTGGGGGTACTTTATTTATTATAATACACAAATTTCAATGAGTCATGTGACAGAAATGACATCAGAACTCACCGTTTATAACTGATGACTAGAGATGTCGCGAACTGTTCGCCGGCGAACTTGTTCGCGCGAACATCGGGTGTTCGCGCTCGCCGGAAGTTCGCGAACGTCGCGCGACGTTCGCCATTTTGGGTTCGCCATTGTTGGCGCTTTTTTTTGCCCTCTCACCCCAGACCAGCAGGTACATGGCAGCCAATCAGGAAGCTCTCCCCTGGACCACTCCCCTTCCCTATAAAAACCGAAGCCCTGCAGCGTTTTTTCACTCTGCCTGTGTGTGCTGAAGAGATAGTGTAGGGAGAGAGCTGCTGCCTGTTAGTGATTTCAGGGACAGTTGAAAGTTTGCTGGCTAGTAATCGTTTTGATACTGCTCTGTTATTGGAGGGACAGAAGTCTGCAGGGGTTTGAGGGACATTTTAGCTTAGGTAGCTTTGCTGGCTAGTAATCTACCTTCTACTGCAGTGCTCTGTATGTAGCTGCAGTGGGCAGCTGTCCTGCTTCTGATCTCATCTGCTGACTGCTGCAATAACAGTAGTCCTTGTAAGGACTGCTTTTATTTATTTTTTGTTGTTTTACTACTACTACTACTACTACTATAAGAGCCCAGTGCTATTAGTCTAGCAGTGTTGGGGAGTGGGACTGGTGTGCTAATCTGCTGCTCCTAGTAGTTCAGCAGCACCAACTTTAATTTTTTTTTTTAATATTCATTTTTTTTTTATTTTACTTTTTTTTATTTTACTACCGCTGTAGTAGTGTATAAGTTGACCTTTTAGGCATTATTTGCCCTGTAGGCATTATTTGCACACTGTTTTCTTCAACCCGCCATCTAGCTGTGTGACCTTGTTCACATTCTGTCTAAATATCCATAATATTACCGTCTCCAGAAAAAACACCGGAGTGACTTTTTTCAAGCAGCATTCATATATTTTACGTAATCCGTATCCACCGCTGTAGTAGTGTATACGTTGACCTTGTAGGCATTATTTGCACAGTGTTTTCTTCAACCCGCCATCTAGCTGTGTGACCTTGTTCACATTCTGTCTAAATATCCATAATATTACCGTCTCCAGAAAAAACACCGGAGTGACTTTTTTCAAGCAGCCATAATATATTTTACGTAATCCGTATCCACCGCTGTAGTAGTGTATACGTTGACCTTGTAGGCATTATTTGCACAGTGTTTTCTTCAACCCGCCATCTAGCTGTGTGAGCTTGTTCACATTTTGTCTAAATATTGATAATATTATCGTCTCTAGAAAAACCACTTGAGTTACTTTTTTTCAAGCAGCCATAATATATTTTACGTAATCCGTATCCACCGCTGTAGTAGTGTATACGTTGACCTTGTAGGCATTATTTGCACAGTTTTTTTGGCCGCAGCCACTGAAGCACAGAGGCCAGAAAAAATATGCCATATAAATGCTGAAAATAGTCATTTTTTGCCATACGTTGACTCAACGTATATGGCAAAAAATGACTATTTTCAGCATTTATATGGCATATTTTTTCTGGCAACTGTGCTTCAGTGGCTGCAACCAAAAAAACTGGGCAAACAATGTCTACAAGGTCAACGTATGGCGAAAAATGACTATTTTCAGCATTTATATGGCATATTTTTTCTGGCAACTGTGCTTCAGTGGCTGCAACCAAAAAAACTGGGCAAACAATGTCTACAAGGTCAACGTATGGCGAAAAATGACTATTTTCAGCATTTATATGGCATATTTTTTCTGGCAACTGTGCTTCAGTGGCTGCGTCCAAAAAAACTGGGCAAACAATGCCTACAAGGTCAACGTATGGCAGTTGTTTAAAGAGAACAGTAGATTACTAGCCAGCAAAGCTACCTAAGCTAAAATGTCCCTCAAATCCCTGCAGACTTCTGTCCCTCCAATACAGAGCAGTATCAAGCAGATTACTAGCCAGCAAACTTACTATCATCTGTCCCTGAAATCACTAACAGCTCTCCCCCTACACTATCTCTTCCAAGCACACACAGGCAGATTTTTCAGATACATTTTTGCCCTTGATCCCCCTCTGGCATGCCACTGTCCAGGTCGTTGCACCCTTTAAACAACTTTAAAATCATTTTTCTGGCCAGAAATTTTTTTTTTAGATGTTAAAGTTCGCCTTCCCATTGAAGTCTATGGGGTTCGCGAACCGTTCGCGAACCGCTCACGTTTTTGCGCAAGTTCGCGAATATGTTCGCGAACTTTTTTTCCGACGTTCGCTACATCCCTACTGATGACATCAGAACTCACCGTTTATAAGGATATCATTTACAGGATATTCATGGCTTTTGTGTATTATAAGGATATAATGTACAGGATATTCATGGCTGTTGTGTATTATAAGGCTTATTATTATAATTATTAGAAACTCTTCTGGTAATATGACTGTTGAGATGGTAAAGTATCCAACTTGTCATTAGGAGAAGTTCAATGGTTACAGTAGCTCAGCTATACCATTGAAAAAATAATAGTAGGATCTATTGTTTAGGATGAACAGTCGCCTCTACAATTATTTCATTGTTGGACTTAGCTGAGCTTTATCATACTGATGATCACCTTTTATTTAATATGCAGTCTTTAATTGGTTACACTCTAGATAGAATGCAGCACAGGTACACTCGATTTTCTATCCCACAGAACAACAGTGTTTGGGTAAAAATACTTCTAGATTGGTCAAATAACAGAGCCCAGCCAAGGAGCTTTGGCAACCAAGGCAATCGTAGAAATAAATGTCTTCTTTCCTAGTTTACCCACTGTATTCCTGCATGGATCATTTCCTATGTTGTGACTGTCAACTAATTTGGCTGACAGAACAAGAGTATTATTAATAGAACTGCAAATAGTACAAATTACTGTTTTATTATTACAGAGAACAATGAAATAATGTAAAAAAAGTCTGAATTATTGCTTATGATGGACACTATGGGAAATGGTCATCCAGTAATCTGGGATTTTCTGGAATTGGTCAGGAAAAAACCAAAGGAGGTGTATTAACCCAGTCTAAGGATTATATAAAAGTCTGTTAGAAATTCATTTTAAATGACCATTTTGACACAAAATGTGCAGTGATAAGATTAGATTCTCACAGGGCCGGTATGGATTTCACAAACAGCCATTTGAGATAAAATCCACAAAGAGGGTTTTCAAAGAAAGGACAATGAAAGCTTTGGTAACACTGAGCACACCCACCAACAAAACTGAGCATGATGCAATACTGAAGAGGGTCATGAGCAGATCCTGAGAACTGAACATACAATTCAACATAGACAATCTCTAATATTAAGCTTGATAATTACATTATATTGTATATTTTAAACCAGGGCATATGTGAAGTAAGTTGATCAAGCAAAAATAATGAACAAATGAATGAACACTAGGGGATTGTAGAAAAAAATTTCATTGTTACATAGTTATGGTTTGAAAAAAAGTTCAACCTCTCCAAATGAACCCCAGTGCTCATATATACACATCTTTATACCGATCTATCTATACAATCACATATATAAAAAATAAATATATTTATATATATATATATATATATATATATATATATATATATATATATATATATATATATATATTATATATATATATATATATATATAATAATTGTAGATTTTAGTACGTATCACAATAGCCTTTGATATGTCCAAGAAACCATCCAAGCCACTTTTAAAGGCATTAATAGAATCAGCCATCACAACATCAATGAGCAGTGCATTCCATAACCTCACTGACCTCACCTTGACTGCTTCTAATGACAGATCAATTGCAACCATCTCTTTTTACCTAATCAGAAAATACCGGCACTTTAAGGACAAAGAAGAGTTCAAATAGTTCACAGGATTTCCAGTTATTACGTTCCATCTGGCAATCACTGTGCAGGCACAATAGTACTTAAAGGACATGTAAAGCCTACCTTTTTCTACCATGAATATAAGTTGGGCATTTCTTCCCCACCCAAGCCACATCATTTGTACTGCATATACCCCCTCCATTTGCAAGCCCCATCACATTTTCCTAAAACAAATAGCAGCTTTCATCCAGCGGCCATTTTCCCTCTGACACATCATCAGTAAATTTGACATGTGCAAACAGGACATGTATGCTGTAAAGTTCATGCAATGCAGAATGCAGGTTTACACAGGCACAACATACTTTGATATAACATTTTTCTGGAGTTGAGCACTGTAATGGTTAAGCTGAGCTCAGGAGAAGTGGTTAGGTGAAAACAATAGGATCAGACAGCTAGAGTTTCTATTGGCTATTATCTATTATCTTCATTGGCTGTTAGACTGGAGGGTGTAGTTAGTAATCTAAGCTAAGAAGAACTGAGCATGCTCATCAGTCAACAGCCAAAGCAAATTCATGAGAGAGGGGACAGAGTGAGTTAGAGGAGGAGAAGGATTTCTAATTGATTAAGGGGATGCTGCAGCCTTGCTGTTAACATTTTATCAACCAGAGTGGCAGTTATTTAAAGATTTCAAAGAGGCTGTTCACTGATTCAGTTTTTGGGGAGGGGGGTTACATGCAGTTAAAAAGTACTGCTCTTTGACTCTGCTTTCACACTTTTACCTTTGGGTTCAAACAGCTGTGATGCCGATTTATTTTTCAAATTACAATTTAATTGCCATGGGCAGGTAGAAATGTTACAGGTTGCTTGTGATTAAGTAATAATGCATTTCAATGCCACTGTACTTCATTTTAATTCCAATATATTTCAGTCAGTGTAGCTACACTAAACACAGTTTCATGGATCCACAAACCAGTGATCTGCAAACCTAATAAAACATACTATTACTTACAAGAATGAAGATTTGTTCAAACGATCCCACCTGTGTAGCTCACTTTCCTACTTAGGCCACACCAGCCAGGCCAAACTTGTACTCATGCAGAAAATTGTAGAATAGGAAGGAGCATTACAATCCGCAGTCTTAGCCGCAAAATTCCTTTATTGTCATAATATAAATACATGTTTCGGATCATCATGGATCCTTTTTCAAGTGAAAAATACAAGTACAAAAAAGACTAATTTAAACTACACCCACATTGTTACTCCTCCCTTAGTGACATCACATGTTAACCCATCAATTATTTGAAGTCAGGTGCAATTCCCATCCTAAAATCGTGTTTGTCCACCAGGGGAACTGTGCATCTTGCAACTCACTGCAACATTAAGAACAATGTAACATTTAAAATTTTACCCTTGATACTAAAAGGCAACATTAAAATTGATACAATATTTTATTAACTCATGCTAAAATTACTTGAAAAATAGGTACTACTCTTTACAGAGTCTGCCTACCATATGTATCCAAAGCTGTGTCGCTATTTTAGAAGCTATTTCATTTTAGCTGTCTTTTAGACAGTACATATAACATTACTTTTTTACAAACCTTTTTTTGAGGTATAAGCAAGTACATTCAAAATCGGTAAATAAATTGTTCTTACCGTACCTACACATAAATATATAAGGAAGTCAGGATCAAAAATTTTAAATGTTACATTGTTCTTAATGTTGCAGTGAGTTGCAAGATGCACAGTTCCCCTGGTGGACAAACACGATTTTAGGATGGGAATTGCACCTGACTTCAAATAATTGATGGGTTAACATGTGATGTCACTAAGGGAGGAGTAACAATGTGGGTGTAGTTTAAATTGGTCTTTTTTGTACTTGTATTTTTCACTTGAAAAAGGATCCATGATGATCCGAAACATGTTGTGACAATAAAGGAATTTTGCGGCTAAGACTGCGGATTGTAATGCTCCTTCCTATTCTACAATTTTCTGCATGAATACTATTACTTACATTGCCTTATCTTGTAACCCTATTCTATTGCCAAAGTTTTGTTTTTTTAAAAAAAAGGTGTTTTTATATCTGTCTCAAAGACAAAGGTTTCTTCAGTAAAGCACTTTCTAACCTTCTGTAAAACCACTCTCAACTTCAATGTACAAAGCATGTGTAACACTTGCACGGTTCTTTGTATCGAAAGCATTTTTCACTGGGAAAGTAAATAACTAAAAAAAGAAATAGAATGATAATCTCCTTTTAACCTAAGCATGAGCACCCTAGATATTTGCCTTGTCTGTATTATTGTCATTTTGATCTTAACTGTAGTTAGAGAGACACAATTTTATCATTGTATATTATTTTAATGATGGCAACTCTCCCTTTTATCTGTACATGGAAATGCAGTTCTGTACTTTGCCATCTAGTTAATTGAAATAAACATTGTTTTTAATCAAATCACACACATATATTTCCATGTGCACAAGTGTATTTACCACATTAGCAGACCTTTGAGATGTATCCTTACCTTAAGCTGTGTATTTGAACCCTGCGACACTTGTGAGTCCCCACAGCCTCCGCGGCATGTTCTCAGAGCCACCAAAATAAGAACAGCAAGACCAACTGCCAAATTCTTCATCTTCTCACTGGCTCTGAGAGACAGGGTTTGTTTAATCTCCTTCTATATAAAGGTGCAGCCGCAGGATCTGGGAATCAGAGAAAATAAAAGGTAAGTATATCATATGATAATGGCAATAAAATTACATTATGCTTTTTAACATAATTTAATGTGCCTGTCGTATGTTTTTATAAGAGGCACTTTAAAAATTATACAGTGATATGTCATGAGACATATTACCTTATCCATTATCTTTATATTCTCATAAACAACTCTGTTTCCTGCATCTTAGTTGCATCATGAACCCTTAGAATAACTGCAAGGCGTTATGTTATCATGGATGATATATTGTTTACAGCAATGGCTAAATAAAGTTGTTATTTTGCATATAAACATCAGAACTATAAGCTAGGGGAACATGCAAGACAACAAGCAACAAACGCAAAAGGAATTATTTCACACTGACACACAAACTCAACACCAGTACACACACATATAAACATATACACACACACACATGCATTTTTAGAAATATAAATTATAGATTGGAAATGAAGCAAAACACACACATGGCATAGTGTGAAACCCAGTGTGATTTGTTGCAGGTACTATGCAACCTCCCTGAATGTCAATGTATAGAAGCTCTGGATGTCAGTATTGATTCATTCAGGGCCATATGACTTTATATTTTGATTTGATCTTTTTCTCTAATTGAAATATCAAGGGGAAATGTATAAGAAAGAAAGACATTTACAAATGTCTTCCAAAATAGGACACTCAGACATGTGGGAGAACATTGCTAGGTGTCTTAGGCATCTTTGAAAAACAAAATATACCCTAGTTTTGGTTCAAAGCAGCCTCTTCTGAAGGGTGTATTTAACCCTGCCAATGCAGAGTAGCCCGAGAATGTTCTTCTTGACATCATACACATTGTTCCTCATAGTTATGACATCATAAACATCCCCCATATGGTTCATACCAGATGAATAAGTTTTTTTTTGCATAAAATAGACCCTTATTTACCTATCAACTACTTCAAAACACATGCACAATAATGTATTTAGAGGGACTGGTCATATTTGAGCTAACTTATAGTATGATATAGGGAGTGATATTCTGAAACTATTTTTCAATTGGGATTCATTTTTTAGTATTTTTGGTTATTGAGTTATTTAGCTTTTTATTCCGAAGCCCTCCAATTTCAGCAATCTGGTTGCTAGGGTCCAAATTACCCTAGCAACCATGCATTTATCTGAAAAAGAGACTGGAATATAATTAGGGGAGGGTCTGAATAGCAATATGAGTAATACAAACTCACATTAAAGACATTGCAGAGCATTTGTTTTTTATATGGGGACAGTAACCCCTATTTGAAAGCTGGAAAGAGTTAGAAGAAGAAGGCAAATAATTAAACGCTATAAAAAATAATAATTAAAAACGAAAAGTTGCTTAGGATTGGTCATTCTATAACATACTAAAGTTTACTTAAAGGTGAACCACCCCTTTAAGCATGCTTTAAGCATGCCCCAAAATAAGCCACAACAATTTTTTTATTTTAGTTTTGTTTCCTTAATTCCTTTCTGTTTTTGGCTTGCAGAATGTATAACGGCACACAGCTGTAAAATTAATGTTTCTGGCCAATTACAGATTATGGGGAAAAACCCGAATTGCTCTGGTTGCCTTTCCTTACTGAGCAAAACTCGGTGCTTCACTGTTTGAGAGGGACTTAGATCAGATGATTGCCCGATACAGCATGATCATTTCAATCAGAATCAGCATCTGTTGTTCAGTGGAATCCATTGGTCATGTTTATATTTTACCTCATCTGAGAAATCAGTATAAATGCATCCATATTGAATAAAAAGACCCTGCAGAACTGTGTGAAAGCAAGCCTGATGAACAGAGCATATTTTTCATTTAGTTCTAAAAATAAAAAGCAAACAACTTCCTCAAATAAATGCATTCCATAATGGTAGTTAGCTAATTTAGTTAAGTAAAATACAATATGATTATTTTTTGGATTAGATATCATCAGCTCCAGGCTATTATTACAGCAGGACATATTAGTCTTTCCAAAACATTAATTAATGACCAAAATTAATTCAAGTAGCCTCTCCTATCATTTCCATAATCTAACCACTTCTTTTGGCTAAAGGCAAAATTCAATTATAAGTACGTCATCATCTGTCTTATATCTATGGTTTTCCTTTAACCAATAACTAATATTTTTTAACATTTTGTATTTTAAAAGCTGCTTGTTGCCTATTGCAGTGTCTGCCAGGGACAGTATATGTAGTATGCAAATATATATATGTTGTTTCCAGCTAAATGATCCACACAGAAAGTTTATCAGGAACAACATTCTGTAATTATATATTTTTTTCCTTCATCAATTGAAAAGTGGAACCATTGCAACTAGTGCAAGAAACCGGAATGAGATTTTGTATTAAATTAGCAGAAAATGTCGACTTTGTGCTTAGTAAACCTATTTGCCTTAACAACATTACAGGTAACCCTAGAGAAAAACATTTCTTTATTTTTGAAAACAACATAAACAGAATTGTATTTTCCTTGGCTAAATTGGTAACAAACCACCCAGGAAAATATATTTGAGAACAGTCTCTTTTCCTGTGCTACTTTACTGACAGACTTTGCAGTACATACGGTAACAACTTTACTACAACATTCAGCCAAAATGTTAAATATAATACCAACTCTTTTAGCAAATGACCCTAATATATAGCATTTAATAAATTTAAGTTGTCCAGTTGCTTGCCCAGACTATGGGCAAGAGTTAAGGCTGCTGAATGATAGCGGAGGTTAATGATTGTGCTGCTGCTGCTGCTGAAGCTACAGACTGATTTGGTAGCTGTCACTATACCTGTAAATGCTGGCGTTGCTGTGCTCCGCTGTGCTGCTACTGCTGCTGCCGGATTGCTGGGAGCTGCCTTCAATAGTCTGCTGCAATTCCTGCCTTTAAATACAGACACGGATCCTTGGTGATGAGATGCTGCTGTCACTCAATCCTTTTTATGTTTAACTCATTCTCTTTTACCCTCTCCCAATCCTCCTACAGGTTGCTGCTTATTTCTTTTCTTTCTCAAGTCTTTAGCTTTTAGTCTTGACTTCTAATAACTAAATCTTGTGCCTCCTATTCATTTTCCTTTTTTTCCCACATTAACTTTTTGGATCTTTATCTTTCTTTGTGTCAGTCTGCTATATTTAATTGTTTTTGAGTAGCTTCTAAGAAATTTTAATTGTCTACATAAAGTGCTATATTACTTGCTCATGAATATATATAGAGAGAGAAAGATGTATATACTGTATTTAACTTGGGACATGGGGTTTTCTAGATGAGGAATCTTGCCGTAATTTGGATCTTAGTTCTGGTAAAAATCATTTAAATTTTAAATAAACCTAATAGGATTGTTTTGTCAACAATATGGATTCATGCAGCTTAGTAACAATGAAGTACAAGGCACTGTTTTATTATTACTGAGAAAAAGGAAACCATTTTAAAAGACCTGAATTACAGTATTTGCTAATAATGGAGTCTATGGGTCTGGGGTTTCCAGATAAAGGATCTCATATATACGGGTACTTTACATAGATGTATCTACATTACTTATTTTTCAACATGCCCATTATGGATATAAGCTGACTTTCCTTTAAGGAAGATATATACTTATGAATTACATATAATATATAACTTCTCCCTCCCTCTTATAATGCTACTTTACCAATTTTTTTTATACAATCAGCTCAGTGCAACTTGAATGAAACCTGCAATAAAATAACCTACTGAGTTGCCACCAAAAATAGTTTATTGAAAGGTACAGTCTCCATTAAAGAGTCAATGAGTAGGATATACTCTTTGCCTATTGTTTTCTATTAGGAAGAAAAAAAACTATTGTTTTTGATATTTTATTAGCTACACAGGTCAAATACAGAAATTGAAGCTACTCCATTTTTGGCCCTTTTGTTGATTACTAATATATAACCTACTCCCTTGATCCTTCCTTGTGAATGTTTTGTTAGCAGAAGTCCATTATGCAGTGGGATGATCTGTACAATGTTAGTCTAATCATCTGCCTCGGTATACTGCTCCTTTAAGTGCTGTATTATTTATGAGCACAGTTAAAGTTATGGATAATAACATTACATGGAAAATAACACAGGTTGAAAAAAAATTTCAGCTCATGCTGAAACTACAAACATCCCAAGATTGCCCCAAGCAGACATTGCTGCAATGATTTGTTTACCCTTGTCTGAACCACCCATTGGTAACATCTAGGGTTGTCACCTTGCTTGTAATTTACTGGCCAGGCTGGCAAAATTGAGGCCAATGTTATTAATAGGGGAAAAAAGAAAAAACGATAGAAAGGTATTTTTATACAGAAAAGGTGACCCTAGTGACACCACTTGAAGGGGTAGGGCGGTCAAAGGTACATAAATAAAAGAGACAAGTGTTTTTTCCCATTACTAATGTTGGGCTATAAGAGAGAAGGTTGGAGGGAGGGAGCTGGTGGCTAGTAAGACTGCTGCAGGAGGAATTGGGCTGTCTAAACCTATCCAACTTCAGCATACATTCTAATAACTATTTGAGACTTGTAGTACTAGTATCCTACAGTACTATCTTTTAAACTGTTTGTGCTCCATTAAGAAAAAAAACCCAGAATTCATAGTAACTGGGAAACTGAACCACTGAGCATTATACTTTGGCCAACACATCAAATGCATTTTGCTTTGCCTTAAAACAATTTTGAAAATTGTAATGCCATCTTGGAAAATAATGTTTACATTTTTTAGCTGTAGATATCACTTTTCATGCCATTAATCACGTGACTATTTCTAGTTTCTTTCTGGCAAACAGCAGTAATCCTATCTTGCTTTATGGCGTGGATCCAAGATGAACCCTCAGGATCAGAGCCAGTGTCCCACAAGACAAAGCAGGATCAATTACCCTTTTACTCATGCACTTATTAACATTTATAATACTGCTGCTTTGAGATGCCTGTGGTTGATCTAACGCTGAGAGTAAAAGGCAGTCGTGTAACTATAAATAAAAGCAGTCAATACTGTTAAAGCTAGTGTACAAAATGAAATGGCATTATAATAAAAGGGGTTGATTATATGATGCCAATTTGATTGCAATTGATTTAGTTAACATTTTTATAATATTCACATGATCATACAAGCCAGTCACGGTTAAATATTATGGGGTATATTTATCAAAGAGTGAAGTTAATAGTGAAGTTCCGCAGCTCTCCATTCATTTCTATGGGATTTTTATAGGCGTATTTATCAAAGGGTGAACTTTCACTTCACCCATTGATAAATACGCCTTTCAAAATCCCAAAGAAATTAATTGAGAGCTGCGGAATTTCACTCTAGTGGCGGAACTTTACTCTTTGATAAATTTACCCCTATGCCTTGATCCATCTCAGACCTCAGTCTTAAACCTTCAGTCACCACTCATGAAACAAACTGGCAGCCTGCACCAGGAACTCCCTCCTGGTGTGGGTGACCTAGCACTGGTGGGAGCTATTTTTTTGAAAAAAGACTATTGTATGCCCCAACCGGAGTGTGGGTTCTCTTAGCCTGCACCTTTGGCAGAGAAAAAAAAAGGGTGACTGGTGCCTTTTAAGCACCGATCTACACTGTTACCCTTGCACTTTTCATAATACTTAACTAGCTCACCGAGATGTGAAGGGAGAAGCCAAAAAGCAATAATTTTGGTTGCTAATATTTTCTTTGGCACTGGTAAACTGAGACATATAAATTTAATGTGAGAAAAGGAAAGAGCATCCTCCTACAAGGTCCTGAGATTTCTGGATAACCGGTCCCATTCCTGTACTAAGAAAACCCTGTTTAATCACATAAACACTGAAAACTAGAAAAAGTGGCTAAAATCTTTACAAATAATAAACGCAATAACTAATAATGGCACCAATACACTGATATGTATATTAATAAAAATTATTAATGTTTGGGAACAATGCAGCATATACAACATAATTTCTTGATTACTGTGAAATCGATCACTGTTTTAAGCTCCTATATTGGCCATATATGTATATATGTACAAATGAACGCCTCAGCACACTCACCACTCGATCAGTGTCCCTATTCTTCATTAGGGGTGCCGCATCCCCCCACAATGTAAATAAAGAAGCGGCACTCGGGATCAAATTGCAAAAATTGTATTAGAAAAATCACATGACAATTGCGACGTTTAGGGCACAATGAATAGGGGGAAAAATTCCTTCCTGACTCCAAAATGGCAATCGGACCAACCCCTGGATCAACTTGTACTATGAGCTATTTCCCATAACCCTGTATTCCCTCACTTACTAAAAAGCAATCCAACCCCTTCTTAAAGCTATCAATGTATCAGCCTGTACAACTGATTTAGAGAGAGAATTCCACATCTTCACAGCTCTCACTGTAAAAAAAACCTTCCAAATATTTAGGCAGAACCTATTCTCTGGAATGGGTGACCTTGTGTCAGCTGGAAAGACCTACTGGTAAATAAAGCATTAGAGAGATTATTATATGATCCCCTTATATATTTATACATATAAATATGTATATATATCTCCCCTTAAGCGCCTCTTCTCCAGCGTGAACATCCCCAATTTGGCCAGTCTTTCCTCATAGCTAAGATTTCCCATACCTTTTACCAGCTTAGTTGACCTTCTCTGTACCCTCTCTAATACAATAATGTCCTGTTTGAGTGATGGAGACCAAAGTGCTCTATACAGTGGAAGAATGAACCCTTACTCCCGTGACTCTATGCCCCTTTTAATACAGCTCAAGACCTTATTTGCCCTTGATGCTGCTGACTGCCATTGCTTGCTACAGCCAAGTTTATCATCTACAAGGACTCCAAGGTCCTTTTCCATAATGGATTTGCCTAGTGCAGTCCCATTAAGGGTATAAGTGGCTTGGATATTTTTACATCCCAGGTGCATGACTTTACATTTATCAACATTGAATCTCATTTGCCACTTAGCTGCCCAGATTGCCAGTTTACTTACCTCATCATAAAAAGCAATCAATTTGTCTGACATGACCTATCCTTCATAAAGCCATGCTGATTGCTGCTCATAATGCCATTCACTAGGAAACAATTTTGAATGTGATCCCTTAACAAGCCTTCAAATAATTTGCCCACCACAGATGTCAAGCTTACTGACCTATAATTGCCAGGTTGAGATCGTAATCCCTTTTTAAATATTGGAATAACATCATCTTTTCTCCAATCCATAGGCACCATACCAGATGAAAATGAATCTGAGAAAATCAGAAATAGGGGCTGGTCTAAAACTGAACTAAGCTCTCTTAGAACCCTTTGATGTATGCCATCAGGCCCTGGAGCCTTGTTTACATTAATTTTTATTAAAGCTTTATGAATCATATCCTGAGTCAGCCACTGACTAGATTGAGCTGAGCTATTCGTGCAGCTATAAAGTGAGCCTGGGAACTCAGACTCCTCTATTGTATACACTGAAGAAAAGAACTGATTTAGCACATTTGCCTTTTCTGTATCTGTGACAACCATACTGGTACCATTATTTAATGGAGCAACACTCTCAACCTGCATCTTTTTACTATTAATATATTTAAAAAACTTTATAGGGTTAGTTTTCACCTCCACCGCAATTAACTCTTCATTTTCTTTGTGATGTGATTTTTCTAATGCAAAGTGGTATACAAATACTCCCATATTAACAAGACTCACAAGAAATTACCTCCAACTGAGTATCATATGGTAATATATACATGGTCTGACTCACATTATCATTTATACATATCTATTGCCAATACCATAGAAAGACGGGCCACTCAGTATATATATATATATATATATATATATATATATATATATATATATATATATATATATATATATATATATATATATCTGTATACATATATATATATATCTGTATATATACAATTATATGTTTCATCACAAGGTTGTACTACAAGGCATTCTTACTAACAGAGCATTAACAACTTGCAGTGTTTTTACCTAAATGCACTCTCTTCAATAAGGGATGATTCTTGTCCCAAAGCCCATCTAGATATTCCCGGATGCAGATTTTAAATTTTCCACTACTGGTGGCCTGTCTCTGAAAAAATAAGAAGGAGACAAGGGGTGGTCTCATAGAACATAGGAGATATACTGTATAGACCAACTACTCACTCTGGGAGGGATACTATATTACAGGAATCAAAGGTTGCTTTCGTGTAGTTCACTGCAGTCATGCACAAATACGAAGGAAAATACAACTCGGCACTCCTGTGAGCAGGTGGTATCAGCTCTTTACTATTTAAAATGCATAGCATTATATGTTTCAGGGTTGCACCCATATTAAAATCAGAAAGGTGTAGTTACAGTACAATGTTTTGAAGGTGGTTGCAACTAGACTTTACTGCTTTAATCAAATGAGAGCGTATGCCTCTGTCTCAGTGCCTAGCAGTCTCGTCTACTGTTTTGATGTCTAGCAGACATTAGTTATACTAATTTTTCCTTGACTTGTCTCTTGCATGAACAGAATACCCTAGTTTGACACTGGCAAAGAAGGATAAAATTCTTCCAGTCTGCCCATATACTTTAGACTTGGATGGCTTACTTTGCATCTATTCATCTATGGTACAGTGCATTATTCATAACAGACTGGTATTCCAATTAATTTCTTATATATTAATTCTCTTGTTGCATAGTCATTCTCATCCTCAGTCATTCTCAGCTCCAATTTGTGTCTGGTGGCATGAGATAGAAAAGGAGGTTCAGTCTTTGAATTTCTATGCTGTATCAGTCAACTGTACTCCACTTACATGCACCTGTTTTTTCTAGAAAGAGCTTAAATTTCAGCTTATTGCTCACTTAGAAGTAGAATTTCTGAGGGATTGTTGCAATTGTTGTATAGGTAAGACAAGTTGCTGGTCTCATGTTATTCCAAATTTTCTACTGCTGTAGATTCCAAGGAGCCTGTGTCGCACTCCCCATAGTAGTCAGGATAATGTACAGTAACATGTGAACACACTACATGTTTCGGGTACAACCCTTTCTCAAGTGGGTACAACCCTTTCTCAAGTGGGTTGCACACTACATGTTTCGGGTACAACCCTTTCTCAAGTGGGTTGTACCCGAAAAATTTAATGTTTACACTGCTAATAAATGAAACACTTGCAGTTTGAAAATACTGCCTTGATGCTGTTTATTCCTGTTGCTATACATTATCCTGGCAACTGTTGTATACTAACTACTCAGTACAAGAAGTATGCAATCACTTGGGCTATGTCCATTCTAGAGCCTTCATTCTAGCATGTAAGTTGATGGTTTAGCATCTCTGTTATTATTGTTTTCACAGGTACAGGTATGGTACCTGTTATCCAGAATGCTTGGGAAATGAGGATTTCGAGATAAGAAATCTTTCAGTAATTTAGATCTTATACCTTAAGTCTCCTAGAAAATCCTGTAAACATTAAATAAACCCAATAGGCTGGTTTTGCTTAATAAGGATTTATTATATCTTAGCTTGGATCAAGTACAAGGTATTGTTTTATTATTACAGAGAACAGGGAAATCATTTTTTTTTAAAATTTGGTTTATTTAGATAAAATGGAGTCTATGGGAGATGACCATTCCATAATTTGTAGCTTTCTGGATAACGGGTTTCCGGATAATGGATCCCATACCTGTATTTTAGAAATTCGAAAGGCCTTTACCTTACTAAGATTATATTCTAATGTAGTTGGATCTGTTCACTTCATGCCATAAGTGTGGCTGTTCATATAGTTATAGTTAGAAAATGTTCAAGTCCAGTTCAGTAGTAGTAGGTTCAAAAAAGACACATGTCTAGCCTTTTGGCCTAAGTAAAACCTGTCTAAAGGTGCCCATACATGGAGCGACATCGACAAATGAGCGGATCTCCCTCCGATATGCCCACCTTGAGGTGGGCAATATTGGCTGATCCGATCGTGGGCCCTAGGGCCCAACGATCGGATCCTAACGATGCCCAAACGGGCGGTCGGATCGCGGGACCGCATCAACGAATAGATGCGGCCACGATCCGACGGGATTTTCTGTCCCATCCGATTGAGATCTGGCCGACTTTCGGCCAGATCTCGATCGGTGAAGCCCGTCGTGGCGCCCCATACACGGGCCAATAAGCTGCCGACACGGTCTGTCGGCAGCTTTTATCGGCCCGTGTATGGCCACCTTCACTTGATACAAAGGAAGGTGAACAACCCCTTCTAAAGCTTCTCTAATTTGCTTCAAAACATTTCTTCCTGACTCCAAGATTGGACCATTTTCTGGATTAACTTTGTACTAAGATCTTTAACCCTGTATTTTTGCCAGAAAGCAGGATGGCAATGTAGAAAATTTATGTACAGTATAAATACCCCCAGACTAATAGCAGAATGGCACAGAGGAAATTTCATGTATAAATATCCCCAGACAAATAGCTGAATGGCACAATGGCAATTTCATGTATGTGAGTGTGTGTGAGAAAGAGACAGAGAAAAAGATAGAGAGTGTTTAGGAAATAAACAAAATTGCCAGGACAAAGTAACAGCCACTCCCACAGCCTCACAACACACACAACAGGTGTCTTGCTTTCTTACAAAGAGTAACATGCGGACATTTGTTACTTACGTAGAATCCATATGGCTGGAATAACAGCTTCATGCCACATATTCTGCAAAGACACACACACAGCAAACAACAAGGTGCATGGACAGAAGCAAATGTGTCTTAGCTCAAGTGCAACAACACAACAGACACTGGTCCACAAATCACATTATCTATATCTGCTTTCTCTAACCTGATCTATAGCATTTCAAAAAGCCTACCTGGATGTTGCTGAACTACATCTCCCTGCAACACCCAAGTAACTAAAAGGTGCAGATTAGCAAGCGTGAAAGCATGACAGGAATAGTGGAAATCAGCACCAGTCAGCCCTCTCCATGAGGTGTGTTATCAGTGTGACATGGTCCATATGTAACCCCATTGGGAGAGGTCTATATAAAGCTACATACAAAAGCTACAAAGGCAGCTACATAAGGATATCTCCACGCTATCAACCTCCCCTTTTGTAGGGTCCTTGCTTTCCTTCTCCGGCCTCCTCTTCGTCCAAGAACTAGTCCTACCATCACGGCACTGCTATCCTGCGTATCCCTGGATCATACTTTTGCGCAGGTAAAAACTCCTATTTCACCTCTCTCTGTATAATTATGAGCAAGGCACTGCCCCAATTCTGCCATGCACTCTCTGATAATTGCCCTGAGCCACTGGCTGTAGATACAGGAAGACATGAAGAAGCTAATGTTCCTGGGCAGGCCAGTGAGGCCTCAGTCTGACTATATCTACTTTCCGGAAGCATATTCTTCGCCATCCCGAACCGAACAACTGCAGCTGGCAGAGAGTGGTCGTACTCAGGCCGAAAGCATTGCGGCTTCCACTTTTTTTTCTGGCTTCCGGTACCTCAAGTACCAGGGCAGTGTCAGTGATTTCTGTCGGCATTAGGCATTGGAACTTGGGGTGCAGAAGTGGTGAGTCTGCTAGTGCCTGGCCAAAAGTTAAAAAACCAGAGGAGGAAAATTGTGCTCCCCCCGGTTTCTGATGCATATGTCTCAACAGCTGCTCAGAGCCCACTGAGCATGTGAGTGTCACAGACACTTTCAAAGATGGTGACCCCCTGTGACAAGTTTGAAGTCCTGGATCATTGCTGCTATTGAGAAGCAGAAACTTTAGGCTGGTGCAATAAGTTCATTATATAAAATATGGCATTTTAAGCCATATTAATTTTTAGGGTTTAGTTCTCATTTAAATCCATTCAGTACCATTTTGTAATAGTTGAAAAACAGAAATCCATTACAATATGCTTCTTTGGACCTTATATTACCTGAGTCACCCATGCATTTAACTTATCTAGAGGAATGGGGGTTACCGAAAAAATCCAAAGCCCGAAGTCCCTTTTTAAAGGAAAACTATACCCCCAAACAATGTAAGTCTCTATAAATATATATCATATAGAACAGCACATATGTAAAGCCCTGCAATATTTACTGATATATACATTCCAGTTTGGTAAGATTATTTTTAATTAGATATAAACTATAGTATTAATTCCTTTGGTATAGTTTGCCTTTAACTAATAAGGGGAAACAAATGTGTTCCTCTCTTACCTACCACCTAATCAGTAGGGCAAAATCATATCACATATTCAGTTTATATATTTAAACTGATAATATTATATTTAAAAATGTATACCACTGCTTTTGGGACTCTAATATACTATGTAATGTATATGTAGTGAATGTAGTGTATACACTTGACTCCAGAATGTGTAATACTAGATATCATACATAAGACACTGTGGCCAACAAATGTTCAAAAGATGGTTTTAAATCCAGAATATGTGGAAAGAGCAAATTGCCCCATCATTTAATCTGACTGAAATCTGTTTTCTAGATTAACTGGATAAAAACCAGGCAAAAGATAGAAACACGTACTCATTTTTTTTTAAATGTGGGAAAGTTTTATGTTAGGTAGAGAAAATAAACTGTAGAAATAGAGACAGTTAAATGGATTAATTGTAATAGTGGCATATAGGTGTAGATATAATAATCCAACACATAACAGATTGCACGTTACAGCTGCTCTTGTATTCTCTAGTATCAGATGTACATGTTTCATATAACAACTATAACTATAGATGAATAGTAATCTAATGTACATATAATCCCAGCTCTTGAAATTGACATGTGATATTAACTAACTAAGTTCCAGGGTTAGACTGGGGTGTTTGGGGCCAATTTATAGGGCCCACTTCCCCTACCTCATTGCAACTTTCGCCTAACATGTTGCATTCCTTGTACTTCCTCCTTCTCCTGAAAACATTTGGCAGCCACTCTTGGGGGGAAAATTTACTAAAGGGCGAAGTGACTAACGCTAGCGAAAATTTGCCACGTCATTTTGGCACTTCTCCGATTTACTAATGGGTGCTGGCATAAATTCGCTAGCGAAGTAGACATACTCTAGCACTACTTTGCCTAACGCCAGGCAAAGTTACTCTCTGGCGAAGGGACGTAACTACACTAATTCACTAACTTGCGGATTTTACTGAACATTTCCTCTTGCGCCAGACTTCGCCAGCTCAGACCAGGCGAAATGCAATAGATAGGAGGATCTTCGAAAATTCTTCAGAAACGCTGGCATTTTTTTTACATTTTTCAGGGTGATAGGCTGAAAAAGATAAAAAAAAATTTTGGGGTACCCTCCTTCCCCCCTACATTTCCTAACATATGGCACCTAAACTATACAAGGGGCACATGTCTAGATCAATATAAGACCTCTATTTTATTTAATGAATGTTTCCCAGGCTTGTGTAGTGTAATGTAGTTTATGCTGCATATACGTCCATTGTACTTTAACTTGGCGCCGTATGCAAATTAGGCATCGCTAGCGTAACTTCACTTTGCTTGACGAATTAACGCTAGCATAACTTCGCTACCTTTCGCCTCCCTGGGCACAATTTGGGATTTTAGTGAATTTGAGCAGCCTTGACGAAACTACGCCTGGCGAAGTGTGGCGAAGCCGTCGCTAGCGAATTTTCGGGGCTTAGTGAATTTGCAGCGTCGTGGGGGAGGTGGTGGTGACAACGAGACTTATTAGGACTGGGTTTTCTCCTGGTGTCCTGCCAGCTCAATCCGACCCTGAGTGTACATTTCTCTGTACAATCACATCTTTCTCTGTTTATAATTTACGATAGAACATTGGATTATTTCTTTGGAAAAGTTTATCTGACTGGGTAGTTGTAGTTTTAACTCTGAATGAAAATTTGATATAGCATCTTATTTGTGTTGCAGAAAATCTGTCCCAAGTGAATGCTGCTTTGTCACATTCTATCCTTGCAGATAACATCCAGGGTGGAATGGAACCACTGAACAAATATACTGTACCTCCTGTAGCTTCACTAAATGTAGGCACCAGATCAGTAAAGTCTGGCCACACCATTCTACCCTCTGCATCTACATATGTAGACCCCCAGTGCTCTATAATGTATGGATGGCTTCTATGCATTTCAAGCAAGTTGCTCATATGATACAGGGGATTTTGTAATTAATGCATTAATGGGGGAATGTAATAAAAGGTAACAGAAAAACATTTGCAATTCAAAAATGTATGCCTCTGTGTAAACAAATTTTACTTTGTGAGAATTTAATATAGCTTTTGCAAACCCAGAAACTGTTTAGCGACCACTTTCGACAGTGGAAGTAGGTTTACTAATTTTAAAAGGCAAACAAGTTATAGTGATCCTTCAAAAAAGGTGTTTTTCTAGTTCATAACATCCCTTAGTTCTTTTGTAATATTTCCCAACAATATCAAAATAACTACAAGTTTAAAGTTTATTTTTCATGTTTTTATTTGCAATGCACCAAAATAGCCTCTTTTTCTTTTCTGCAAACCTCTTGAAATTGGGTCTCTGCTCTTTGGTTTAAAACGATTGTACTCTTCTGCAGCTAAACGGAGTATAGCATTTCTTCTCCTCCAGTTAGTAATTATACTTTGATTGAACAATTAATGCCTCAGTTACTGATGCTAGATGGAAGGCAGGGAGACCGCTGAATAGTTCTGGGTCTGTGTTAGAATTTATTATTCTCCCTGTGTATCACCATCTATCCTTTGCTCATCTCATCTCTTATGGAAATTATCATAGCCATAAATCTATTATTCTGGGCATCTGCCCCTAATTATCTCTCTTTTATATTTATAAATAATTTTGTTTTAAACCATTTCTGCTTTTGCAGTATAATAATGACCTTTGCTCACATATTTTTAAAAGTAGAAGCTGTTTCTACAAATGTTCTTGAATGTTTTCAGTTCAGCTTCGTACATACCTTTGTTTTTATTTCCCTTCTGCATTTAAGGAAATATTAAGAGTTGAATATTGATCTGTTTCTTTGACTTCTAAGATAGTACTGTCTCATCTTGAAATCTTAGCATTTTCCAAGCTGCCATTGTGTCAAGATCGATGGTCAGAACCATTTTTTTAAGACTTTCCATTTTTGCTCATCACTACTAAAATATTCATATTTTACAATATTGTTTGCATATATGTTTCAGTAAATCATGTGACAAAATGAAACACCAATAATAGCTGATATAGTATATATTTTACAAAATATTCATGGCTTTTGTGTATTATTGTGTAATATATATATATATATATATATATATATATATATATATATATATATATATATATACCTGTATATATGGAGGTTATTTAGCAAAGGTCGAGTTTTAGAGGATTATGAGTTTTTTTATACGCTGTTGTTTTCTAATTTATGAAAAAAATCGAATGTAAAAACTCGAATCAGTGTAGTCAGGGTGGAAAACTTGAATACTTGAATTGATCTAGTGTTTCGAATGAAACCCACTGAAAAAAAATTGAATATCATGAAGGCTATTAATATCTTCAAAATGGTTAAAGGAACCTCTGCCATTGACTCCTACATGACATTGACAGGTTTTAGCTGCTGCATTGTTGGATTTGAACTATTTCCAGCTTCGGGGTATAATAAATCCCAAAAGTTTTTAAAAAAATCTAAAAAAATTCGAGTTTCTTTTTAAACCCAAAATTTGAGTTTTTCTTTTCACTGTAAAAATCAAGTCAACCTTTGATAAATAACCCCCATTACAAAATTAGACAGGTGCATACATTTGGGCACCTCAACAGAGATATTACATCAATACTTATTTGAGCCTCCTTTTGCAAATGTAACAGCCTCTAGACGCCTCCTAATCATCCCATAGATTTTCTATGATATTCAAGTTGGGGGACTGTGAAGGCCATTCCAGAATATTGTACTTATCCCTCTGCATAAATGCCTTTGTAGATTTTGAAGTGTGTTTAGGGTCATTGTCTTGTTGGAATATCCAACCCCTGAGTAACTTCAACTTTGTGACTGATGCTTGAATTCATCTGACCCTCGACTTTAACAAGGGCCTCAGTCCCTGAACTAGTCACACAGCCCCACAGCATATCTAGTATAGGTAAATCTGAAACGACTGTAGTTGCTGGGTAATCATTTTAGATTTACCTATACTAGATATACCATGAACTGGATGAATGAAAATCTTCATAGTCATAAAGCCCCACAGCATGAGGAACCTCCACCAAATTTGACAGTAGGTAGCAGGTGTTTTTCTTGGAATGCAGTGTTCTTCTTCCTCCATGTGAATAACTACATTTTTGTCTCATCAGTCCAAAGCACTTTGTTCCAAAATGACTGTGGCTTGTCTAAATGAGCTTTTACATACAACAAGTGACTGTTTGTGTGCAGAAAGAGCTTCTTTCTCATCACCCTTTCATACAGATGTTCTTTGTGCAAATTGCACTGAATTGTAGAACGATGTACAGATACACCATCTGCAGCAAGATGTTCTTGCAGGTCTTTGGAGGTGATCTTTGGGTTGTCTGTATCCATTCTCACTATCCTCCGCATATGCCACTCCTGTATTTTTCTTAGCCTGCCAGACCTGGGTTTTATAGCAACTGTGCCTGTGGCCTTCCATTTCTTGATTACATTCCTTACACTTGAAACTGACAGTTTAAACCTCTGAGATAGCTTTTTGTAGCCTTCCCATAAACCATGATACTGAACAATCCTTGGTTTTCAGATCTTTTGAGAGTTGCTTTGAGGATCCCATGCTGTCACCCTTCAGAGGAGAGTCAAACAGAAGCACAACTTGCAATTGTCTACCTTAAATACCTTGTCTCAGGATTGGACACACCTGCCTATGAAGTTCAAGTCTTAACGAGCTAATCCAACCAAACTGGTGTTGCCAGTAATCAGTATTGAGCAGTTACATGCATTCAAATTAGCAAAATTACAAGGGTACCCACATTTTTGCACAGCCAGTTTTTTACATTTGATTTAATTTCATACAACTGAATGCTGCTTCACTAAAAATCTTTGTTCAGAAAACACCCCAGTACTCAGATGTTCCTGGGAAATGAAAGAAACACCACTGTTATCTTTTTTTGTTGAAGGTGGAGTAAATTATCATGCAGGCTGAGAGGGGTTCCCAAACTTTTTCATATAATATATTTAATAGACCAGAGCCATTAATATCCTTATAAATGCCACTTGGTGATCCTTATACACTCTACTCCACAATGTGAAAATAACAAGACGGTACATCATTGTAACGGGCCCGAAGGCACAGTAATAGTGTAGACCAAAGAGGAGACCAGACCAGGTTCGAGGTACAAAAGGGTTTATCCAAAGAATCGTCAAAATACAGGCAAAAGGTCAGACCAGGCAGAAGACAAGCAAAATCGAAGAACAGGCAGGAATCGGTACACAAGAATCAAAATAGATAATAACACCCAGGAACACTGTAGCAGGAACCTATAGTTGGGCAAGGACTGGAAGGGGAAGTGAGTTTAAGTAGTCCCTGGGTTGGCGCCAAATTTTGACGCGCTTGCGTCAGACGCCAGCGTCCCCACGCTGACGTCTTGACGCCGGCGCCCGATTTTGACGCCGGCGTCCATTCCGTCGCCGACGACCAATCCTGGACTGGGAAGGAGATGAGGTCATAGATCTGTGCCCGGCAGGAGCCATGTGGTGAGGCAGGCGGTCGCCATCTTGGACGCCATCTTGAAGACTTGGAGTAGATTCCATTTCAGTACCCCCCTCCTTAGGGGGGGCCTCAGGACCACCGAGTCTAGGGGAGAGAGGGAATAATTTATGGAATCTACGAACCAAGATGGGCGCATGGACATCTGAGCTCCTGACCCAGGAGCACTCTTCGGGACCGAACCCCTTCCACTCGATGAGATATTGAAGAGTGCCCCTGGAAAGACGAGAGTCCAAAATCCTCTTCACTTCGAATTCCTGGTGATTGTCAACCAGGACTGGAGCTGGGGGAGAAGAAGAAGAAGAAAGAGACACAGCAGGCTTAAGGAGAGAGACATGGAAGACATTCGGGATCCGCATCTCTGGGGGGAGTTGAAGACGAACCGCCACCGGATTGATGATTTCAATGACAGGATAGGGACCGATGAATCTGGGACCAAGCTTTGGGGTAGGAATCTTCAGGCGGATGTTACGGGTGGAAAGCCAGACCTTATCACCAGGAGCATAGGGCGGAGCAGGAATCCTCTTCTTGTCGGCAAACCTCTTTTGGATCAGAGAGCTCTTCTGTAGATTAGAGGCAACAGCAGCCCAAATCGCCATCATGTGGGCAGCCTGGTCGTTGGCGGCAGGAACATTGGTGAGGAGAAGATCCTGGGGAAACGCCAATGGATTCTGACCGTAGACACAGAAGAAAGGGGACTGATGTGATGAAGAATGCAAGGCGTTGTTATGGGCGAACTCAGCCCAGGGAAGGAGATCCGACCAATCGTCTTGGCACAGGGAAACATGGCAGCGAAGAAATTGTTCCAACGCCTGGTTCACTCTCTCAGCAGCTCCATTGGATTGCGGGTGATAGGCAGAAGAAAATTGTAAAGAAATGTTGAGAGCTTTGCATAAGGATCTCCAAAACCTAGAGACGAATTGTGAGCCACGGTCAGAGACGATCTCGGCAGGAAACCCATGGAGACGAAAAATATGATGGATGAAAAGCTTGGAAAGTTCAGGAGCAGAGGGAAGTTTGTGGAGGGGAATGAAATGAGCCATCTTGCTAAACCTGTCAACGACAACCCAGATGACAGTGTGACCGGAGGAGACAGGCAGTTCCACAATAAAATCCATGGCAAGATGAGTCCAAGGACGAGATGGAATAGGTAATGGAAGAAGGAGTCCTTTAGGCGGAGAATGTCCAGACTTGGAAATGGCACAGATGGTACAAGAAGAAACAAAGTCTTTGACGTCTTTCTTCATGGATGGCCACCACACCAGGCGAGAAAGGAGTTCGGTAGTCTTCTCTACTCCGGGATGACCAGCCTGTTTAGAACTGTGAGCCTGGGATAGAATAGACTGGCGACAATCAGGAGGAACAAAGGCAACCCCTAGAGGAATATTGTCCGGAGCAGAAGCTTGAGCGGAAAGGATTTGCGAGGCCAAGGAGGGAAATAGGGCAGCTACGATCTTGGAGGAAGGCACAATGGGTTCAGGATCTTCGGAACAGGGAACTTCAGGGATAAAACTTCTAGACAAAGCATCAGCCTTTCTATTTCTAGAGCCAGGACGAAAGGTGATGACGAAGTTAAAACGGGAGAAGAATAGTGACCATCTGGCTTGTCGAGGATTCAAACGTTTGAGGGACTGGATAAATTCGAGGTTCTTATGGTCTGTAAAGATGGTCACGGGAATGGAGGATCCTTCCAGTAAATGTCTCCACTCCTCCAGGGCGAGTTTCACTGCCAATAACTCACGATTCCCCACATCGTAGTTCTGCTCGGAGGAGGAAAACTTCTTAGAGAAGAATGCACAGGGATGCAATTTCCCATCCAAGGAAGATCTCTGTGACAAGACAGCTCCAGCTCCCACATCTGAGGCGTCGACTTCGAGGAAGAAGGGAAGAAGAAGATCAGGGTGTCTGAGAATAGGTGCAGAAGAAAAGGCAGTTTTCAGGGATTCAAAGGCTTCCAGGGCTGGAGGAGGCCAGTGTTGTGGCTTACCCCCTTTGCGGATGAGGGCCAGGATAGGAGAGATTTTGGAAGAGAAACCTTTAATAAATTGTCTGTAATAGTTGGCAAAGCCAATAAATCTCTGGATAGCCTTGACACTTGTGGGGAGGGGCCAATCAAGAATTGCTGAAACCTTGGCTGGATCCATCTTGAAACCCTGCTGGGAGATGATGTACCCAAGAAAAGGGATGGAGGACACTTCAAACGAACACTTTTCCAATTTAGCGAAGAGATTATTCTTTCTTAGACGAAGAAGAACTTCCTTCACTTGGGAGCGATGCTCGTGGAGATTTTTGGAAAAGACAAGAATGTCATCCAGATAGACAACAACACTTTGCCCCAACAGGTCTCTGAATATATCATTCACGAACTCTTGGAAGACCGCGGGGGCGTTACATAGTCCAAATGGCATGACTAGATATTCATAATGCCCATCTCGGGTATTGAAGGCGGTCTTCCATTCGTCCCCTTCACGAACTCTAATGAGGTTATAGGCACCCCGAAGATCCAGCTTGGTGAAGATCTTGGCCCCTCTTAACTGATCGAAGAGTTCAGAGATTAGGGGGAGAGGGTAACGGTTTTTAATGGTGATTTTGTTTAACCCCCTATAGTCGATGCATGGTCGCAGACCTCCGTCCTTCTTTTCGACAAAGAAAAATCCAGCACCAGCAGGGGAGGAAGAAGGGCGGATGAAGCCTCTTTGGAGATTTTCCTGAATGTAGGTCTTCATGGCAGCCGTCTCAGAGGGGGAAAGAGGATAGGTGCGACCCCGGGGAGGCATGGAACCAGGAAGAAGTTCGACTGGACAGTCATAGGGTCGATGAGGAGGAAGAATCTCTGCAGAGCCCTTATTGAAGACGTCAGCAAAATCTTGATAGATGGACGGAAGGGTCAACTTGGGAGAAATAGAAGAAACCTTGATAAGGGGCACAGCAGGCAAACAGTTCTGTTGGCAATAGGGGCTCCAGCGGGAGACTTGAGCGGAGGTCCAGTCAATGACTGGATTATGGGTACACAACCAGGGGAGCCCCAAAACAAGTGGAGTTGAAGGGCAGTCGATGATTAGAAAGGCCAATCTCTCCAGATGCATGGTGCCCACTCTAAGAGAAAGTTCGACGGTGGTTTGAGAAATAATGGCCGAAGACAGAGGGCGGTCATCAATAGCCAAGACTCGCAGAGGAGAAGCCAAAGGTTGTAGAGGAACCGCATAGCGAGCAGCAAAAACTCTGTCCAAGAAATTTCCAGCAGCACCAGAGTCCAGGAAAGCTTGCACTGGGATCTTCTGGGAACCGAATTGGATCTGTGCCGGAAGAAGGAAGCGTTGAATAGAGGGTTGGGGAGAATGACAAACACCACCCAGATAGGTCTCCCCAAACCTACCTAGGTGCTGGCGTTTCCCGGCTTCACAGGACACTCATGGGCGAAGTGTGATTTACCCCCACAATACAGGCATAGGCCGGCAGCCCTTCTCCGTAGCTTCTCCTGTTCGGAAAGACGAGCCCGTCCGATCTGCATGGGTTCCTCAGTAGATGGAGCAGAGGAAGCAGAAGCCGCAGGAGTAGGAGAAGGGAAAGCAGAAGCCGGATTGAAGAGTAGGGGTCTCTGAAAGCGAGGAGCCAGGGTGGATTGGAACCGGGGATACTTCTTCGAACGCTCTCTGTCGAGCTCGAGTTGAAATTCCCTCTGTCGGGTGTCAACCTTTATGGCCAACGCCACCAGATCCTCCCACCGAGAAGGAATTTCCCGGGAGACCAAATCGTTTTTGATCCGCATGGCTAGGCCGTTATAAAAGGCGGCATGGTACCCATCATTGTTCCAGGTGGTCTCCGCCACTAGGGTGCGGAACTCAATGGCGTACTCCGGAACAGAGCGAGTGCCTTGCTGGATCTGGAACAGGCGAGCAGAGGATGCCGTAGCTCGGCCAGGGGCATCAAAGACAACCCGAAGTTCACGGATGAAGGCACTGGCATCGTCAATCAAAGGATCCCTCTTTTCCCACAAAGGTGATGCCCACTCCAAAGCCTTCCCCTGTAGGCGAGTAATCATGTACCCCACTTTAGCTTGTTCAGATACAAACTGACCTGGCAGCAGGGCGAACTGGATCTCGCACTGGTTGATGAAACCTCTGCATGCAACAGGATCGCCGCTGTAGAGGGGAGGCGCAGGAATGCGAGGTTCCGAAGGCTGAAGTGGGCTTGCAGGAATGGCCACAGGGACCGGGGCCACAGGTGACAACGCCGACAACTTGTCCAGGATAGCTTCAAGAGCCTGACCGAAGTGTGTCTGCTGGGCTTCGTATGACTGCATGCGGGAAGCCAAACCGCGGATAGCACCACCGACATCAGGTGGAGCTGGAGTCTCCTCCGAAGGGTCCATGGCCCAACTATACTGTAACGGGCCCGAAGGCACAGTAATAGTGTAGACCAAAGAGGAGACCAGACCAGGTTCGAGGTACAAAAGGGTTTATCCAAAGAATCGTCAAAATACAGGCAAAAGGTCAGACCAGGCAGAAGACAAGCAAAATCGAAGAACAGGCAGGAATCGGTACACAAGAATCAAAATAGATAATAACACCCAGGAACACTGTAGCAGGAACCTATAGTTGGGCAAGGACTGGAAGGGGAAGTGAGTTTAAGTAGTCCCTGGGTTGGCGCCAAATTTTGACGCGCTTGCGTCAGACGCAGACGCCAGCGTCCCCACGCTGACGTCTTGACGCCGGCGCCCGATTTTGACGCCGGCGTCCATTCCGTCGCCGACGACCAATCCTGGACTGGGAAGGAGATGAGGTCATAGATCTGTGCCCGGCAGGAGCCATGTGGTGAGGCAGGCGGTCGCCATCTTGGACGCCATCTTGAAGACTTGGAGTAGATTCCATTACAATCATCTCCCAATGCTCACAGTAAATAACAACAGTTTGAAACTAGCAGCTGAAGTAAGTTTATCGAAAATCCTTAATCCTTATTTTCAAAGAAAATATATAAAAAGTAACTCATGTGGGCAATTAATGAAAACATTTTATAGAAATACTGAATCTCAAACCAATTTGTGACATGGAAGCAAACATTTTGCAAACCACTTTATGCATTTAGGGAATAACTTGTTTAAAAGAAAAAAAACAGTAGCATTAGCAGTGCTTGATGACTTTTTAAATTTCAATTCCTTTTCTTTAAACGAGAACTTGTTGACATGTATTGCAATTCTTGTTTTATTGGCAAGTCATATTCAGAATTATGGATGGCATCTGCTTCAAGATGTTTAATTAAACATTTTAAGCAATATTCATGTTTGCCAACACCTAGCCAGGTATAACTTAATTCTATAAAGCCAAAATATTGTGTAATATTGACATAACTTAAAGCTCATCGGCTCATAACCCTAATTACCCCTGGGACAACAGTACGAAATAGATTTGAAATTAAATAATTTCAGGGTGCCATTTTAAGCAGAGCTGGAACTAGGGGTAGGCAGAGTAGGCACCTGCCTAGGGCACAATCATGGGGGGGGCACTTTTAAGGGGATTTTTTTTCTTTTCTTTTTTTTTTTTTTAAACCTTTAATAGTTTTTGAATTTTATAAACCACCTGTTCCAACCCCCTCTTGCCCATGATTTGTACTGCGGGCAGAAGCACTTCCCACCTCCCTCTTGGCAGCTGCTGGCACAGGTACATATTTGTGGGCAATATCTTGGCTGCTGCTTGCACAGTTCAACAGATGATTAGGGACAATATGATAGATTTTTGGCTGCCCTTGTGTCTGCTGGAAAGACCTACTGGAAAATAAAGCATTCAAGAAATTATTATAGGACCCCTAATATATTTATATAAAGTTATCATATCTCACTATAATCGCCTCTTCTCCAGCGTGAACGCTCCAGCCTGAACGTGGCCAGTCTTTCTTCATAACTGAGATTTTCAATACATTTTATCAGCTTAGTTGCCCTTCTCTGGGCCTTCTTCAATTCATAAATGTCCTGTTTGAGCGCTGGAGACTGAGACCAAAACTCCACAGCATATTCTAGATGGTGCCTTAAGAGCGCTCTGTAAAAGTGGAACAATAACCCTCTTCTCCTGTAAATCTTGTTTACCCGTGAAGATTCTGATCTGGCGAAAGATTATTATCTACAAGGTCTTTCTCTATGCAGTCCCATTAAGGGTGGCTTGCTGGAATTAATTTGGTTGCATAGTTTTGTGTCATCTCCAAACCCTGATACATTACTTACCTTCCCCTAAATCATTAATGAACAAGTTAAATAAAAGTGGTTCCAATATTAACAACCACCCTCTGTACCCGATCCTGTAGCCAGTTTCCTATCCATGGCTTCACTAAGACAAACAGATCTTATTTTAGAAAGCAGTCGTTTGTGGAGCACTTGACGTGGTATGGTGGCTTATCAATTTTATGATCATAACTTTGTAACAAAAAAACCCTGTTTTAAAATACATGCACTTGCATATTTATTGAATTACTTAAACAGGGCATCAGGGAATGTGCATTGATTGACTGTCCAGATCAGTAGCACTTCCATTGTACCTAAATATATTAAAATTTCGTCTTAGGTGTGCACCCACAACCCCCCTTTTTTGTAACTTTATCAAACGCTTCGGCAAAATCCAAATATATCACATCTACTTCTCCCCCTCTGTCCAGCATTTTACTTACCGTATATACTCGCGTATAAGCCGAGTTTTTCAGCACCCAAAATGTGCTGAAAAACTCAAACTCGGCTTATACGCGGGTCATACCTCTGCTCTTCCCTCTGTCCTTCCCTCTGTCACCTCTGCCCCAGCCGGACTGCCTGTGACTGCCTGTGTCGCCGCCCGGAGCAGGTCCAGGAGCTCCGGGCGGCGCGTCCTTCCCTGCCGGCGTTCGCTTTCAAAATGGCGGCGCCCATGGCCGCCACGTGGGTAGCGGCGCCGGCCGCTACCCACGTGGCGGCCATGGGCGCCGCCATTTTGAAAGCGAACGCCGGCAGGGAAGGACGCGCCGCCCGGAGCTCCTGGACCTGCTCCGGGCGGCGACACAGGCAGTCACAGGCAGTCCGGCTGGGGCAGAGGTGACAGAGGGAAGGACAGAGGGAAGAGCAGAGGTGACAGAGGGAAGGACAGAGGGAAGCGCAGAGGTGACAGAGGGAAGGACAGAGGGAAGAGCAGCCAGGGTGGGGAGAGCGACAGATGGGGGGGGAAGTGGCAGAGGGAAGCAAACATGAAATAGGGGTGGCAGAGGGAAGCAAACATGAAATCCGGTCGGCGACACAGTCAGTCACAGACAGTAACAGGTACCTGCCCAGTGTCCCCCAATTGTTGCGGCTGGGTCACATTCACATTTTGAAATCTGACATGGGGCCCCTAGGCTTATACACGAGTCAATACATTTTTCCAGTTTTCTTAGGTAAATTAGGTACCTCGGCTTATACACGGGTCGGCTTATACACGAGTATATACGGTACCACATCATAAAAAGCAATCAAATTTGTCTGAAATGATCAATCCTTCAATCATGCTGATTACTGTTCATGATGCCATTCTTCAGAACATAATTTTGAATGTCCCTTAACAAGTCTTCAAATAATTTGCCCACCAAGATGTTAAACTTACTGACCTATAATTGCCAGTCTGAGATCGTAATCCCTTTGTAAGTATAAGAATTACATCAGCTTTGCTACAATCGATAGGTACCATACCTGATGAAAGCGAGTCTGAGAAAATCAGAAATAGAGGCCTGGCTAAAACTGAACTAAGCTTTGAAATACTTGAAAGTGTATTCCATCTAGCCCTGGTGCCTCGTTCACATTAATTTTGAGTAAACCTTTATATACTGCATAAACCACTGACTAGATTGAGTTGAGCCATCTTTACCCCTATAGGGTGGATCAGGAAACTCTGACTCATCTATTGTATACACTAAAGAAAAAAGTGATTCAGCACATTTGCACAGTGTATGGAATAAAAATTTGCAATAACAAAGAATTTTTTGCAATAAATTATTTAGCAAAACGTTAACATTTGCTTAGTGATAGTAAGGACAGGGGTGACCCGGGCATTTTGCTGCCGGAGACGGCCTTCCTTTTGCCGCACCCCTTCCCACGGCACTCACCTCCTCAGCGCCGGAGGGAGTCGGGGGTGGTCCACGTCGTGCCGGAGGGGGTCAGGTGGGGTCATCACACTGGAAAGGGTCGGGGGCTGGGGGCAGTCCACGCAATTGCGCTCTCTGCACTAGAAGAGCCATTTCTGGGTTGAAAAGCGGAAATTTGACTCTTTTTCCATTTTAATTACAGTACTATTCACCCCCCCATGGGGTGGTTCTTAAATCTGTATTTACTTCTTAAAGGAGAACTAAACCCGCACCCCCTCAGGGCCGCCCGGCAGCTCACCCGCCACTGTCAAATGCGGGCAAAAGCGGCCGAACGGAGGGGGGCGGGGCCCGGCTGCGCATCACGCACCAGGGCCCGCCCCCCTCTAGTGACGCTACTGGAAGACAGGGTAAGATGGCATCATTAAACTCTGCTGAGCAACTCTGCTGTGCAACTCTGCAGATTTATAGCAGGTTGGCACACAGAGAACTTTTCAAAAGAATAGATGTTGAGTGGAGGGAGGGAAGGAGTGTGATTTAGGGTTAGCTATCCTTAAAGAAAATAATACAATTTCTGTTCTGTTTAGCAGAAAACATAATGCCCCAATATTTATTTGCTGGACTTTCTACAATCTATGACAAGTGTGGCTTCAGCTGCCTCATTTTCCATCATCATATGCTTTTTTATATCGGCTTTTGGATCCTGCTTAACAAACAGACATACCCCTCCTCCTTTTCTATTGCCTCTGTCCCTCTAAAACAAAGTATAGGCCTCTATATTTACTGCCCAGTCATGGGACACATTTAGTCATTTTTTAGCAATGCTAATTGCATCATATTTCTCCTCCAGTGCCAGTACCTCCAGCTTTCCCATTTTCCCAGTCAGACGTTATGCATTTGCAAGCATACATTTAATACTGGCTGGTACAGCTTGAAACTTTTGTATTTAAAACTTGTGGACATCCCTGCCACTATCCATACAGCGAACCAAGTCTCCACCCCAGTGCCGGGCCAACGCAGGCAGACAACCTAGGCAGCCTCGCTGAGCAAAGCGCCCAATACGGGAGTACGTGTGAAAAATGAAAAGTGCGCATGTGCAAAACAAAGATAAGCGCTAGATTGCACACGTCGGCCAGAGCAGGGACCTGACTAGGGGATAGGAGAGGCAGAGAAGGTTCATGCCTGGCGCCCCTCCAGCTTTGCGCCCTAGGCACAAACTCTGCCTACCCCTAGTTCCGGCCCTGCTCCACCCCCATAGTAACAGAGAAGCATGAAGCTTTGAAATCAGACATTCTGAACTAGTTAAGTAAACGTATCTATATGTCCTAGGTGGTTGAAATATCTCTCTATACAATGCAATATCCCCTTATGGCCTATTTGCTGTGTCTCTCACATACGCTTCTTGGTTAATGGCAGCAGTTATCGTTAAGTAGTTGCTACCTGTAAATAATGCTTACTCCATTTACAGGCAACAGCTTCAGTCTTAATTAAATGTAATTACTCTCATTTGCAAATGTTATTATAGTGTTGGAGCATGGAAATGCATAGCAGGGTAGCAGCATTATAAATCCTCTCTATTCCTGTCCTTATCTGTTTTGCTTTTATTTCATATATTTCTCAATACATAGCTCCTTGTGCTACAGGTGGCAAAATGGTTGAAAATAATCTCCTGTAAACAGTTAGGGTAATTAAAACGTATTGTTCAATCTGATGATTTAGAATGCCAGGGGTGATTTTTGGGCAGAGCAGAGAGGGTGTGCTGGTCCTGTCCCAGGTCGATGCTTGGCTCAGACCTATGATGTTGGATTTCATGATTCTGTTTATACACAGGATTATTTGGATGGTTATTGATCAGTCCCTTTTTATTTGTTGGAGAACTTGTGGCCAGATCAGTTACTTCCATTATATGTATGTAGCCTTGGAGTTGTAACACAACCTGGCTGTATAGAAGGCAGACCAAAATCATTGTACTGGCAAAAAACCCCATCCTGTCCCTATGATGGTGTCTAAGGACATCTCTCCCCTGTAAAAGCTGCAGCAGGGGAAGATCAACTTGTAAGGAAGAGATAATAACAATAAGAAAATAATAAGAAAGAAAAATAATAGAAAAGAAATTAGTGGTGACAAACTTTCAAAAATAATAATCAAAGTTAAGTGCTTATGGTTACCATATGGGATCTACCTTGATACCTTGTGCCTCTTTGCATAATTTTGGAGTTGCCTAGTTATCTGCCATACTTAAATTCAGTCCACTGATAAACACGTCAATTAATTATGATGCTTTCTAAAGCTGGGACATCAGGCTTCCAACATTGCCCTTCTCTTATTACTCTCTAATACTGAACCTGTCCCTTTCTGATTACAAATTTCCATCATTTCTAATTATGAGACCTTCATCTTAATGAGATCTCGAGGTTTGACTGCAAAGATTTTCTTATCAAATTCTCAGGGATTCGAGGTTAAGTAGTGTTGGGTCGGGGTTCCTTACAGGTTTACAGATAATAGAACTTAGGGGCAGTTTCGCTAAAGGGCAAAGTGTCTAACGCTAGCGACTTTTCGCCAGTGACATCGCCATTTCACTAACAGACGCCAATCTCTAGCAAAAGGGATGATCTCTAGCGTTTGTTCACACTCTATCGCCAGGCGACTTTTCTCTCTGGCTAAAGGTCATTACTCTGCAAATTCAATAAAGTGCGAATTTTACTGAACGTTAACTTTTTCGCCAGAGTTGACTTCAGCACCTCAGACCAGGCAAAGTGCTAAAAAGAAGCTACATATTCCCCAATCCCCAATCCCCAAGTTGAATTGACATTTCATATTTAGAATTCACATTTAGTTTGGGAATCAACAGAAAATGGGACTTCAGTTTAAGGGTAAGGCCAGACGAGGAGATTCGGGGAGATTTTGTCGCCTGGCGACTTATCGCCACGTCTTTTGCGCGACTATCTCCCCGAACTGCCTCAGCGTCTTTTCCCCATAGGCTACAGCGCAAAATCGCCTGCGCTAATGCACACGCGGTGATGCATTTTCAATAGTCGCCCAAAGTTGCCTCAGTGAGGCAACGTTGGGCGACTATTGAAAACGCATTGCCGCGTGTGCATTAGCGCAGGCGACTTTTCATTCTAGCCTATGGGGAAAAAACGCTGAGGCAGTTTGGGGAGATAGTCGCGCAAAAGACGTGGCGATAAGTCGCCAGGCGACAAAATCTCCCAGATTCTCCTCGTCTGGCCTTACCCTAAAGTGAACTGTCCAAATTAAGTTGCTTCGGTCAATAACAGGCATTTAGATCTGCAGGTCTGATCTGTAAAAAGATTACAGCAAGCAAATAACCTTTTGGGATCACTGTAAAGAAAAGAATTCTTTGGGGGTGTGACCTACCAGGCGAGCATCTGATGCTGGGCAAGGTCACAAACAAAAGAAATGATAATGTCAGAAATCAGACATAGAAAATGACGGCAGGGAAATCAAGTGAGAAAAATGTGAGGTTATACCTCATTTACGCAACAGAGTTGCAGTGGCATCAGGCAGCGCTTCGATTTGAAATGCAGTTAGCTAGTTATTGAGATAAGAAATAAACACATCCAATGAAACATTTCAATCAAATAACTACAAATCAGATTGTAATTGATCCAGGGGAAGGCGATATTAGAAGATCTCCAAGGGCACTTCAGTCCATCTTAAAGCAGGCAGAGCAACAGAAATACATTTCTAATACTGTTCATTGTCTGTACAGGGAGATACCATATACAAAGGTCGAGCTTATGTCTTCCACTAGAATTGACTTTGCCCTTATCAAGTAAAGGCCACACATATCACCCTGGGTAATGGAGCACTGGGAAAGTTCAAATTCAGGCACAAATGTAGCCTATACTAGTTGTTTCATTAAACATTTCCCAGAGCAGTTATCAATATGTTGGTCTTGTTGTCTAGGCCTCACCAGAGGATTATTAGTGTGTTCTCTCTTTTTACCACAGTGCATCAGAGAGTGCGATCTGTTTGTTTTGCCAGTAATGCCTTATTTCTTTCTCCATGAAAATCAACAGACTATTGTCTTCGTACTGCATTGGCAGAGGAGCAGAGCATACTTTAACACATCAGCTCACTGAGGATGAGTTCAATGGGATTGTTAAAAAATGAAACAGCTGGGAATGATTGATCAAGGCAGAGGAATATTCTCTGTTATCTGGAATGCTACATGCTCTACCAAAACAAAGGCCATCTCAGGTAGCTTTAAGATCATCTTGTGAGTGGGATAATGGTATCTTTTGGGTGACTGTGGCCAGAGCTATAGGTAGCAACAGTCTGTGGGCTGATCTCAGAGGACTGACATGATGCATAATGGTAAATAATTCAGCATCAAATCTGATTCCATAACCGTGACTATATGTGTCTTGTGAAAACAAGTTGGTAGGATCATACTGTATACTGACCTGGCTTTAAAGGGATTCTGTCATGATTTTTATGGTTTACTTTTTGCTTCTAAATGACACTGTTTAAATTGCAAATAATTCATTTACTAATTAAAATGTTATTCTTGAAGTAACAAATGTACTTTTTTTTAGCTGTAATATTGGTGTGGAGGCAGCCATCTTAGTGCATTGTGCCTGATCCTGAGCTTTGATAAGGAGCCAGTACTTCAGGGTGGAGACAGCTGATGTTTTCCCCTTCCAATTGTATTATACCATGACATGGGTCGTGTATGCAGTGCTAAAAGCAGGGCTTTTCTTGCTATGTTACTATTCTCATGTCTACCAATAGGTGAGGCAAGGGATTTTAGCAATGCAAACAAATCCTTCAGCAGAGGTGTCAGGTAGCTTTTACCTGGTTAGCTGCCCATTATTCTGTTGATAGGCTACTGGTGGGCTTCTGGGGAGGGAAGGGGGGGGGGGTGATATCATTCCAACTTGCAGTGTAGCAATAACAAGTCACATGACCTGAGGGCTCCTGGAAAACTGACAAGATGTCTAGTACCATGCCAAATTTCAAAATTAAATTTAAAAAAATGGATTTCAGTACAGAATTCTGCTAGAGTAGCACTATTAACTGACGTGTTTTGAAAAAAAACATGTTTTCCTGCGACAGTATCCTTTTAAGGACAATGCAGTTCTATGCAAAATCAACTGTTTTATCTAGTCATGTCTTCTGTATTCTGCTGCTAAATGTTTTACATGTGCATTTTATTTCCTTTTTACAATCTCTAAAAACTTGCAGATGTCGAATTGCGTAATTTCGCAGTGAATCCATGCCTGGTTAAAAAATTCACTCATCACTTTATCATATACAGATTGTACTGTTCATCTAAACAGAGTACGAAACTAAGATTCTTATGATTTTCAGACCGTGTGTGGAGTGTTTCAACCTTTTTCTTACCATGGCTATCGGGAGTTTAGTCGATCAGACAGGTTGAATGATTTATATTGGCTAATGATACTATCTCTGCATGCAGGCCCAGATTTGCGGCAAGGCCACAAAGGCCCAGGCCGCATCCTAAGGAGCACTGGGGACTCAAAGTTCCCGTCCTTGAGAGTGCACTCGCGCACGGAGCTGGGACCATGTGGCCTCTGGTTGCCGCGATATGAAATCCGGCCCTGACTGCATGTATTGCCTATCTGGCAATATCAGTGGGAGATTGTCACTGCTGTTTGACGGACAAAACTTTTGTACGATTGCTGTCTTTCAAATAATGGCCTGAGCATTGTGTGATTTCTTCTCTTTACTACTTTGTATTAATATGAATGGTTAGCCGCAGGTTGGAAGATTGGCATGGACAATCATTCCTCCAACATAGGCTAATAATCTGCACGTCTATTACCAGCTTAAGAGTGGGGCAGGAAAGTAACATCAATTGTCATATTATGCTGAAGAAGTAAACATGGAAGAAAAAAAGCTAATATTGCATAGACGTATTGTGACTGTAATAAGAGGATTGTCCATTGGGTGGGTGAACTAATAGGATAAAGGCCAGTTTTGTAAAGTGAGTCTTTACTTTGTCCTGTTTCTCTGTTTCTTTGCTGTTGTTGCTGCTGCTTTTTAAATCGTTCTTCCCTCCCTTCTGTGTGAAATGGCACAGTGTATCTCAGAATAGGTCCTTCATACGAAAAGCGGCTTGAAGCACAGGAAATAATAACAGAGCAACATCTGTGACTGCCAGAGCATTAATTAAAGCCAAAGGTGCCAGCGAGAAGAAAGCACTAATTAAGAACATAATGTTTCACACCTATTTGTTTGAGGACAATGTCTTCCATAGCTTCACCCTGCTATAAAAAAACTTTTTCATTCTCTTCACATCTGGGTATCTTTCACCATAATCTAGTGACATTTTGTACTGACAAATCATTCAATTAAATAAGGGATTCTGAATCAAGAATGAATTAAAGCTATTACATTCACAGTTTATTTTGCAATGCAATTTTTATACAAGGGGCACAAATATTCTTTAATGAATATGTAAACGAAATAATTTGATAGTACCAAGAAAGACTTTGTGTTTCCAGACATTGTCATGATACAGGGAAACCCAAACTAATAAGCTACAGAAAACATACCAGCATACACAAGTAAACAAAGGATTCTACTAACATTTTTCTATGTTTTGCATGTGATTTGGGGGTCAATGGGTGCTAGAATTGCAGATAAATTACTTGGAGAAAGCTGGAACTATGTTCCAAGTGTCTGCACTAGGAGAATGGTTGCCATTTAAGATTTACAGGTTATTTCATTGAGACCCTGTAGACACATTTGATTGCTATCGCTATCCCGGGTGGCCTGATAAATATGGATCTTGTGGGATGTGGTAAGGAGTGGGCCTATGGAAAGCAGAATGGAGACATAATGTTTCTGGTCTGATGTCATACTTGCTTGCCTTTGATTAAGTGCCTTGTGGACATACTGGGGGTCATTTATCAACACTGGCAAATTTGCCCATGGGCAGTAACCCATGGCAACCAATCAGATTGCTGCATTCATTGGTGTACTGGCTTCAGAAAGCTAATCACTGATTGGTTGCTATAGGTAACTGCCCATTGGCAAATTTGCCCAGTGTTGATAAATGAGCCCCACTGTATGTTAAACATGTTGGCAAGTGCCAGTCCAATTTGTATTTTCAATCGCATCCAGGCTGAAGGTTTGGAGGCTTCATACCCATACTGCTTTATATATCTGGGCTTTTTTAGTCTACCATACATGGAGATCGTCAAAACTTTTTTTAGACAGCTCACATGCACCCTCTGGTATGATGGCACCCAGAGATGTTAAGCTTGTCTGAGTTACCCACTGTTTAGCTTTAGCAAGCAACCATTTCTATTATAAGGTGTGGCTGCTGGATAAAAAGAGTCTAACTGCAATGTAGAATTCCTTGGGTCTTTCTTCAACAGCTTAATCTAATTCATTATTGCTGGTTAATAGCTGCTTGCAGTTTGGAACATAATTATCATCATGTTTTGTCTGTTCTGTAATCTCTATCATAATAACACCCAAATTAGCATTTTTCCCATAAACCTACAGTCTTTCTTCTACGTGTCTCTCTTCTGTTCACTCCATGGTGTCCTTCTCAAAACCAACTTCTCTTTGACTGAATAACTTTTGTTCCTGCCTGGAAGCAACCACATCCCTAATGTCTGTGCCTCATTGAATAATGTTAATATCACTTCTGCACAACAAACACATTCCCTTTTTAAAATACAGTTTTTCTCACTATTTTCACCTCCATAGCTTCTCCTGTCACTTAATCCTCATAAATTACACAGTTCCTTATTTGTAGTACTGCAATTATGAGATCATATGATAAATGTGTGTGAATAAGGAAGATGCTTTCATAAATTTCTATATTTGGGGCATCTGTACCAATCAAATGCCACCACAGCCCTTAGTAGTTAAGATCTGTGCATCCAAGATGCTCTTAATAGTTTGCCATTTTTCTACTCTTGTTATTCACAGCATAAGCTCTGGGCTGCTCTCAGTTACATGAATTTAGTTATTTATTAAAGCCAGAATGCTAAAAACTTTAAAAAATTCAAGATTTTTTACTATGAAGTCCAAATTTTTAATTTTTAGTGGAAAAAAAACCTAAAATTTTTCAGGATTTATTATACCCCGAGGCTGCAAAAAGTCCAAATCTGAAAATCTGCTATCTCAGACCTGCTGAGGCTTGTATATAGGTCAACGGGAGAAGTCCCTATCCTAGTTGGAATTTCTGTGGTCTGCGCTGGAATAAGCCTGAAAATCATACTATTTCAGGCTTTTCAAGATAAAATCCAAGAAAATGGTGCTTTTCAGGAAAAAGCCTGAAAAAATCATACAATTTGGGGTTTTGCTTGATTTTATCGAGTTTTTCCTCAATCCGATTAAGTCAAGCTTTTAAAATAATAATTAAGGTCAAATCATGGATCCTAGTTTGGTCAGACATTTTTTAATTAAATAATCAGGAACATTTGGATTTTGATAAATAACTCCCATATATATATATGTATATATATATATATATATATATTTATATATATATATATATATATATAGATATACACATACAGTCAAAAAAGACCACACACCAAGGACTTTCTGAGTGAAACAAAAAAGTGATGTATTTCAACGTTTCGGCGCTACTACTTAGGCCATTATCAGGAAGTGAGTGACATCATACAAAAATGGCGCCAAACACACTTGTATGACTTCATCAGTTGGTGACCCGCATCTCTAAACACACCCCTAGTGTAGAATACAATATCAAAAATAACTGATTGTTACTTGTGATCACATAATTTGTGCCATATTCATAAGCCGTGATCCATCCTACTGGATAGATAAAAGTACCTGAGTGATCCGTGATGTGCCTTCCAACCATTGCAGACATACAAACCAACTCGCTAGCTGTTTTGTATGTCTGCAATGGTTGGAAGGCACATCACGGAGCGCACAGAGGGGGACTGGCCACCCAATACCGGCGTGGGTAGCAGTAAGAAGGGACAGAAGGGCACGAGGAGCCGCCACATCTCTATACTCAGGGTAAGCGCTGATGGTGCTTGCGATCCCTGAGTAGGGGTAACGCTTTAGTGTATTACCCTTACGGTTTTAAAAAATTTGTTTGTATTCACTATAGGACCTTATATCACATGATCACTCAGGTACTTTTATTTATCCAGTCCAGTAGGATAAATAAAATCCATAATCCAGACACTTATCAAAGTCTATAGGAGGCGTCTAGAGGCTGTTACATTTGCAAAAGGAGGCTCAACTAAGTATTGATGTAATATCTCTGTTGGGGTGCCCAAATGTATGCACCCATCTAATCTTGTTATGATGCATATTGCATATTTTCTGTTAATCCAATAAACTTTATGTCACTGCTGAAATACTACTGTTTCCATAAGGCATGTTATATATTAAAAGGAAGTTGCTACTTTGAAAGCTCAGCCAATAATAAACAAAACTCCAAAGAATTAAGAGGGGTTCCCAAACTTTTTCACATGACTGTATATATAGATATATATATATAAAAAGTCTATAGTGGTGCACTCGCAATACAAGCAACTGCCTCGGTGCTGGTTATAGCATAGTATAATAATCCAAAAAATTAAAAACGCACTCCAAGGTCTTGAAATAGTGAAAACAGTGGAAAGTTTATTTCAACGTTTCGGCACACAGACTTCCTGAGGACGGCCAAACGTTGAAATAAACTTTCCACTGTTTCACTATTTCAAGACCTTGGAGTGCGGTTTTATTTTTTTGGATTAGTATATATATATATATATATATATATATATATATATATATATATATATATATATATATATATATACAATATCAAAACAGGGGGGTTGTGGGAGCACTCTAAAGGCTTTAAAGTATATATATATATATAAGTATAATATAATAAATGCTATTGCATATGTACCCAAAACAGGGGTTATTTTGTTACAAAGTTATGATCATAAAATTGATAAGCCACCATACCACGTCAAGGTAAACCCCGAATGGCGGTCAGGGTTTACCTTGACGTGGTATGGTGGCTTATTAATTTTATGATCATAACTTTGTAACAAAATAACCCCTGTTTTGGGTACATATGCAATAGCATTTATTATACTTATTCTTTAAAGCCTTTAGAGTGCTCCCACAACCCCCTGTTTTGATATTGTATATATATATATATATATATATATATATATAATACAGTATGTGCAATAAAAATTCCACAGTACAAGGCTGATAAATAATTAATTAAGATTGAGCCGTGTTGCTTCTATGACAGATGCTGTCTGACTTTCAGCTAATGTTTGATCATTTCTGACATGACAACCAATGGTCCCTCTAATTTTTTCTCGCTATATGTAAAAACAAAATTCTTTTGTGTGCGCATTTTAAACTTGTGTGCTCAGGCCAGAATTAATTCAAAATTTTGTGTTTTCACACTAAATTCTTTGTGCACACCACAATTTGTTGTATGTGGTGGCCTCGACATCTGGTGTGTGCGCACAAGCACACACCTTAGAGGGAACATTGGTGACAACCTCTAAATTTAGCTATTCAACAGCACCATCATATATTGGCCCAATATAAATAGAAGGTAATGATGTTTTTTTGTTTTTTTTACATATTGCATTTACAGGAATATTTCCCTGCACAAAAACATTCTATTAATGGAATTCTTATGAAAAAGTTCAGCTTTAAACAGATCTGGTACAATAAGATGTTTTACTCCATTCACTCAAGAAATCTTTCAATCACAAAAAGTGAAATAGTGAGAAAAGTAAATCAGGGCTGATTTACTGCTCCATGACACCAAAGCCAAAATGTTGTAAAAGAAGAGTTCTCTGCAGTATGAAACACCCTGGGGTGCTGGGGAGCCCTGTCTTATCAGAGCTTGTGAACGAGCATGTTTTGGGCAGGTACTTGTTTTTAGCACCATGTAGTAAGTGATTCCTATGACTTATTTCTCTAATCACATGTTAGCGAACCCTTGGTCACACCTTAGCGACAGTACATACTTCCTTGGTGTCAACACAGAGCAGCACAGGAGGATGAGTGAGTAGATAGGGAATTCTAACAGATCAGAGTTACTCCCTTAGTTTATCCCTTAGTTCTTCTGTGACGATATCCAGGAAATATGTGATGCTGAAGCCTGAGGACAGATTTGTGAATCCGTGCCCTAGTAGATGTTCTATTTTGACACCTATCATTAGAAAACCGTATTGACACACAAGACTAGATCATGTTTGAGGTCTTAAAACCGCTACATGTTGGAATCTGACACACGGTTACATCCTTAATTGGGTTAATAAAAAAGAGCTGATATATATTTTATAAACAATGGCTGCACACTTGTACAGAGTGATCAGCCGCTACCCTCTGAAGCCCAGTAATTAAGGGCAGAAAATACGTGCTGAATTATTCATGCTGGAGCTCAGTGGGGGCTGTTCTGACCCTTGCTGACTGTGCCTATTCCTGTAGGCCTGTAAATACTGAAACAGACTTGCTTTTGTGCAGCAGGGTGCGATTGACTGACAACACAAGAAGGTGCTGAGAACCTAGTGATGCTAATTAGTTGCATGACATCTCTATTTTTTAGAATGTGAGCAGTATCTTCTGTTTAAAGGAGCAAGAAGCTAATACATTTCTGTACGATAATACAAGACTTTTCTGGTAGTTGTATGTTATAGATATATTATCTTATTATTAACAGTAAGTAGGTCAACACATACAAGAGTTTTTATAAATTGCTTTAATATCTGCTTAACATCACTACTACTAGATGCTGAGTCTAAAGCAATTTTTAAAAACTCTTGTATGTGTTGGCCTAGTTACTGTTAATAATAAGATAATTATTTCTGCCTGACATGACTACTCCTAGTTGCTAATGACTTCAGTCTAAAGACTTATTACTTGGTTATATGTTCCCTATTAAGGGGTTTATTTACTAAAATCCAAATGTATCTCATTATTTTAATCAAAAAAAGCTTAAACAAACACCCATCCCTGATTTTGCCTTATTTATTAATAAAATAACTCAAAAACCTGATAGAATGTAGCAAAAACCCTGAAAATATCGACTAAACCCAGCGTAAACCATGATAACTTTCTATTGGGGAACATCGCTTGACTTATACAGGACCTTGACAGGTCTGAGATTGCAGATTTTTTGGATTTTGGCTTTTTGCAGCATCAGGGTATAATACATTTTTAAAAATGTTTTTCCACGAAAAATTTGAGTTTTTGCCCCTAAAGGCCCGACTAGTGGTTTAGTAAATAAATAGTAAATAAGTGTTGATCTTGGGTAGGTTCAAATGCAACGATAGGTTATCAACCCATTGATGTTTACCCAGTTCATCTTCTTGTCTAGGGCGCAGTATTTAAACTTGTAGCACTGGTATAGTCCATGAAACCTATTTTCATGCAGCAACTATTTTTGGTGTGCTTTTGGACAACCAGGGGGTTTTGATAACCAGGGTTTTTTTTGTTTTTTAATTGTGACCATAGTAATTAACTCCTAGATCTTAATTAATTTATGCACAAGCCACTAAATGGAATGGTGAATTAATTAACTGCACATGGCACTTTATTAATCAGAGCACATCAGAATCATTCAACATTGAATCGATTGCACAGGTCACTTTATATTGTATATTTTAATGAATTGCAATAGTAAACCTCTTATTGGTTTAATTGATTAAGAACGTTGAGAGCGAATTTAATGAATTTTTGAACGAAATGGAATCCTTATAAGATAACGGCACCTTAAATTAAAAGTGATTGAATAGGGAGTAATTAACTCCGAATTTTAATTCTAGTTGGTTATAGACTTTGTGGGTTAAACCGGAATAAAATAGCAAACGATACCAATTGATAAGTTTTTTCTTTATTAGAATCATTTATTGTAAGGTTTTTGAAGATGAATGTTGCACATGGCTTGCTATATCTAGTAGAGAGGAGTTAAATTCACCAAATTACAACAATAAGCAACATTGTAATTTGCTAATCTGGTGTTATCAATTTATTTTAAAGATTACCAACATAGTTTCAATTCGGATTACTGCAACAATTAAGGGTATCCTTTTCTAAACTATACAACGAATTGAAACTATATTATTTGGAGAGAAGTGGTTGAATTATAGAGGTGTAGTAATTGATACAGTTACAAAACAAGGTTCTTTTCTTTCTTTTTCTCTTTTTCATTATAATTAATCTATACCTTGTGTGGCTGTAGAGTCTGAGTATCTATCTATTTATCGTAAGAGTTAACTTTTCCTTCTAATAAAAAATGCTTTTGGATTTTGTCTCTACTGTAATTTCCGGGTCACAGCTCACTATCCCCCATATGTAATAAAAGGCACTAAAGGTGGCCATACGCATAGAGGTTGGGCTAGGGCCCAACGATCGGATCAGGATGGAGGCGATATGGGCAGTCGGATCGTGGGACCACATCAACAGACAAATGCGGCCGCGATCTGACAGGATTTTTTACCCTGCCCGGTCTCTCGACAGCTGTTATCGGCCCAAGTATGGGGGCCTTAAGTCTGCCCAGGAGCAAAGTAACCCATAGCAACCAATAAGATGTTTGCTTTTAAACAGGTGACCAGTAAATTCTACCAGCTGATTGGTTGCTATGGGTTACTGCTCTTGGGCAAACTTAGTGCCGTTTATTACATAACCCCATATGTTCATGTCTGTAGCCAATTAGCCAATGAAGGGCATGAAAGTAGGCCAATAAATCTTCAACTGATGATGTAATATGCAGAAGTCTTTGGAGTTCACAGGCCACTAGCTGAACAACCTTAAATATAAAACTTTTTTATCCTGTGTGTGTGTGTGTATATATATATATATATATATATCTATATATATCTATATATATCTATATATATATATATATATATATATATATATATATATATATATATATATATATATATATATATATAAATAAAGATATATTCATTTGGGATAGTACAGGGGAAGGATTCTTTGAACCTTATGTTTTATTCTGTTTTACTTATTGGTCTTGTGGAGTGTAGTATTATTACAAAGGGAACTATTATTATGCCTGCTAATAGCGAATCGATTGAAGGGGGCCACACTCCTACTGACTCTAATGACTCAAGCTTTGTTGATAGAAATGCCGGAATTAGAAATGACACTGTTGCACAATGTGGATTTCTCTTTAAAAGGGCACTACTTGAAGCTTTGCTAATGATACAGCTATGAAGCCTTCTCTTTTCTGCAATTCCCCCTCTGCTCCTCCTTCTCTCTCTCTGATAGCGCTTATCAAGGTCCATTATTCATGTAAAGCCCTTTCGTCTCTCCATCCTTCTCTTTCATTCTACACGAACATGAATTGGCAGGGAATGAAAAGGTGAGAAATTCTTCCAGATGTGGCAGAAAGATCAATAATAAACAGGGTGAATAAGATATCTTCAGCTCGTCCATGGAGGCCATTAAAATGCACAGTATTTAGCACAGCTTTCCTCTATCATTAAAATATGGTCCTAGCATGTGGAAATTTCTTGATATGTGTATGTGAGTGGGCCTTTACTTTCATCCATAAAACACAAGTGCATTGGTGTTTTTACTGACTACAAGTCCCCTAGTATACACATTGTCAGTGGATGCCATTTAAGTAACAGCAATCGTCAGTTTGGCTCAATATTATCGTTTTCTCCACACAAGAAGCCTAAGAACTGCCATAGAAACTGGCTAAATTTGCATAAAAAAGACTCTGCAGATGTGCTGTAATATTGGTTCCATAGATTCCAATAGACTTCACCAAGTGCAGAGGGGTTGATAAAGAACTGTTGTAGCATTGATACGTATTAATATGAGCCAGGAAACTTTTACTTGAGAACTGAGAAACTGTTCCTTTGTGTGCTTCTCAGAAACCACCACCAGAAATATGTCATTTTCCAGCCATGAAATGAATATCTTTACCATAGATCCCTAACACTGATCGACTCCATCTCTTTTGCTTGTCTTATTCAACAATATTTATTTGCTCTTTTTACCTTAAAGTGGTGGTTCACCTTCAAGTTAACGTTTAGTATGTTATAGAATGGCTAATTCTAAGCAACATTTCAATCAGTCTTCATTATTTTTTTTCTATATCGTTTTTTAATGATTTGCCTTTTACTCCTCCAGCTTTCAAATGGGGGTCAGTGACCTCATATAAAACAAAATGCTCTGTAAAGCTACAAAGTTATTGTTATTACTACTTTTTGTTACTCATCTTTCTATTCAGGTTCTCTCCTATTCATATTCCAGCCTCTTATACAAATGGTTGCTATGGTAATTAGGACCCTAGCAACCAGATTGCTGAAATGGAGAGCTGCTGAATGAAAAGCTAAATAACTCAAAAACCACAAATAAAAATTGAAAACCAATTGAAAATGGTCTCAGCATATCACTCCCTACATCATACTTAAAGTTAACTCAAAGGTGAACAACCCCTTTAAACACATCAACTTAAAAATGTTGACTCAAGAGGGGTTATCTAAGACGTATAGTGCTACTGTGCACAGGAAGAAGAATAGAAGCATTACAACTAGGGTTGCCACCTGCCAGGTACCAGCCTGGCCGATAAAAATGATGCTTGATGCTAATGTTTTTAATAGGAAAAAATAGCAAGAATAGAGGAAGGCCGGTATATTTTTCCAGAAAAGGTGGCAACCCTAATTACAGCTATGATGGGAAGTCCTATTGGTGGTACCACCTGGGTTCACCAGTGTCCATGCACGCAGTTCATCACCACACGCTACAAGTGCAATGGCTGTTGCAGCAGATTGCTAATAGAATCGCATGGAAAACGCTTGTCTAGTCCTCCCCTAGGGGCAGGACTACATGGCTGATTCAGCCGCGATCCGACGCGTTGCGCAAAATTGCAGGCGTCACGTCAGATGCGACGGAAACAAGGTAAGTAATGGCAGTGTCGGATCGTGTCGCATTATTGATGCAACGCGACAGACTGTTGGATGCGTCTGCATCCGACAATCGTTTCACGTCGCATCAATGCTGCTACACGATGTGACAATTGAATTACTTACCTCACATCCGACGTGACGCCTGAGATTTTGCGCAGCACGTCGGATCGCGGCTGAATTGGCCACGTAGTCCTGCCCTAAGACAGCAACTTATTAAGGAATTTGACTTTATGCGTTTATACAATCACCTTCTTATGTGTAGTAACAATTCAGTAGTTTTATTATAAAGCTGTAAAATAAGATTTTTTGCAGTAAGGCTTCTCTTAACTGTTTCTGCTGACGTACAGGCTACAACAAGGCAGGAAGATGTACTAATATGTAATTACACCCAAATTAGAACACCTGTGCTTGTAAATGCCATAACCCACTGCAATGCACAACATTTATTGTATCTTTATGTTTCTGGATTGGCTGTGGATATGCACCTGTTTAAAAGGCACTAAAGAAATGTGATTGTGCATGCTAAACTCTAGTTCCAATTTATCACTACCTTCTATTAACCTTGAAGTTTTAGATGAACATAAAAAATAACTAAAGCCATCTATCTATAACATCATCCAGAATGATATATATATATATATATATATATATATATATATATATATATATATATATATATATATATATATATAAATATATATGTTTTACCAGTGTACAGCACTAAAATTATATTTTCTGTTACTGTCTTTTAGTAATTTTGGCTTTCTAAAAATATATATCTAATCAGAATGTGTACACTCTGGATGCATTTTATTCAATTGTTGTTTTGTACTGCTACTAAATAACAAAATGACCACTATTCACAGTCCATATATATATATATATATATATATATATATATATATATATATATATATATATATATATATCACAGAATTGTATTTGTGCATGTATTATGCCTCATAATCAGCGCTGGTCTCAGACAAAAGGGCTCATTTTTAAAAATGGAGAAAGTTGCAGAACACAATAAATAAATGCAAAATGCCATTATTTTCACACTTTGCCAGAAATGAATTACAAGAATGGAGCAAAAAAGAATTGCACTAGGTGCTGCCTCTATACAGAAGCACTGGATACTGGAGGGGGTAAGAGGTTTGTGGTACATCTCCATTCCCTGGCACACCCATAGATTACATCCCATTCAGAACCTGTAAACCAGGTCACAACAGAGAATGGAAGGCACTAGGGAACCCAGTATGTTCTTTTTTCTTATGGGATGACTTAAGTTGACGGCTTCCATGGGCCTTGCCCATTATTATTGGTAGGACAGGGCACAAAGTATTTTTTAGCCCTTAGTGCTCTTGCATATGCTCATAGGCCTTTGTAAATAGGGCATAATCCCCTCCGTTGGCTTTAGCAAATCAGTTTGAGCACAATAAATCCATATTTATTTCACTAAAAATATTTTTGGTCGGGGGTTTTCTAGACATAAGATATAACGGTGTTCCTTGGATGGACCACTTGCTCATATGGCCTGCACCTTGTCATTAGGTAAAAGGCTAGATTGTGGGACTGTTTTCTTACATGGGATATACAATATTTACAGAGCCTTGTGTGCAGGGTTGGATTGGGCTGGCAGGACAGTGGGAGAAAACCCGGTGGGCTTCAATCCTCATGGACCCTGCAGACCCTGACCTACTCCCCTGCCCAGCTGTTCCCTCAAAGTTAAAAGGAAGAAGAAGGTAAATCAGTGGAGGGGCAGACATTGGTGGAAGGGCCCTGGAGGTTGCAAGGAGGGCCCTTGAAATTGCAGCCCTGGTGGGCCCCTGATACACCAGTCCAACACTGCCAGTGTGCAGCACATTAACTTTGGGTGAAGTTGAGCTTTTTGGGCATAAAAGGTGAAGCAGGAGCAGCCCTGCACTGTCCTTTATATACATAATTATCATAATTTCATTATTACTCTGTCTATATAATTGTAATTGTAATTTGTTTTAATAACACTGATTAATAAAGGTAATTGATTTCCTCTTCTATAGAAATGCCACTTTATTTTGATGAACCGTGTGCGATATTTACTTTGCACAGCAGCACATATCATATAAAGTGAAAGGAACAAAATACATGCATACAGTAATTAGACCTTATTATTGCTGTTTGGAAAAGGTACACAGCGATGTTGCACTGGATACAAATTACATTTCTGATGACATCCTTTAACCCACATTTCATTGCTGCTTTGCTGTTCTCGCTTCAGAGGCACAGGAGGAAGGCAGTATGTGTGGGAGGATAAACGCTCTGGAAGAGGTAGAACCACTGAGGTATAGCCCGGAGTTGATGGTAAACGCTGACAAGTCTGTCACTCTTTTCTTTTCTCTGTCATTTCCTGACCTATACGTTGTTGTTGCTTCACTGCTGGACTACCAATGACTTACCTGTGACATTCGCAATTATCCAGCAGTGTAAGGAAGCAGAGGTGATTCTGTGGAACGCTACACACTTTTGCCAGTTCCAAGCTTGGAGATGTCTAAACTTCCTTCAGTTTTCTGTAAAATCAGTACAGATTTGTAGCTTGTCTCAGAAACATCATTATTCTGTAAAGAGCAGCAACACAGTAGGGGCCATTAACGGGGGTGGTTCACCTTGAAGTTACATATTTTGTGTGTTGTAAAATGGTCGATTCTTAGCAACTTTTTATTTGGTCTTCATTTTTTTTACTTTTATTACAGGTATTGGACCTGTTATCCAGAATGCTCTAGACCTGGGGTTTTCTGGATAATGGATCTTTCCATAATTTGGAACTTCATACCTAAAGTCTACCAGAAAATCATTTAAACATTAAATAAACCCAATAGGCTGGTTTTGTTTCCAACAATGATTAATTATATCTTAGTTGGGATCAGGTACAAGGTACTGTTTTATTATTACAGAGAAAAAGGAAATCATTTTTAAAAATGTTGGATTATTTGGGTAAATTGGAAAATAACCTTTCAGTAATTCTGAGCCTTCTGGATTTTGGGTTTCCAGATAACGGATCATATACCTTTACTTCTATAGTTTTTAAAATGATTTGCCTTCTTCTCCCACACTCACTAACCATAATGGCCAAAACACGATTGCCATGCGAATCTACAATTTTATTGTTATTGCTAGTTTTTATTGCTTCTCTTTCTATACAGCCCTTTTCCTATTCATCTTCCTTTCTCTTGTCCACACCAGTGCCTGGTTTCTAGGGTAATTTGGACCCTGACAACCAGGAAGCTGCTGAAATTTCTGCTGAATGAAAAGCTAAATAATTAAAAAAACACAAATAATAAAAAATGAAGATCATTTGAAAATTGTCTCAGAATAGCAGTCTTTATATCGTGCTAAAAGTTATCTTGCATCACTTTCAGAGCATGTCTTCAAAACAACATTTGCATCTTATTCTCTGGGTGCAAACCCAGTGGGAGCGGGAGATAGTAACATCAGCATTCCTCAGCCTCAATAGGCACAGTTGCATCCCATCTCTTCTATAGATGCACACAATACTCACAGCTGAAAATCAGTCTGTTATGCCTTACAAGTCAAGATGGCTTAAATGGTTATTTAAGGACATATTTGTAAAGTGGCAAAGTAGCAACTACTTTAATGCACTTGGCTAGTTTTCACCAGTCAGTGGCGTAACTAGATATTACTGGGCCCCACAGCAAATTATTTTTCAGGCCCCCAAAATGTTTAGAGGTTGACTTGTTTCTCCAATATTTATTGAAATTGTATATGAATTAGGGCCTCATGGGGCCCCTATACTTCCTGGGCCCCCCTGCAGCCACAGGGTCTGCTTCCTCTATAGTTACGCCCCTGTCACCAGTATTAGAAAGGTTTGTTTATAAAGCTTCAAAAAGTTCCTGGTAATATCAAAGTGATGGCAGAGTCTTACACAGGCTGCAATTTGGGACGATTAGACGACAAATCTCCTCTTCTTCGGGGTGACTAATCTCCCCAAACTTCCTCCCCTGCCTTCCCGCCTCACAAGGAAACTTCGGGGCGACTTCGGAAAACGAAGCGATCTGAGTGCCATCCCGTCGGCGATTTTCATTCTAGCCAGCGGAAAGGCAGGGGAGGCAGTTTGAGGAGATTTGTCGCCGAGAAGAAGAGGAGATTTGCTGCCGGGTGACTAATCTCCCCGAATTGCAGCATGTGTCTCTGCCCCCCCTGCCAGGTAGATGCCCTTCCCTCCTCTCCCAGGCTAACTACCCCCCCTGGGAAATGCCCCATACTCCATACTTACCCCTCGGCACAGATTCTTCCAGCAGAGTTCCACATATCCACCTTCCGGCTCCTCAGTAAACTGACTGGGAGATCATCAATTTCCGTGTAATTCCGCACATGCGCAGTTGTCGCAAACCGGAAAACTGCTCCAACGGCACATGCGCTGAAATACTGATCTCCCAGTCAGCTTACTGAGGACGCGGAAGATGGATACGTGGAACCCAGCTGGAAGAATCTGTGCTGAGGGGTAAGTATGGAGTATGGGGCATTTCCCGGGGGGGGAGGGTAGTTAGCCTGGGGGGAGGAGGGAGGAGGGGTCTACCTGGGGTGGGGGGTACGGGGTTTTTGCAAAAGGGTTTCCTTCTCCTTTAAATGATTTATCTGTTATTCAACCTAACAATTGTGTGTGTGGCTGCAACCTATACACTCATGCTGTGAGTCACTGACAGGTATTACCTTTTCTAACAAGCTGATTGTACCATGAATCCGCATTTTCCAATACATTACTAACAAACAGCACGACTGAATCATTTCTTTTCTTTACTTTCCACTACTTTTAAAATATTCATACTAATTTCTGTTGTTGTTCCTCATTCCTATACTTCATTTTACAGATATGCCATTATTCATCTCTCAATGATTTGCAGCAATTAAAGATGAGTTTACAGAGATTTATGAAAACGACTTAAATAGGTATCACTGATCTCCCCTGACACCGGGTAACAGCCTGAATCTTGAGAATCTTCAGGCAGCGCTAAAACCTCATGGTTGAAATAAGCACTGTGTCTTCATCCTTGGTCAGACAAATAGACTTGCCATTTTGAATAAATGTAGACGTTAACCCTCAATTAAATATTTTGCGATGTGTTGTTTTTTATAACAAGACAATTAGGCAAGTGCACAATTAGTTCACACGATGAATGCTCAGAGTTAACTAGAATCTAGCAGAGAATTTGAAGAATAAGGAGCATGTTTAATACACAACTTATTCTTCCATGTAAACCCTTAAAGGAAAACTATACCCCCCAAACAATGTAGGTCTCTATAAAAAGATAATGAGTAAAACAGCTCATGTGTAAAACCCTGCTTCATGTAAATGAACCATTATCATAATAATAAGGGAAAATTTAACTTCATACTTACCGAAATTTTCTTTTCCTGGTTACTATGGGCAGCCATCACATCATGGGTTAATTCCCACCCTTCAGGTTGATAGGACAGATTTCCAAACTCCACCAATCAGATCTTCCCCTCCCCTATACATACTTCTTACCATATCTGACTCTTTGTCTTTCTGTCCGAGTCATCTTTCCTGGGAGGGATAGTGTGATGGCTGCCCATAGTAACCAGGAAAAGAAAATTTCGGTAAGTATGAAGTTAAATTTTCCCTTTTCCCCGGTCACTATGGCAGCCATCACATCATGGGTGATATACCTCAGCAATCTGTATAAAAAAAAAAAAAAAAAAAAAAAAAAAAAGGGGGGGTAAATAACCAACTCATCTCTTGTCTCAACCGAAAAAATTTTTTATTCTGCATCGTAGACTGCTTCTAATACTCTCAAGCCCACATTCGACTCTTTATTGGACTTGACATCTAAATGATAGTGTTTAAGGAAAGTATTCGCAGAACTCCAAGTTGCTGCTTGGCATACTCCTTCCAGTGGCACTTCAGCCTGAAATGCCCATGACGCACTAATTGCCCTTGTGGAGTGTGCCTTTACACCTTTTGGTAATGCCATTCCACCTTCTTCATAGGCCACTTTTATACAGCTTACAATCCACCTGCTTATAATTGGAGTTGTTGCTGCTTGTCCCCTTCTATTGCCCGAAGGGATGACAAATAATCTGTCTGACTTTCTCCATAGACTTGTTCTGGTTAAATATGTCGTTAGGCACCTCACCACATCCAGGTTGTGCCATTCTTTTTCCTGATGTGATTCCGGTTCCGGAAAAAAAGCTGGCAAAACAACCTCTTTATTGAGATGTTGTTCTGATACGACCTTTGGTAAAAACTCCGGCACTGTTCGCATACGAACCATATCTGCTTGTATAATTGTATAAGGTTCCTTTGCTGAAAAGGCCTGCAAATCACTCACCCTTCTTGTTGAAGTGACTGCCACCAAAAAGACTACTTTAAAAGTCAATAGTTTTTCCGATATTGTCTCTATCGGCTCAAATGGATGTGCTGTTAATTTACTCAGCACTAAGGGCAAACTCCATGCTGCTGAATAGACCTTCACTAGAGGTTTTATATGAAGAGCTCCTCTTAGGAATCTTATAACCTTAGGATTCTTTGCCCACTGAATCCCTGTTATAACCGAAATTGCTGAAGTTTGTAACTTCAATGTTCGTACACTCAAATTACTCTCTAGTCCAGCTTGAAGAAATTCCAATATATGTAGGACCGTTACTTGTTCAGGAGTGACTCCTTTCTTAAGTAACCACGATATAAAGGTCTTCCAAACCCTTTCGTAAGTTTTATTTGTAGTGGGTTTTCTTGAGGCTATCATAGTATCTATTACTGCCTTTGAAAACCCTTCCTCCACTAGCCTGTTCCTTTCAATTTCCAGGCCTTTAGGGATAACGCCTGAGGGTATGGATGTTTGATTGGTCCCTGTACCAAAAGGTCTTGCCTGTTGGGTAAAACCCATGCTTTGTCCACTTCCATTGATTTCAACAGTGGGTACCACACCCTCCTGGGCCAATCTGGTAAAATTGCCACTACACTGGCTTTCTCTCTCTTGATCTTTTTCAAAATCCTCTGTATCAGGGGAAATGGTGGAAAAATGTACAGGAGTCCTTGACTCCAACTCTGATTGAGAGCGTCTTCCGCTTCCGCTTGGGGACAATGAAAACGGGAATAAAATCTGCTCACCTTCTGATTCCCCCATATTGCCATCAAATCCTTCTCCGGTTTCCCCCAGATTCTGGATATTTGTACGAAAACCTCTTGATTCAATTCCCACTCGTGTTTGTCTATCGTCTTTCGACTCAAAAAGTCTGCTATCCGATTGCATTTCCCTGGTATATGCACAGCTGTTAGGTCTTGGAGATGTTTCTCCGCCCAACTCATAATCGGGTATAACTCTTTTAACAAACTTATACTCTGAGTCCCGCCTTGTTTCTTTATGTACATTACTGTCGCGAGATTGTCTGATCTTATCCGCAAAGCTGTTCCCCTCAGACTTTGATCTAACTGCTGAATCGCTCTCCCCACTGCTCTGAGTTCCAGTATATTGGATGATAAAACCTGCTCCTCCTTTTTCCAATTGCCTTGAAGCAACTCTTGATCCGTATGCGCTCCCCAACCTTGGGGACTGGAATCTGTTGTTAGCGTTGTCCATTGTGTCTGCTTGATTGACACCCCCCTGGTTAGATTCTTGTTCGATAACCACCATCTCATTCGCTCCTTCACCTCTTGTGAGACTATTATAGTCTGCTCCCAATCTGGCTCCATTTTTCTCCACTGTTGAAGGAAGCACTGCTGTAACGGTCTTATGTGCCACCTTGCCCATCTCAACATGGGTGTTGTCGAGTTCAAGAATCCCAGGATTCTGCTTACCTTTCTGGCCGAAAACACTGATCCCTCTAACAATTGATTTATTACTACTTTTACTTTTTGTCTTTTCTGATCCGGCAAAGTTACTATTGCTTGTCTCGTTAAAAATCTGGCTCCCAGATAAATCAAATCTTGTAACGGGATCAACTGACTTTTTTGAAAATTGATTTCCCATCCATATTCGTTCAGCACTTTCACCACAAAATCTCGATGGTCTTCTAGCCTTCTTGGATCTTTGGCTTTTATTAATATATCGTCCAAATAGTGATAAATTTGGACTCCTGTTCTTCTTATTTCCGCAATTACTGGCTGCAACACCTTTGTGAATACCCTTGGTGAAGTTGCCAAACCAAATGGTAGACATGTAAACTGGTAATGCATGTCCTCCTGTATTGCAAATCTTAGGAATCTTTGATGCACCTGTGCAACTGGTATGTGCAGGTATGCATCCTTTAGATCCAAGGACACCATCCAATCTCCTTGCTGTATCTGTGCAATGATCGAATGAATGGACTCCATTTTGAATGTACGAATTCTTAAGAACGAGTTTATCGGTCTTAGGTCTAACACTGGGCGATAGCCTCCTGTTTTCTTTTTTAGTAGAAAAAGTTTCGAGTATACACCCTTCTTTCTGTACTCTGTCGTCACCGGTACTATTGCTCCATCCAGTAACAACTGTCGTATGTAATCTACTAGTATTTCTTTTTGTGCGTTTGACTGGGAATCTTTGAAAATTGAAATAGATTGTTCTCTGGATATGTCTCGAACTCCAGATGATATCCCTCTCTTAATGTTTGAACTACCCATCGATCTCTTATGGACTTCGCCCAGACCTCTGCAAAACCTTCTAGTCTCCTGGGTATTAATGAGGACTGGACTGTCTTCCCTTCAGAATTTCTTGGCCTGCCCAGGATTACCTTTCCCGGGCTGAGACCTGAAAAGTGAACTCTGCCCGCCTCTCCACTGGTTGGTTCTTGCGGGCTGTCTTGTATCCCTGAAGTATCCTCTACCCCTCGCAAATCTTCTTTCGCGAAATGAATTTCTTTCCGCCCCTGTATTGAAATTTTTAACTGGCGGCTTTTCTTGAGGCAAAAAGACACTCTTGCCCCCTGTCACCTTTTTGATTATGTCTTCCAGCTTTGCTCCAAATAACATGGAGCCTTCAAAAGGCAAATTACACAATGACATCTTGGAGGCTTTATCCGCATTCCAGTCTCTTAACCATAGAGCTCTTCTTGCTGCTATCGATAGCGCCATAGCTCTGGATGAAGATTTCACCAAATCCAATGAAGATTCTGTAACAAAATCCGTTGCCAATTTTATTTCCGACAAGGCATCCAAAATCTTTGTTCTACTTACGCCTTCTTTTAATGCGATTTCTACATTCTGGATCCATCCTTGTAAGGCCCTTGACACTGAAGTTAAAGCCAGTGCTGGTTTAACCGTAGCTCCAACTGCCATATAGGATTTCTTAAGAGAAGCCTCCATTTTTCTATCCATTGGATTAAGGAATGATACTACATCATCCACCGGCAAAGCCGTTTTGCTTGACAAACGAGCCACTGCCGCATCCACCTTCGGACACTTATCCAACACTTGTTCTTCCTCTGACGGAAATGGGTACATTTTGTGAAGTCTCGAAGGTACTGGGTATTTGCCTTCCGTCTTCTCCCACTCCTTTACTATAATTTCTTTTATAAATTCATGAATGGGAAATGTAACCCTCTCCCTCTTAAGTGACTTAAATGGGTTTGATGTAGAAGCTTGTGCCTCTGTTGTTTGTGGCATATTCAATTGCGCTCTAACTGCCTTAATCAAAGGCTCTACTGAACAAATATCAAAAGAGTCTCCTTGAGATTCCTCTCTGAAGTTTTCCTCGTCTGAAATATCTGACATTGCAGCAGAAATGTCTTCACTGTGCCGACTGCATGTATCAGTCCTGGGCTCCATCTCCATCTCATTTCTAGATCTTTTGGTTGCAGCTTTAACTCCTTCCTCTACTGCTTCCTTAATCCATTTCATGATGTCGGCCGTATCAGCTGCCGCATCACCTGCCAATTTCCTAGAACAGCGTTCACACAACCTAGAATGCTTCTGGGCTGTATTTTCACATGCAACACAGTTCCTGTGCTTTTCTTTGCTAGCCCTCTTCTTAGGTGAAGACACACTGAAAACAATCCAACACGTTGACATAAGTAACTAAAAAATAAAAAATAAAAAATTAAAAATCACACTTCCCCTTTAATCCGACTCACCTCCTACTACTATGGGCCGCATTTTCTGGGCTACTAGGCTCCAAATGTTCCATCTCCCTCTCGATTCGCTCAGCACTGCAACCGCTCCACACGCCAAACACACAGCCGCTGCGTGCTTACGCCTGGCGTTTTTACGTCTGACGTTTTTACGTCCTGCGTGTTTGCGCTCGAGAACGCCTATGATATTCTGCCTCCGCCAGAAAGCAAGATGGCGCCTCTGGCTTCCAGACCCGCGTTTTCCCAACCTATCTTGTGTAACACATAGGCTGTTTACGCATTAAGGAACATAAGCACACGTCTCTAAGAGGCGCAATATAGCTTTCTCCATCTAGGGAGTGCCTCCCACGATCCTCATTTATTTCTGTAATGTGTCTATGAGACGCAATATAGCTTTATCCATCCAGGGAGTGACTCCCTTGATAATTCCTTGTTCCTATCTGATTACTAATAACTACTGAGTCAAGAATGGGGAAGTGGCTCAAAAACCTATCCTATCAAGTCACGAGGACAGAAAAAAAGACAAAGAGTCAGATATGGTAAGAAGTATGTATAGGGGAGGGGAAGATCTGATTGGTGGAGTTTGGAAATCTGTCCTATCAACCTGAAGGGTGGGAATTAACCCATGATGTGATGGCTGCCATAGTGACCGGGGAAATACTTTTTTAGTAGTATGTGCCATTGGGTAATCATAAATAGAAAATTGCCATTTTAAAAAATAAGGGCCGCCCCCTGAGATCGTATGATTCACTGTGCACACATACAAACCACATGTAAGGTCACATGAGCCAATTAACAGACAGAGTTCTGCCTTTTGCTTCCTCACGTCTTCCTGTTACAGTTAGTGTTGTAGTATTTCTGGTCAGGTGATCTCTGAGGCAGCACAGATAGAGTCACGAAATGGTGGTTCAAGGCAAGAGATGTAAAAGGGCAATATTTATGTAAATATATATTCCAGTTTGGTAAGATTCTTTAATATGTCATTCAATTTGATATAAACTATCTGTTGCTTAAGTATTCATTTTGGGGGTATAGTTTTCCTTTAAGAGTCTCATGTAATGTACACATGGGTTTTAAGGAGAAGGAAAGGTACAATCAGTGGGGGATGTCAATTGTTAGGTACTGTCCAGTGAGTCTATTTGATTACCTGCTACCCTGGGCTGGTACGTTCTTCTTCTTCAAAAAACACAGCAGCCAATGATACTCGCAAGGACATGCACAGTACAGAACTATTCCTGAGATTACTGTACTGTGCATGTATCCTCCTGGAACTGCCACAGGGGATGCCTGCAAGAGTGAACCAAGATGGTGGCAGGGCACTAAGCATACAGTGCCCTGGACTGGAACATTTTTTGAGGAGAGGAGCCCAAGGCTGCAGCTAAATGACTAGTATCACTGACTGTAAGTTTGTTTTGTCTTTTTTTTAATTCATAAACCCCTTAAAGGGGTGGTTCACCTTTAAGTTAACTTTAAGTATGTTATATAATGGGCAGCTCTAATATACTTTCCAATTGGTCATTATTTCGTTTTGAATTACTTTTCTTCTTCTGACTCTTTCCAGCTTTTAAATGGGGGTCACTGACCCCCTTCTTAAAACAAATGCTCTGCAAAGTAGCATTTGCTACCTCTGATCACTCATCTTTCTATTCAGGTCATCCCTCTATTCATGTTCCAGTCTCTTATTCAAATCAATGCATGGTTTCTAGGGTAATTTGGACCCTAGCAGTCAGATTGCTGAAACTGGAAACGGGAGAGCTGCTGAATATAAAGCTAAATAACGCAAAAACAGAAATAACAAAAAATGAAAACTAATTGCAAATTGTCTCAGAGCATTGCTCTCTACACCATACTGAAAGTTAAAGCAAAGGTAAACAATCCACCTTTAATTTGTAACAGGTTTAACATGTTATTTAATACTGAATATTAATATTACCATGCACTCTTTAGTTGGTACTTTGAGATGAGCATATGGAGCAGTTAGTGATTCAGTATCAGGAATGTGCTGTGATTAGTCAACTGCAAGGTTAGGGGGTTATTTATCAAAGTCACATTTTATCTCAACATTTTCTGCTACAAACTCTGATCAAATCCGCTCTGCTTTTTTACGCCTATTTATTATTACATTTCCCAAAAATATGCGTTGCGGGAAAAAATCTGATTTTTTTTTTCTGGATTTGTCACCCAAAAACTCAGATTTCTAATGCTTTTTTCCCAGAATCTCAGAAAACTTTGGGGTATTGTACGAAACCCTGCGCACATTAAAAATCATTGGGACTTCTGCCAATGACTTATATGTGACCTCGACAGGTCTGAGATGCCGGATTTCTGATTCGGACTTTTCCATTCTCGGGGTTTAATAAAATTCTGAAAAATTCTTGATTTTTTAAAAGTCAGATTTCATTAAACAAAAATCACATTTTTTGGGGGGATTTTTGCATTCGTAGTTTAGTAAATAACCCCCTAAGTCTTGAAATCTTACATTTCATTAGAAGCTAGTGAGTGCGCTGTACTCAATGCCAACCTAAAGCCTGAAGTAAATGTTTGGTTGAATAACTGGTGTCCATTAGTGATGGGCGAATTTGCGGACGCCCGTTATTTGACGTCAACGCCCGTTTTTGACAGCGGCGTCCATTTTTTTGGACGCTGGCGACAATTTTTTTTGGACGCCGGCGAACTTTTGTCAGCGAATTTTCGCTGCCATTTCGCAAATTTATTCGCCGGCGGCGAATCGCGCAGATTCGCCACAAATTCGTGCCTGGCGAATAAATTCGCTAGTGTCCATTCCTTTATTACACTAGCACTGGATGTCCACAATCTGACCATGAAATTTAATTACTTACTGTATGTACTTGCTCTCAGCAGCATCACAGGCACCAATACATGATATGGCAGACATGGGTGGATGGTGTCTTTTGTGTTTGGGGAGGCTACTTAACCACTTACTTGCCAAGACATTTTGATCTTACCTCTCTGCTTATGTCTCTTAAACCCAGAGCATGTCATTGAAGAAAGAGCAATTACTTGCACTTAGGTCCCTGATAGCTAGCACTCTATAATTTATTATGTGAGCAGGTAGGTGAGAAAAAAAATGTTATCTAGTATTAATGATGACTGTCTATTAACACCTTGCAATAAATGAACAAAATGCCAAGGAATTTCTTCACCTCTGACTAGTGGCATGATAGACTGCTGCTTTGAAAATACTGACAACAAAGGAAAACATGATAATCTAATTATCTACTTTGCAGGGACCAAAAAAAATGGGATGGCTTAAAATTTTCCTTTTATCTTCTATAATTCTCAGACAGGCAAGGCATTTGGTATGTTTTGTCTAAGTATTTTGAGAGGTGTAGTTGACCTTCAGTTTGGGGCTGCAGGATGAAACCTGGAAGTGGAAGGTTTGGGTAGGATCCTGTGCACACTGAGGGTAATGGGTATAGCATCCCCACCACTTAATAACGTGAGAATATATGTGAGAATATGCCTTCTTCAAATTTTCACTGATTTGCAAATTTTTCCATGAAATAAAATGGGACAGATACACCCATCACTAGGGGTGTAACTACAGAGGGGGGCCCAGGAGATATAGGGGCCCCATGAGGCCCTAATACATATACAATTTCAATAAATATTGGTAAAACAGGTCAACCTATAGACATTTTGGTGGGCAGCAGATTTTTGCCCCAAAATTATCTAAAATTGAGAAAAGTCACCAGAAAACGCGAGAATGCTTAAGAGGGCAGGGAGATTGGGGTACAGAGCCCAAAATCTGGTAACACCTTATTTCTACACAACTCAGTCCCACTGCATGCTGGGTATTGTAGTCTTACATTAAACTTACATTAAACTTGGCAGTCGGAAAATTGTTAAACATGCATTGGGAGACGCAGGCTTAGCACATTAGGGCAACAAAAATCTTTGGCTGGTTTCCAAAGTACAGACCAGCCAATTTTTTACTTACATTCTCATTATTTTATTTTATTAGCTAGGTTTGGGAAGCCTTAGCCTTCCCTAGCCTTATTGAAAATCCGCCTACGATGGCAGAAAATGAATTATGATATACAAACATGGTATTGTGTAATGCTAACAGCACTGGCACCTTATAGGTGTTGGTAGAAATATTAAAGAACCATAAATTCTTCTGTCTCTGAAATTACTGCTACGGCAAGACAATGTGTAATTGTTTTGCTTTTTTCTGCGGACAGTAAATACAATTTTATTCTCTTCTTTTTTGTCGTGAATTTCCTAAAACTGATGCATGAACAGCTGTTAGATATTTATTTTATTTCAGCCAATGAGAAGTGATTTAAAGTAGCGACATGTTTAATAAATGGTTAAATAAATATCTTCCATTTCAGCATTCATGCCCATTTTGCATATAATTGTAAGGTTCTTCTATGGGACCATATACTGCAAACAAGGGCATGAAATTTGCTCATGGTTTAAAAAATATGGTACAAATGCAAATATCTGTATATTTTATCATTCTCAGGCACACGCACTGTTTTATAGCACATTCATTTTGAAGTAACCTCTATGATTAGGAGACAGCTGCCTCTGAAAGCACCTTTAGCTTTTGATATGATAATTGCGATGCAAAAAACGATACCAAAAGTGAGAAGTGATTTATGCTGGGTGGTAAGATGATTGTTTTTCAAGGAAGAAAGTTTTAGAAGTTGGGAAATGTGCAAACTTCAATCTGCGTGTTATTAATGTGTAACACAGGGGTATTGTGGGGGATTGCTGCTATTGCATGTGGAGAGTGGAGTGTGCCCTGGGCAGGGTGGGGAGATTGTGGTTTCTATATAGCAGGGGTCCCCAACCTTTTTTTACCCGTGAGCCAAATTCAAATGGAAAAAGAGTTGGAGAGCAACACAAGCATAAAATAGTCCCTTGGGGCAGGGCCGCCATCAGGGGGGGACAGGGGGGACATGCGTACCGGGCCCGGGCATGAAGGGGGGCCCGGCAGCGCTGCATTTTTTGAAGATCCGGGCCCCCCTTACGAGCGCCCGAGCCGTACGTCCTCCCTCTAAGTTGCCGAATGCGGAAGTGCCGAAAAGCCGAAGCCGATCCGCCGAAAAGACCCGAAGTCACGGAAAGACCCGAAGTCACGAAGCGCTGAAAAGACCCGAAGTCACGAAGCGCCGAAAAGACCCGAAGTCACGAAAACAGCCGAAGCCGAAGTCCTGAAGCGGCGCAAAGACCCGAAGTCACGAAAGGAGGCGAAGTTGAAGTAGTGAAGCCATGAGTTCAATTCTACTGAACACCAAGTTTGTGTATTTTTTTTTTTTTAATCCCCTGGCCACCAATGTATTATTTTAATATTCTATAGGCCCCTGCCACCAATCTTTTTGTAAAAAAAATTTTTTTGGGGCCCCAATTTTTTTTAACTTGTAAGGGTCCCCTGACACCAATGTTTTTTTTAAAAAAAAACTTTTTTTTTTTTTTTTTTTAATTTTTTGGGGCCCCAATTTGTTTTTAACTTATAAGGGGACCCCTGCCACCAATGTTTTTTTTTTAAAAAAACATTTTTTTTTTTAAAAAAACATTTTTTTTAATTTTTTTTTTTTTTTTAATTTTTTGGGGCCCCAATTTTTTTCAACTTGTAAGGGGGCCCCTGCCACTTTTTTTTTTTTCAAAAAAATTTTTTTTGGGGCCCCAATTTGTTTTTAACTTATAAGGGGGCCCCTGCCACCAATGTTTTATTTTAAAAAAACATTTTTTTTTACATTTTTTTTTGGGGCCCCAATCTTTTATAAGGGGGCCCTGACCATCAATAGCTTTTTATAACTTGTGTGGGGGGGTTACTTTTTTAGCGATGATGTCTGTGTGGTCTTTTAACTGCGATGTGGAGTGGGCGGCATATGGGGTGGAGCTTGGTCGTTAGTGTGGGCGGGGCCCAGGGGGCCCCAAAAATTTTGTTGTACGGGGCCCCGTGATTTCTAATGGCGGCCCTGCCTTGGGGTGCCAAATAAGGGCTGTGATTGGCTATTTGGTTGCCCCTATGTGGACTGGCAGCCTACAAGAGGCTCTATTTGGTACTATACTTAGTTTTTATGCAATTAAAACTTGCTTCCAAGCCTGGAATTCAAAAATAAGCATCTGCTCTGAGGACACAGAGAGCAACATCCAAGGGGTTGGAGAGCAACATGTTGCTCGCGAGCTACTGGTTGGGGATCACTGCTATATAGGATAGGTATATAGGGAACAATAGCGAAGCACATAACATTATTAATGAATGTACTTATGGGGTTGCAGTCTGTTTGGGTTCCCTGTACTTATCTCCTTTGTCCATTACAGGAGTCCAAGAAATGTCTGTGTCTTGGTGGTGCTGTTTGTACATAAATGGAGAATTTTAATTAATTAATGACATGGAGGAGGTCTGCAAAGGAATGTACCTGTTTCTGTAGATAACACAACACTAAGGGGCACATTTACTTAGCTCGAGTGAAGGATTAGAATAAAAAATACTTCGAATTTCGAAGTATTTTTTTAGCTACTTCGACCATCGAATTGGCTACTTCGACTTTGAATTGAACGATTCGAACTAATAATGGTTCGACTATTCGACCATTTGATAGTCAAAGTACTGTCTCTTTAAAAAAAACTTCGACCACCTACTTTGCCACCTAAAACCTACCGAGCACCAATCTTAGCCTATGGGGAAGGTCCCCATAGGCTTTCCTATCTTTTTTTGATCGAAAGAAAATCGTTTGATCGATGGATTAAAATCCTTCGAAACGTTCGAACGATTTTTCCTTCGATCGATGGAAATGCTGTAAATCCTTCGACTTCGAAGTTGGAGGATTTTACTTCGATGGTCGAATATCGAGGGTTAATTAACCCTCGATATTCGACCAATAGTAAATGTACCCCTAAAAATTGCTGGAAAATTGAATCTATACAATATGTGTAATTTTTTGTGTCAGGCCCCATGCTAAAAAATCTTCGGGGGGGGGGATCTAGCTCCCACATTCCCTCTTCACAGCTCCACCCACAGCTTGCTCTCTGTGTGCCAGTCTCTAGTTTTTTGTGGGTGTTAAGAGGTTGGAGAGGCTGTGCAGGGGGACTACTCTACATCACACCCTATCTCCTGTGCCCCCCATGATCAAAGGGTCTGCTGTTTGGTAGTTATGCCACTGCTTGCAGGGTCCAGGTAGTTACATGGCAGATGAGGTTTAGGGGCGCATTTACTAAAACTCAAATTAATCTAATTATTTTTGAAAAACAAAGCTGCTCCAACTCCTTTCCACGAAATTAACTCATTTATCAATAATTTTTCTCGAAAAAATCAAAATGCCACTACAAAATTGTGGTCAAATCAAATCGTGCCATTGACGATTCGAAAACATGATTTTATTGAGTTTTTGCTGCAAAAAATTAACTTATTTAACTTGATTATTAGACAAAGACCCCAAATTTATTGGATTATCAAGCGCAAATTACAATGTCAAGAAACGACTTCAGGAACATCTGTCATTGACTTCTACATGACCTTGACAGGTTTGACATAGCATATTTCTGATTTTGATTTTTAGCAGCTTTGGGGTATGATAAAATTCAAGGTTTTTTTTCCCACAAAAAAAAAATCAAGTTTGCCCCCTAAAAACCTCGACCAGAAAAGAGGTTTAATAAATGGGGCCCTACATGTCACATTGTTGAAAATCTCATTACAAAGAAACCGGTATTTTTTATACTGGAGAAGAGGCCTTTAAGAAGGTACACAATCACTTAGAGGATTATTTAACAACAGTTGAGATAGCAGGTTTCCCTTGATTCACATAAATCATGTGATTGCAATTATCCTTGACTATTCTCACAACTATTATTTTCATGATTATTTCAGAATTATCATTATAAAAAAATGTAAAGATTGAAAAATAATTGTCATCACCGAGATTCTATAGAAGTGGGTGGGAAATTTATCTGACAGTTTTGTTTGCAAATAATACAACAATCAGAGGCTGGGAGTTTATCTGATGCAATCATGGAAATTTTAGGTTTTTTAAAGATAAGATTCTACAGCCTCCCTGAAAATAATTGGAACAATGCAATCTTTTTTTCCAATAAACTCTTTTTTCCTGCAACAAAATGTAGTCACAATTATTCTATCCGAATTACATGCTCGTGTTCGAGATTAAACTCAATAATGTTTTATAGAAATTTTTTTCAATTCGAATTTGTGTTTTGGGGTTTTTGAAACCATGAATTTTCTCTAAAACCATGAATGCCATCAATGTTATTAAAAGATCTAAATATAAAAAAGCATGAACAAAAAAAGAAACAATATGAGTATATTGGGCAATTAGTAGCAAAAATCTCTAAGGGGCTGATTTAATAACATTCAGACGGCTAATTTTTCGTTAATCAAATGTTTTTTTTTTTTAAAAAAAAAAATTCTAAAATTTGAGATGTATTTAGTGTATAATCTTTTATGTTTTGATTAATGCTGTAAAATGACACAATACATTTTATGCGGTTTAATCTTGATTTATTTTTTGAAATGGAAAAAATGTGACTAAATAAAGAATTTGAAAAAAAAAAGAAACTTCAAGTCAAAGTCCTATAGAAGTCAATTGGAGCTGCACTGATCCTATTGGACCTTTTAGCAGCCATTTAGATTTTATCGTTTTTTGCATTTTTTTCTCTGGTAATCGTTCAAAAAACTAAAATTTTCATAGGTTTTTGTATTTTTTAGCGAATCATTAAGCTATTATTTTCCTTTCGTACTTTTTATATTTGGATCTTTTAATAACTTTAATGATATTTGTGGTTTTAGAAAAAAAATAGTTTAATCGAGGATTAAAAAGCTCTAATACCACTAAAATTCGACCTTTAATAAATGGGCCTCTAAAAGTTACAATGAATTAAAAATGGTACAGTTGAAATAGTGCAACTCCCATTGGGATGTATTTATAAAAAATTGAGATTTATAAAGTATAAAAACCACAAAAAATCTAATACAAAAGTATTTGGGAAAAAAAGAAATCAAGGTCCTATAGAAGTCAATGGGGTATATTTATCAAAGAGTGAAGTTAGAGATCGCCGCAGTCCTCTAGAGTGAAATTCCCCCATTTTTCATTCATTTCTATGGGATTTTGAAAGGCGTATTTATCTTTCACTTTTACCCATTGATAAATACTTTTTCATAAATCCCATAGAAATGAATAGAAAGTGGCAGAATTTCACTCTAGAGGACTGTGGTGATCTCTAACTTCACTCTTTGATAAATATACCCCATTGACTTCTATAGGACCTTGACTACTTTTTTTCCCAAATACTTTTGTATTAGATTTTTTTGTGGTTTTTATACTTTATAAATCTCAAATTTTTAGAGTTTTAGAAAAAGAAAAAAACTCAAATGTTTAGAGGAAAAATTTGATTTGTGAAAAAAAAGAAGGTCAAATGTTAGTAAATATTCCCCTTAATCTGTTTTATGCCTATTATTACAAATGTAATTTTTTGTGATTTTTTTTGTGATTACCGAAAGTTCAGAGCCTGGAAACTGGGAATTTATTGTGTGTCTGAGCTGCATGCAAGTTGTTTGTGTTTGTTTTTCAGGGTTGGGAAATCTATTAGTTTATTATCCAGGATTATGCTTTGAAGGTGTGAAAGTTTGTAGTAACACATAACGTTGCATGACAAGTGCTTTCTTGGAAACAAGCTTAGTGTAGTATTTAATGCACAAACCACTTCTATCATTAATAAAGTTTCTTTTTTTTCGTATATCAGCTCTTCATGTAAGCCTATTGTTTGGGCTTCAAGAGAGATGGCTGTGGCTGGTGTGGCCTACCATTTTGTAGCAGGTCATTTTGATTTTAAACAATACAAAAGATGGTTTGGGGCTGCCAGTACTCCCTTTAATTTTAGGTCGTTGCACTTTGGTAATGCTCATTTTTGGTGTTTATGGGTTCCAGTCTAGCTGAGTGAAGAGTGCTCTGATTTTTACGAAGATTATGTTTGGGATCTTTCTTGATGAGTGGCGAATAGATATTTATAAATCTTGGAAGGATTACTATTATAAATACTGTAGGTTATTGCATGCTAGAAGTGATATGAGCAAGTGAATCCAGGCTTTCACTATGGGGCACATTTACTATGGGTCGAAGTTAAATCCTTCGACTTCGAATATCGAAGTCGAAGGATTTACCGCAAATCGAACGATTCGAAGGATTTTAATTCATCGATCGAACGATTTTCCTTCGATCATAAATAGGAAAGCCTATGGGGACCTTCCCCATAGGCTAACATTGGTGCTCGGTAGGTTTTAGGTGGCGAAGTAGATGGTCAAAGTTTTTTTTAAAGAGACAGTACTTCGACTATCGAATGGTCGAATAGTCAAACGATTTTTAGTTCGAAGTCGTAGTCGAAGGTCGAAGTAGCCAATTCGATGGTCGAAGTAGCCAAAAAAAAAACTTCGAAATTCGAAGTTATTTTCCTTCTAATCCTTCACTCGAGCTAAGTAAATGTACCCCTATGTGTTCCACCATATGGTATATATCAGTGGTTAGATATTCACTTCTACAAATGTGTTTGTGTCTAAATGTGGGCTGTACTTGTTCTACCTGCAGCTAACCATATATAAATTACTGCACAGTTACAAGTAAAGTTATTGAGAAATTAGAGAAGATGTGGACCTCAACTAAAAGCAGTTCTTGTACTACGTTGTGTTTGGTCTCTGAATGTGGTAAGGTGCCAAGCAGTTGCAGGAAACAATCAACTCAAACTGCAATAACTGCAAAATGAGTGAGTTTGGAGCTGTGGGATAAAAGGATGTTAGAAAATGGAGTAAAAATGTACTTCAAAAAAACTGGTCAGTTTGTAGAAAAGAAACGAGAGGTATCATTTACGGCCAAAACCATACTTAATAGAAAAACTATTCATGTCACAAAGAAAGGGAATGGGATTTAGATAGAATTTTCTCTATATGTCAGAATGGGATGATAACAGGCAGAGCCCTGTGAATGCAGAGGGAAATGAGAGGAACATAAATGCCCATCACATTACAGCAATACAATGAGATAGGCAGGTGCAGCCATTCTTTTGGAAGAAAAAGATGTTAAAAAAGTCATTAATCCAAGCTCATAATGATAATAACAGCTCATGTGTGAACCCAGATTGTTCATATGATCACTCTCCAAGTGATTTCCGTCATCGTCCCAGAAATTCAGAGAAATGACTTCATGCCCCAGGAGCCGGCTATACATGTGGTTTGATCGAATGAACATCTTTATGCTGCAAATTTGTTAAAGCAGCCCCTTGTTAGAAAGATTAGACGTAATGGGAAAAGTGGATCGTAAATCCTGCTTCTTTAACTCGCCGTCCTGCTATTTCCCTCTGCTGAATTGGTTTGTTTTTCTACTCTGTTTAAACTTATCAAATATTCAGGGTGTTTGTTTCTGCAAATGACAGTGGAAAAGCTCTGCTGAGACTCCAGAACGTGAGCACATCTGGAGAAGAGGAAAATATTAAAACGCCAGCATGTTTCTATCAGATGAATGAAGGAAGAGCACCTGGGTTTGGGTCACCTCAGTAAGAGTGGGGAGCCCTTTACCTCCATAATACATACATCCCAGATAAAGAAGCACGCTATTCTAGCGAGCCCAACCACTCCTTGAAATGCAATTTGTCTTCCTAGATAATAATATTAGTCCATATAAGAGAAAATATGTCAAAGCAGGCAGCGTAGATTGATGGTTTAATAGGAAAAAATGTATAGAGCAAAACTTATAATGTTAAACCTTCACTTGCAGTTGCATCTCTTCTACTTCACTGCTAATAAGATATCATACAAACTGAAATGCTAAACAGACAATTTAGTTAGTGTTTCAGACGAATTAAGGAAAAGCACCTGGGTTTGGGTCACCTCAGTAAGAGTGGAGAGTAGTGATGTGTGGGTCAACAAAAAGTTGACCCATTCCGACCTTAAAGCGTCCACTCCCGGCAAGCTTCCTCTATTTATATACCCACACCAACCCTGCCCCATCTCTGACATCATGAAAGGGGCAGGGTAGAGCAAGTTTGCCTATAAATCTTATATGGCAGGGAGGGTGGAATGAAGAGCTTGGGCGGAACCCATCAGTAACCTGCAAATCAGCCCAAACCCACACAGTGTGGGACTGGACCAGCAGGACACCGGGAAAAAACCTGGTGGGCCTTGCCCTTATGGGCCCCACCGTCCCAGACCTGCTGCCCCGATCGGCCGCCCCCTAAAGAAAAGATTATGTGGGACAGGGAGACAGTGTTTGCGCTTCCACGTGGGGGGGAGTTTGGAAGTCAGGAGGGCTCTTAGTGTTGCAGCCCCGGTGGGGCCTCACCACTGCAGTCCGACCCTGGACCCACAGGTACCACCATAATACACTCAACCCAGATAAAGAAGTGTGATTCTATTGAGACCAACCCAACTTGAAATGTATTTTGTCTCCTTAGATAATTATATTAATCCTTATAAGAGATCGAGGGGCCCATTTACTTCAGTTCGAGTGAAGGAATAGAGGAAAAATATTTTGAATTTCGAATGGTCGAATATGGCTACTTTGACCATCGAATGGGCTACTTCGACCTTCGACTACGAATCGAACGATTCGAGCTAAAAATCTTTCGACTATTCGACCATTCGATAGTCGAAGTACTGTCTCTTTAAAAAATTCTTCAACCCCCTAGTTCGCCACCTAAAACCTACCGAGGCCCCCATAGGCTTCCTAACAATTTTCTGATCGAAGGAATATCCTTCGATCGATGGATTAAAATCCTTTGAATCGTTAGATTCGAAGGATTTAATCGTTCGATCAAACGATTATTCCTTCGATTGTTCGATCGTAGGAATAGCGGTAAATCCTTTGACTTCGATATTCGAAGTCGAAGAATTTTACTTCGACGGTCGAATATCGAGGGTTAATTAACCCTCGATATTCGACCCTAGGTAAATGTGCCCCCATATGTCAAAGAGGAAGTGGAAAACATAGATTGATGCTTTATGAGGAAAGATGTTTAGAGTAAGACTTATAACGTAAAACCTTCACTCGCAGTTGCGTCTCTTCTACTTACCTGCTAATTAGATATCATGCAAACTGAAATACTAAACAAACAAGTTATTAGCTTATGATTTATAGCCTTGCAGCTCTCAGCCTATTAAAAGGCAATTTTACTAATAACTGGCATTAAACTAGGGCTGCTGCTACACACTGTGAAACAATATCTCTGCTGTAAATATACATTAATAAATAATCCCTTAACCCGGTTAAGTAAAACTCGTCTTTCCAGAAGAACTGCATTGTTAGGATGAAAGATTTCTTCATTTCACACAGCAAGAGCAATGCATCATAATAACCTTGTATTCATATGTTCTGGGAATATGAAATATTTACATATATATATATATATATATATATATATATATATATATATATATATATATATATATATATATATATATATATATAGTGTTTTATTCCAGTGGGCAGATTTATCAAGGGTCGAATTTCGAAGTAAAAATGACTTCGAAATTGGACCATCGAATTGAAATACTTCGAATTCAAATATCGAATTTGGCGAACTATTGAAGTCGAAGTTTTTCTAAAGAGACAGTACTTCGATTATCGAATATTCAAACTTTTACTTTATAAGTAAATTTGAAGTCGTAGTATCCTATTCGATTGCTGAAGTATCCAAAAAATTACTTCAAATTTCTAATTTTTTAATTTAGAAAATTCCCTCGATTTCAAATCGACCCTTGATAAATCTGCACCTTGGTGTTCGAAACATCGGATTTTTTTCAATAAATCTTGATTTTTATTTCATCTAATTTCTAAGAATGGCACAGATGAACAATATAATATAAATAATATATTTATAAATAATATATTTAATCCTCGTGGAGCCATGGCTCCGGCATTTGCTAATTGCTATATGGCACATTATGAACAGATGTATATTATTCCCAAATATGGTGATTGTCTGGCAATATACTTACGCTACATTGATGATGTATTTGTTGTCTGGAAGGGGGCCCTAGAATCCTTGAACCAAATGGTAACTGAGTTAAGTGGGTTAGATACCCCAGTCCGCTTTACACTATCTGCAGACAGAGAGAGGATTCACTTTCTAGATGTAGAGGTGTTTAAGAAAGAAAGTGGTTTGGGTTACAAGCTATACTGTAAAGATATGGATCGCAATAATCTATTACATTTTAATAGTTTTCACCCTCCAAGCACAAAAAAGTCGCTGCCATATTCTCAATTTTTAAGAACTATGACAAATAACTCAGATCAGAATATCTGTGAAGAACAACTAGTGGACATGGGTAAACACTTTGGGAGATTATATAATTTTTGGATGCATCGCTCACCAAAGCAAGGGCATATGAAAAGGGTCAGGAGAGGCAGAAGTGTGATGAGGATAAATTCGTAATATCCACAAAATATGATACAGGTGTGGTGTTTATACAAATGGCCTGCGGGTTCACTGTGCACAGGACTTGTACTGTGCATACACAGGACTTTCTGTACAGCTTGAAAGTGAAAGCTTACTGTTGTGTAATGCCTGCATGACTCTGCTAATAAAGCACTGTTCTACTCTGCTCATCCTCGGCTACCCAAAACATAACAACAGGTTCCCATGAAGTTAAAAAAATTATAAATCAACATTGGAGTATAATTGAAAGTGACAAAACCCTATCTATAACAATTAAGTCTAAGCCCACTTGGGGTTACAGAAGGGGCAAGAACCTAAAAGATTTACTGATGAAGACTGACCCTGTTCAATGCTACCAGAATGGGGAGGGACCCCTAGGGCCATTAATGAAGGGGTGTTTTAAGTGTGCTGGTTGTACTACATGTCGCAACATGATAACAGGCACCACCTTTCATCATCCCCATTCAGGTAAAAATATTACAATTAAACAACGCATCACATGTACATCCACACATGTTGTATATATGATCATGTGTCCATGTGGTTTGATGTACGTAGGTAAAGCCCAAACCACTATACGTGAACGAATGGGCAACTATAGGTCCTCAATCAAAAAAGCATTTGAAACAGGTAAAGCGGATATCCCCTTGGCAAAACATTTCCTAGCAATGGGCCACAGGTTGCCTACTTTTAAGTTTATGGGAATTGATGTGGTACCTAAACCAAAGAGAGGCGGGGACTGGGACCGCTTATTAATGCAAAGGGAAACTTATTGGATCAGATTTTTGGACATGGTGGCTCCATGAGGATTAAATTAATAAAGCACTGTGTATCTTGACAGCGCTATATAAATAAATGATGGTGATTGTTCATTTGTGCCATTCTTAAAAATTAGATGAACTGATGTTTTTTAATTATGTATATTTATCAACATTTTATACAATGCTGTAAGTGCAAAAAATGTTTTTTATACTATTTTCTTTTCTTCTTTCTCTCTTTTGCGTTTTCTACACATTTTTAAAGTTTGACTCTGATACCCATAATGCCCTATGAGGAAATTGAGGGGCGGAATGTGGGAGTGTTTTACTGGGGTAGTTTTCTGATATGATACATCATTGGCAGTGATATGGTATTCCATATAGATAAGTCTGGTACCAGGTGGAACAGCCAAATACCAAGTTGAGCTATCAGGCTACGTTTGTGCATTATCTGGCTGCCTACCCATGTTTTCCATCATTACAATATGTGCAAACCCTGTGCCCTATGCTGTACATTTTTCTATTACAAGAATATTTAAAACATGGGTGCAAAAAAACCCGCAACATTCTTGCAAACTAGTGCAAAGGTATAAGCAATCCTACAGCAAACTGAATTTTAGTGCAGTTACCAAGTTTATTGCTGGAAAATGCATTATATTTCATATATAAACCAACTTCATCTAGCAGGAGGTGGTGGTAAAGTATGATAATACATGTGTCTCTCTCTTTAAAACACACAAAGTGATTATGTTGTTACATCAACCCCCCCCCCCATTTCTCATCACAAGCTAATAGTTTCATGCAATTTGTTTCCAGACTGATGGGAGCCATTAAATGAACTTATTTACCTCACAGTCGTGAATATTCCCAGGAGAGTGGAGATGTGTAATGATTACATTATCACTTCATGAGCAGCACAGATGGGGCTATAAACAAATATCTCAAACCAGATTTCCAGTGAAATTCAGATACAATGCTCAGCCTCACCCCTCAAGAAAGCTGGAAAGACACAGGCCTGATCGTTGCAGGAACTATGATCCATATGACACACACACATTTCATTAATAAGTTATTATTCTGATCACTAAAGTTGATGGCCAATTAGTGAACTTTCTAGTGTATTCTGCATATGTTGTATATGTTTGTGATATCATTACTAGCGCTGACCTATGATTTCTCTTTATATTGTGGGCTAGGAAAGCATACTTTTCTTTATAAAATGAGGTCCAGTCTATAATTATGTTTCTGAAAGTTTTGCGTTTGAGAATTCGAGGACTCCAGGCTGCCGTGGATCAGGATTCTTTTAACTTCAATGTATGAGACAGATAGGGTTAGGGTTAGAATACCTATAATAGCTAAACAAGGGGGTAATTTGTAGGGATGCACAAAATCCACTATTTTGGATTCGGCCGAATCCTTCGCAAAAGATTACCTTCTCTGATGAAGACAGTAGACAGAAATGTTATTACTGTAGCTGATGTTATATGAGAAACAAATGCAATTTCAGGCCATTTACATTTGTAGTAGTGAATTCATGAACATCTTTAGCAGAACCACGGCAGATCTTAGCAAAATGTCCTACTTTTGTGCATTTGCGGCACCGTTTAGCTTTTGCAGGACATGTGACATAATTTGCAGTGTGTTTTGTTGAACCACAGCGAAAGCAGAATTTTTTATTCGTATTTGCTGCATGGTTTTGCAGTGTAGGTGAATCCCTTTCCTTAGCACTGTATTTTGCCTGTGACTGTGCATTATTAGGCCACAGTGCTGAATTCACAATCTGTACATTCCCAGCAGTTCCCTGACTGAGAGTTTTAGCCTCTGCCACTGCTGTTTCAATTTGGCTAGCAACTGTAATAGCCTTTGCAAGGGTTAAAGCCTGCTCTACGAGCAGTCTCTCTCTAATGCGAGGTGAGTTTGTTTTTTCCACTATTTGGTCACTTAGCATTTCATCTCCCCTTGGTCAGCAGCAATAATGTAATTTTCAAACATACGGATCCAAGCAGTAAAAGGTATGGTAGGCTCACCAGGCATTAATATACATTTTCTATTGTGTCCATTTTAAAGTGCCTACACCTGTGGTGCATTCATTCCAACTGCCCCAACGGTCATTGGTAAAACTGATGTCCCTCTTAGGAGAGCTGTATTTACTTCAAAGATGTTTATAGATGCCACTGGACATGCACTGAACCTGGAGAGGGGCACCAGACACAACGGGCAAGCCTTGAATGCTGCAGAACCCTCTATTTATTGATAGCTCTCAGTATTGTTGTATGCATTTGACTTACTAGATTCATAGTAAAAAGCCACAGCAGGCACTCACAACGGCCGGCCACAGATAGGTGTGTGTGTGTGTTTATATATATTTTTCAGACAAGGAACACATAGGTATGTGGATGCAGTCCTTATCCAGTCATTTCCATAGGCCCCAATGGATGATCCAATCTTTGGTCCTTTGGCAAAGAATTGTATCAGCCCAATTTGGCCCAGCATGTGTGAGGCCAAAGTCAGTTCTAGATTCACTTGTTTGGTGAGGTCACTATACGAGCAATCTGGCCACACAATGTTTTGGACAATTTACATGCTCCCTAATGTACAAAAAGCTGTCAATACATTATACTTTTGGCAAAAAATCCACATCCATGGACTTGAAGGTACCATCCTAGCTGCCAAGCATGTGGAATTTTATATTCCAACATTCCACATCTAGAAAGACTAGCTTCCCATAACATTTTGGAAGCCAACATTGTATCTACAGAAACATGACAAGACAGGAGAGAAACTGAGGAAGAGAAGAAATCTGCACTGCCATAGACTAAACATAAGAATACCTATTTTGTTGTCATTATTCTTTCTGTGTTTATACCATTGGCTCATTTTATTAAATTTAAGTCTGAAGAATCTCAGAATCTGGAATGCTATCTTTGTTAATACTTCTATACAGTGAACCTTTAAAAAGTATCTAATTTATGCAGCCCCTTCTTTTGTTTTTGTCCACCTGGTCTACTGGCTAACGCAACAGAAATCATTGTATTTTGTACCTAAATCTATAAGTGCGTCAGCGTATTAGAAAATTTTGTTTTTCTACTAAATTATATTTCACATTCAACATTAAAACATTACTGTTTGTGTCATTCACTTAAGTAAAGAACACAGATCATAATGCCTGGCATAATTCATGCTTCCATTAGCACCATTATCGCGTCTGTAGCGTAATAAAGCTCAGTAATTACTGCCAGAAAACATTTACACTGAAAAAAAACAAAAGGTGAAAAAGGTAAAGGTCCTGCAGTTGAAATCTTTACATGACACATTCTCTATAATTTTAAGCAAAATCCTGTTAGTAGCAATATCCTATGATATCCCCATAAAGCATGGTTAAGCCATCTTACATTTGCATTCTTATAGTGAATCAGGAATCAAATATGTTGGATATTTCTTCAACTTTCATTGTTCCCTGTCTGTGTATATGGGTTGAAAGTAAAATTCAGTATTATACAGTTGGGTGACACACATTCTGTTAACTGTATTCATTAGAGATATTAAAGGACTAGTAACTTCAAAAAAATTTCTAAAAAAATTTGTGAGAAAAAAAAACACCAAGATAAATTAAACTTTAAAATCGCAAAGCCTTTGTTAAGAGATAACTCCACTTCCACTACTCTTCAGAAAAGGTGACAGGGCGACAATCCATCGTGCGGCGCTCGATTTCTCCTCCCTGGCTACCTCCTTTAAGGAAGGAGGAGAAATCAAGTGCTGCACGATGGATCTGCAGATCGGTTTCTGAAGAGGAGCGCAAGCGGAGTTTCGGTAAGTTATTTCTTAATAAAGACTTTGCGATTTTAAAGTCTAATTTGTCTTGGTGTTTTTTTGTGTATACCGGTACTAACAAATTTTCTTAGAAATCTTTTTGATATTACTGGTCCTTTAAGTTCAAGGAGAACTAAAACTCAACAAAGAAGATTCCCCAGTAGCTCCCCATTTTTTTCCTGCTTATTCACTGCACATGCACACTTACTGAGTTAAGGGACAAAAAATTGCATATATAGAATATAAATCTCACTAGATAGTAATGAATTCACATCATATGGCAATCCTGAAACCAGTGCAATTAAGTTAATTAAGTTAATTATCAGCTCTGTAGCATCAGCTTCTATGACATCTGAACCTCATTTTCTGATTGATGATTTGCAATGACCCCAGAGCACAATGAGCATATGACTGTCACTGATACTCCTAACATAATCCAAGATGGTGACCCCCTGTGTACAACTTTGCAGGCTTGGATCATTACAGTTGTGGAAATGTAGAACCTTTAGGCTGGTGCAGTAAGTTCAGTATATGAAAGATGGCATTTCTAGCCATATTTGTTTTTAGGGTTAATTCTCCTTTTAATAAAAAAATCCTAAAATGTAATTGGCACACACCAAACATGAGAGGTTAATATGTGGTTAATTCATAGATATAAACTCATCAGCACATACGACATTCTACTCAAATTTAGAAATGAATCTTGAAAATTCAATTGAAAAATAGTTAAAACTTCCACTGACTTCTACATAAACTTGCCAGCTTTCAGATGTTGCAGAGGGTGTTTTTTTATTTTTTTTAAGTTCCTGTTTTTAAAAACACAAATGTTATAATGAATACATCTGCCCTTGTGTATCTGGGCTCACCCATATACAGTTACCTTGGTTGCCGAATATCCAGCCATGTATCATGGTCACTATACTGTGATTAAAGGAATGTCGCCAGAGCTATGCTGAATAATTTGTTTCATTGCATTGAGAAAGATGAGTTTAGCTCAGCTATTTTTCACATAATGCAATTAGATATGTAACAAAGGCAATTTATATGTTGATGAGAATCCTCTGTTTAATGAAAATGTATTTCCATAAATTAACAGAGATTACTGCCTAATTTATAAAAGCGTACAGATCAGAATCTTAAAGCCAGTTTGAATAAATGAAAATGAACTTTTCCCCCAAAGTCCTTTGGGAAACTTGTTGTTGGAATTTCTTTTTTTTTTGCCCTCAATAAAACAGTCATTTTTGGTAGTGAATTTGTTGTGTATTGGTATTCATTAGGGGTGGATCACGTGGACATCCCCCCTCCCCCGCCCCATACCATAATGTGTATATCATTCAGATGTGGAATTTAGGAAGCAGAGACTGATGCAGGCTGCAATGGGACCCTGTACTTGCCATGTACCCTATAAATAAGTACAGGTCAGTGGATCTTGCAGCTCTTGCTGGAGTTTTTATCCATTGTCAGACCCCCGGCAGACATTCTGTCACGACCGGCACCCAATACCAAGTGCCAAGCACCCTGGTCTCGGCTCGGCTTCACCAGTAGTGTGACCACCGTTGGGCTTCGGGAGGAGCCCTCAGCTTACTTGGGTGCCACCTGGACTTAACGAGGGGTACAAGGCGAGATGTTCTAGCTGGTGAAGGGGCACGGCTGTTAGCAAAGTCTTTTTGGGCCGAAGGTCACGGTACAAAGGATTAGGCAGAAGGATGGTCAGGCTGGGTCGAGGCAGGCAGATATCAGAATCGTCAACAGGCAAAGGTCAAAACCGGGTTGTCAATCAAGGGGTTAAGCAGGAGAGTTGTCGTAGGCAGGCAAGGGTCAGGATACAGAATGCAGAGTAGTCAGGAACAGGCAGGGTCAAACACGGATAATCAGGACAAACAGATTCAGGATCAGATGCACGAGGCTCAGGAAACCACTAGAAACTAGGTTCTATCACTGGCAATTTCAAACAGACAGATTGGGCTTTAAATAGCATTTGAATTTCGCGCCATTGCACGCTGACATCATACGCCAGGGCGCCTGCACCTTTAAATGGCAAGGAGGCGCGCCGCGCACGCCATAGAGAGGAGCCGGCGCCAGCGAAAACACGCTGGCGTGGCTAGAGAGAAGGACGGTGCGGCGGGCATCCCCGCCGAAGGCGCGGCGGACGACCCTGCCGCACAGGTATTCTCACACATTCTCTCTGTAGGACCTGCAAGGAACACATTATTTTGCACTTCTGCCTGGAGTTGTCATAAATGATCCCTTATATACTGTATATGTTTATTAGGGATGCACCGAATCCACTATTTTGGATTTGGCTGAACCCCCGAATCCTTTGCAAAAGATTCGTCCGAATCTTTCCTTCGTGAAAGGTTCAGACGAATATCGAGCGGATTAGAATCCTAATTTGCATATGCAAATTAGGGATGTGAAGGGAAAAACATTTTTTACCTTCTTGTTTTGTGACACAAAGTCAAGGGATTTCCCTCCCCACCCCTAATTTGCACATGCAAATTAGGATTCGGGTTTGGTTCGGCCAGGCAGAAGGATTCGGTCGAATCCGGATCCTGCTGAAAAAGGCCAAATCCCGACCTGAATCCTGAATTTAGTGCTTTCCTAATGTTTATCATCTACAATAAAGTGATGTCTATATCATGAAAGAACCCAATAAATTAAAATCTTATTTATATCCTGATATATTTACATATTTAATTTTTTTACGGTTATTTCATTCCTTATCATTTTGCATCATATTTTATAAATAATAATAATAACTCATTATAATTGTTTTATACCACTGGGATCAGTCATTTCTTACATTCTAATAAGGTTCTGTTTATATTTTTCATGTAGAATTTATTCCCGGAAGAGTATGAACAGTGTAATCAGGGGATTTGGGTATTGTACTAGTGCACACAGTTTTGGTTATACTGTATGTATCTCTTTGCATCAAGTTGTATTTGGTGCAAAGTAATTGCCCCATAAGAAACAACTTCCTTAATGACTTCTACAGTAACTTCCACAGTAATCTGTGGAATGGTTGAATATTATGAATATGGAGAGTTGATTTTATACCAGATTTCATCTCCATCTCCTTTAATATATCAAGTTGAAAAAATAAAAAAGGATAAAAAAAATCTGGCACAATCTTCTCAGGCTTAGGGGTTAAGGCACAGACCCACATTTGACTTTGTGCTGAATATGAAAGGCAAAACATTCCAAAAGATGTTAAAACTATGACAGTAAATGCTGTAGGTGCTGCAGTACATTTTGGCAATGAAGAAGTTAAAATGCAATTTATCACTAAACCAGAAAGTGGTAAAGGGAAAGGCTCTTTTTCCATTTCTGTGACAGGCAACAACTGATAGATATTGATTCCCAGGGTCATTATGTGAAATTGACTTTAGTTGTCAATCTGTACTTGACATCAGGGTTCAGGTATATATATATATATATATATATATATATATATATATATATATATATATATTTATATACCAAAGAACAAGTGGAACGAGGGATGCATTGGTTGAAAAGCTTGATCAGAAGCTTTACAGATGCTATATTATAGGGATGGGATCTGTTATCCAGAATGCTCTGGACTTGGAGTTTTCCATTTAAGGGTTCTTTCTTTAATTTGGATCACCATACCTTAAGTCTATTAAAATATAATTTTAACATGATTTTAACCTAGTATGATTGTTGCGGCTCCAATAGGATTAATTATATCTTAGTTTGGATCAAGTACAAGGTACTGTTTTCTTATTACGTGAAAAAGAGAATCATTTTTTAAAATGTATATTATTTGATTAAAATGCAGTTTATGGGAGATGGCTATTCTGTCATTTTCTGGATAACGGGTTTCCAGATAACAGATCCTATACTGACTTTTTATTTCCTTGAATGTTCCTGTGTCATATTTCATTACTGGGTAAAACGCTTGTTTCTTTTTTTGGTATTGTGTATTTTTATTAATAATAATAGTAATAATAATAATATACAGTAGTATTAGTGTTTGTGATATTTTTTTTACTGACCGTAATATCTTAGCACAATTTTCATTTTTGTAGATTGCAACAACTATTATTTTCCAGTAACACTCACACCTACACTTTCAAGCTTTCCCTGCTGAACCTTGGAAAACATGGACATTAATGTATGAAGGTGCTGCTTTGCTAAATCAAGACTAAGAAAAGGAAAAAAAAATAGCTGCCCAATCCTAGGCTAAACATACAAAACAAATGATATCTGTGAGACCAGGCGGTCGGTAGGACCTGTGACAGGACATGACTATAAGGGGGTTTATTTGGAAAGGTGTGTAAAAAAAATTCTATTAGAATATATCAAGCATTTTCAATTTAACACCATGGTACGACATGTAAAATCACCAGTTATGAAGCCACATGATGAATTTTGGCATAAAGGCACATTTTACAGCACTTTTCAGACCAGTATTCCTTTGCTGTCTCAAATGATCCCTTTGGCTTCAATGAGTAAAAGCAGTGGTATAAAATGTTTATGCATAAAGACAGACATACACACACCAATCATTGTTGGATGCTGGCCCAGACCCGCTCTGAGACTAAGGCTGTTATTTATCAAAGGTCGAGTGTAAGGGTAGAACTAATCAACACAACGAAAGGAATCGCAGGCGTCACGTCAGATGCGCCGAATCTAATGTAAGTGATAGGAATGTCGCACGTAGAAGCTGATTTCATCCGACACAACATGACTGTCGGATGCAAACGCTGCATGTTACGTCTTCATCCCACAGTCGTGTCGTGTCGGATGAAATCAGCTTCCTATTATTCCATTCGATTCGGCGCATCCGACGTGACGCCATCCCTCAAGTCATGTCAGGAGCGAAGTAAGCGCATCATGTACCTCAAATGAGTGAGAATGAACTCGAAACTGTAATGGTATCTTAAGGAAAAGCTCAAATGAGAAAAGCACGATTGTGCGAGTTCGAGTCCCGCATCCCGAAAAATCAAATTGATCGAGTTGTCTGCAAAAAAAAAGAAGAATTGCTCGAATAATTTGAGGTTTTTCCAGAGGGTTTTGCCTGAAAATTCAAACATCAAGCAGGCTGTTAACATCTTCAAATGGTTCAAGGGACCATTAACTTCTATATGACCTTTAGGTGGTGTGTTTTCGTATTCGAGTTATCTCCAGGGTATATTAAATCATGAATATTTTTTAACCCGAAAATGTGAGTTTTGACCAAAAAATACAACTCGAAAACTTGACTTTTCGTGGAAAAAACAACTTAACCTTAATAAACCTTAATAAATCTGCCCCTAAAATTTTGGGCTTCAGCCGGCCTGCGCATCACTAATGGGCACCTTGCTATTGTTCAAAAATGATAATAATAATAATAATGCTACAAGACCAAAGGGGGAAGAAAAAAATTGGATGAAACACTTGATTTGGTTGCTTTGATAGTTTAGGTAGGAGAAAGCTTTTTTCACCATTAAGCATTGCTGCCACTTGGGGCTTCAAATATTGGTTTGATACCCTTCTCTAATACTTCTCTAATATTGGTTTGATACCCTTCTCTAATACTTCTCTAATATTGGTTTGATACCCTTCTCTAATACTTCTCTAATATTGGTTTGATACCCTTCTCTAATACTTCTCTAATATTGGTTTAATACCCTTTTCGAATGCAGAGTTACTTTTTTCAGCTTAGCACATTCAAGGTTCCATTGCTGCCATATTAAAAGCACAATCAATGCAAGGATTTTGGCTCCACTTGATTATTGCATCTATATTGTAGTTGTATGCAACCAGAGCAATCAAGAACAATTCTGCAAATATTATACTTGCATGAAGTAATGATTCCACAATGGGCGGTTCCTGGCACAGACATGTAGCAATGTATATGTTTCGTGCAAATGTGTCCTTGTATAGCTATTTATTGTTTATTTAATGATACACTCCTGTCTGTCACAAAGCAAAACTCATTGAACAGGATAGTAATTATCATCTGAAACACTGGTATGCTACTTCTGTAACATGAAGGGACATATATCAAATTTTTATACAGCAGCATATTAAAAATAAATACACTAAAATAGAACAAGATACTGCTCCAGATATATTCATACCAAACAATTTGCTTTCGACTGCCTTGAGAAGCTTTGACTTTGTGGTTTATTAGACCTACAGCAAGTCCAATATTTCTATTGCTACATAATAAATATATCTAACATAACTACAGAAGAGGATCTCTAAACGGCTGTTTTCCCCACAGGAGTAATACAGTGTTATTGCATGTGAACAAAATCCTTGTATTCGTTTTGGATGTGTCAGGGAATAGGGGGGAAACTGATCAATGACAACTCCACTTGCAGACCTGGCAGCAAATCTCTCTGTCTCTCTCATGCAATTAGGCTGCAGATGAGATTCTGGGCAAGCAATCTTGTTTCCCAAGTGAGCAAACTACAAAGGTGAGAGGCTGTGACACAGCTCAAAAATGGTCCTCGAAAATTCATTCTGTATATGAATGTAGACTGTGAAAAAAGGAGCAGTAGTGTATATGCATGAGCTGAGGCTTCCGATAATACATTGCTGTAGTACTTGGTAGTTTTATTTTCTGGTCTGAACCATATTATAATTTAGGTTGAGAAAAAGACAAAAGTCCATCAAGTACAACCCCCTTAAATGAACCCCAATGCACATGTATCACATACATAAGTAGACCTATCTGTACACTCACATACATACACTATATATACCTATATACTGATACCAATACTAAACAAATTAGAGATCTGTAGATCACAATAGCCTTGGATATTATGTTTGTTAAAAAATTCATCCATTAAAGGCATTAACTGAATCAGCCATCACAACATCACCCTGCAGGGCATTCCACAACCTCACTCTCCTCACTGTGATGAACCACCTACGTTGCTTCAAATTAATCAAGTTTTGTTCCTTTAGTCTAAAGAGGTGGCCTCTAGTTTGCTGATTTTTTTATGGAAAAAAGACCTTGTCTATTATTCCCTCTAATGTACTTGTAAAACATAATCATGCCCCTCATATGACTATGAAGATTTTCATTCATCCAGGTCATGGTATATCTAGTATAGGTCAATCTAAAAACAACCAGACTTGCTGAGTAATCAATGAAGACGTTTCACTACTCATCCGAGCAGATTACTCAGCAAGTCCAGTTGTTTTTAGATTTACTTATACTAGACATGCCCCTCATAAACACCCTTTCTCCAGAAAAAAACCTTTTAGTTTAATTCTTCCATTCATTTTAAAAGTAAGTTGCACCTCTCCAGCTCATTAATATCTTTCTTAAAGGGGAACTCCGCACAAACATAACTTAAGCTTTTCGAAAAGTAAACATAATTTAAAGAAACTTTTCAATATACATCAATTAAAAGATATGCAGACTTTTAATGATTTTTAATGGTTTGGAACAGTTCCCTAACCTTAACCCTCTGCTCTCCTGCTGATCTGTCTGACTACTTTGCTGAGCTGGCTGACTACTGTTACTTTGTATCAGCAGCCATCTGTCCTCAGCCTACATCCTCCAAACCCCAGAATTCCTTGCACAAATGATTTCAATAAGGAACAGTGCAATGCATTGTGGGTTACGTAGTTCCTGCTTGCTCTCTGTAAGCTGGGGAGTAGTTGTTACAATTTGTAACATCAGTGTTCCGTCTCCCCTGCCAGGAATTCAAGTAACACAGAAAGAAAAGAACTGTTAAACAGCTGGATTTCAGCATAGAAAATGGCATTTATTTATACTTTTTGAAGAAACAGGTAACTGTGATGTGTATATTATGGGTTTCTGTGTTATGTGGGCCTCTTTATCAAATTTTGGTTTGGAACCCGGAGTTCCCCTTCAAGGATTGAAGCCCATTCATTTTTAATTTTCTTACCATTTTTTAAAATTGAAGTTTAAAGTTCCTGTGCACAGTCTGAACTGTTACAATTTGCTACATTCGTCGATACATTTCTCAGCAGCATCTGTGGAATATTAGCAACTATTGTATCAATTCTAACAGCTGCCTCTAGTGCAGAGGAAGATAAGAACCAAATTACTGTAACTAACGTATCAATTTAGAACAGTTTACAAAGGTAGCGACCATGTTCCCAGAGTTGCTTTACAAAGACATAAAAAGGTGAAAGAATGTTAAACTTCAGTATTAGAAAAAATGTCACAAATAAATGATAGAAAGTAATTATGAACAGTCTTTATTTCTGGTGAACAATCTGAAACCAACTGAACTGGGAAAAAAAGTGTTGGAAGGTGAACAACCTCTTTAGTGTTGACTGTTTTGAAAAGTTAATTTTTATTTTTAATAAATGTGCTTCTACAATACAATAGGCCAGTTGATATAATCGTTTTAGAATCGTTGCCTAATACATTTGGTATCTCTGCATGGCTCAGCCTTTAATGATTTCAATAAAATAAGGATGAAAATAAATAGAAGACATACATACAAAACTGAATATAGAATGCTATATAGCAGAATGAAAGACAAAAATGAACAAAAACAAATTCAGTTGCCAGACAAGCTTCTGATAATTCCCTGTATGATATGAATATTCTAACATGAGTTGTGGGAAGTCAAAATGAAATAGCAATGGTATCTGAAAATAGAAATGAAGGAAATTCCTGAAATATTTTCTTTTCTTATGGATAGCCCAGATAATTATATTTATAATGAAGGCTCCTGTCTGGGTAGTTCCTCAAGCTGAAAGTTAGAACACCAGGACAGAGATGTAGACAGATGCAGGCTGAGAAAGTATATTGCTTCCAGCACAATATGGAAATTTAGGAATCATGATGAATTTTGCTTAAACCAAAAAAGCCTGTTTTGGGAGGCTTCTTTCATAAGGTACACAGGACTATGGTTGGTATGATTTGCATTGTATAGACTATCAGATGCTATAATCAGACCCATTCCTATTAAGTTTCACCATATCTCATCAATCTTCATCTGATTCATTAAGAATTATATTGCTTTATTATACATTTCACACAGGGACTATATTTTACCTGCAATGCTGCTTTCAAAATTAAAACTCCCAAACTTGGCTGCCCTTTTATTGGCCACTACTGGGATCACCTGACTATAGCTGGGAAGGGTGGGAGCTACAAAATAGAGCTGGTCACTGCTCCTGTATAAACTATAGCAAACAAGGGCAACTATTGCCTTGAAAGTTGCAGGTAAAACAGTCCCTGTGTAAAATGTATAATGAAGCAATAGAATTCTTAATGAATCAGATAAAATTGAGCATAGGACTGGCCAGATATGGGATGACTTTGATGTAGTTGGCCAGCTTAAATATATTGCAATATATGGACAAACAATCCCTGTTTTGTTTAAAGGGTAAGGCATTTTTCAGTAGCAGTATGCACAAAATGTCTCTGTCTTAAATATATTGATAATGGGTTGAGCACAACTTTCCCTTGTTTGTTCATCATCACTTGGGCATGGCTGATACTTATTAGAACTGCTGTGTAGATACTGTATACATTTCGTAACTGTGTTTTCTATAAAATATTTAGTAAAATGATGCCGTATGCTTTAAAAACCTCAAACAAATTCACAAAGACAGAAACTATATCCGGTGTTATGTCCTGCTGTTTCCCGTGTTAAAATAAACATCCCCTTGTATTACTGTAATTAAAGGCTGCATGTATGGCCATATTCCCTTTAATATTTTCTAATTATATATACATATAGCCAATGAACTGCTGCCATGAATACTTTCATTTACGGCTTGAAAGTTGAACCCTCAGTGCAGTTGGGTAATTTACCGAAATCTTCAAATCAAACAACTTTAATAAAATGTCACAGTTAATCAATTAGTTTCAATAAACAAACGTACAGCCTTAGGGTCAGGGCACACGCTCAGATTCGGGGAGTTTAGTCGCCCGGCGACAAATCTCCTCTTCTTCGGGGCGACTAATCTCCCTGAACTGCCTCCAACTGGCTAGAATGTAAATCGCCGTTGGGATGGCACTCGGAGCGCTTCATTTTTCAATGTCGCCTGAAGTTTCCTTGTGACTATGGAAAACTAAGTGCTCTGAGTGCCATCTCGCCGGCGATTTACATTCTTGCCGGCTGGAGGCAGTTTGGGGAGATTAGTCGCCCCTGAAGAAGAGGAGATATTTCGCAGGCCACTAATCTCCCCGAATCTGAGTATGTGCCCTGACCCTAACGCTAACAGAAGTCATTTTGTTTCAGTAATTAGTGAGTGATACAGGCTTATTTATACAGTCACAACTCCATGGGGTCTGTTTAAATACAAATACTTGTATTTGTGCCAGTTATTCAGGTAATGATCTCAATAAACAAATAAGAATTATGGAAATAACCATTATTTTTTTTTCCAACTATATTTTTAATCATGTTTTGTCTTGCAATTATAACAGCATTTGCAGTAAAAAAAAAAAAACCCCAGGACAATCTTGTTGCTCCCAGGCCACATTCAAATGAGCCCCCAACTCCACCCCAAATTTGCCCTAACACAATCCCTCTCTGTAAAGCCTTGTCCTATTTTTTGGCTTTAGAATAAAATAGTATCCCCTGAAACATGAAACAATTGTAGGAAATGTCATTGGGTTTAAATCTACAAGCCTTGAGAAAGCCGGGGTTGAGTGTAGATGTGAAGTGTTGTGGGAACCATCACAAATATGAACATTTAACATGAGCTTCATCTTATGAACATAAGGAATGTATTATAACACAGTGGCATAACTAATGTAGCCAAGGAGCGCCCCCCACCAGACACATGCCCCTCATGCACAAAAATTTCCTGGCCCTACCGTCCACAATTTCCCTTTTATGTGGCTCTGGCGGCCCAAGGAGAGTGTGGGAACAGGTATGATCACATAACCATTGCACCCTTGGTAGTGAATATTATGAGAATCACAGGCAGAAAGCAAAATGACCGCTGTTTAAACATTTATTGTATATCCACACAACATGTTTTGGGCAACAAGGGCCCTTTCTCAAGTGTGTACAAATCACATAAGAAACAGTGTTTTAAAGAGTCACACAGGAAGTCCCACCCCTTAATTAGTGGTGAAAATCACATTTGACCCTTAGTGGTGTAGGTTATATTTCTATTAAGTCCAAACAGTCCTCAAAAGTTCTTGTTGCCATAAGGTGATACCGCCAGACAAATTCTAATCTTGCACAAAAATTTCCTGGCCCTCCCGCCCACGATTTACCTTTTTTTTGTCGCAAAGAGGGTGTGGGCCCAGGTATGATCTCACGCCCCTGCACCCTTGGTAGTTGCACCACTGGTATGTGGCTATCTGGCTCCCTTGATGCAGGAGTCGGATTTTGATTAATAGTTAGGTCACATATATAGGTAATCACTCCTTTTGCCTAAACAATTGCGGTCTTTTACAATACAGCTACTACATTGTGTAAGTAGCCGCATCGCTGAATCCAATGGAGTGGTCAGGGAAAGGCAAGTAGGCACCCATCCACCCCCTAACTTAAGCATCACTTGAGGCACAAAGTAAGGCGCAGTAGTCACAGCCCACATCGGGTTGTAAATGACCCCTTATGCGTTAGATCTAACAGTCTTTCAAAATAACCAACTCCGACACAAAGCTGCATGAAGAGAAATTGCGGAGAGGGGGATACTAAAGAATCATTTCATTATTTTAAAAATAGCACAGAATTTTCATTGTATTTAGATATTTTTCTTATTTCAATGAGATGAAGCTCATATTACATTTTTGCAATCGCTTTCCCTTTAATAAAGGCATTTAGAATAGCCCAATTGTCACTGAGCTGAGCTTGAGGCAAAGGATCCCATCTGGTTTTTAACACTCACGCTAACCACACACATTTCTCTATAATAAGGGGTTTTTACATTAACCTTAGTAAGAGATTGTTTACAATCCCTTATTCTGGCAAAGTTGTCTTGTATAGCCCTTTGGTCAGATTCATGTATAACAAGCAGCCAGCCTGTAGATCTGTCACTCTGTGATTGTTCTTCCCCTGAAAACCTCATCAAAAAGAGGAAACCGAGTTGATCAAAACAGTTGATGGCATGTGAATCACTCATTTTTATAGACAGAATTTAGATGTTTAATTAACCTTTTCACAGTTAGTTACAGTGTGACATTTGACTGTAGTGAAGAGCTGGAGAGAAATTCAACCTTCATCCTATTTTCCCAATGCGGAATTCATAAGATTGGGGATTTTAAGAAATAATAAAGGCCATATTTAAGTCTGCTGCACAATTTATTATAGGTGCTCCACTGTAAAGCGGAAGTAGTAAAGTCTAATGCTTGGGGAGAAGTGGCTGGAAAAAATCATGCAAGACTCCAATCAACAGAATGTGCCAGGGATAAATAAAGATTTATTTTATATTTACCTGACGTTTATAAAGGGAAATTGTCAATGAATGTCTGAGGGATGGGGTCAGGATTAGGGAAACCATGATTTAAGGAGGTGGTGACCACAATAAAGGCCTTGAACTCATCTCACACAAATAGATGGAGTAGACTGAGGTCAAAAGGGAGAGAGAGGTAGAGGGGGAGAGAGAGAGAGAGAGAGAGAGAGAGAGAGAGAGAGAGAGAGAGAGAGAGAGAGCAGGTGCAGTTCACAGAAGGATTCTGAAAAGGGTCAAACTATAAGTCAAATAGATAGCCAGGGGTTAGAGCCAGGAGGGTAGTTAGAGTGCAAACCACTAATTGGGCAGCTGAGGTCTTTTAAATACACGTCTGGAAAGCTGGCATAATAATTAGAAAGCTAAACAGAACTCTCAACAGCTTTGCTAATGCTATTAACTTGATGTTTAAAGACAATAATGGGGTTATTTATTAAAGGTCAGTTTTTCAGGGTAGTTTGACTAAAAACTCGATACATCCTATACATCCCCTTCTGTGTATTCATTAAGGTGTATATTCATTTTTTGACTCAATAACACAACTTTTTACACCGTTTTTCCAACAAACTGCAACACATTGACACAGGTCAAAGAAAGTTCCTTTTAGGAAAAAAATTATGTTTACATCAGTTTTAAAGAACTGCAGCTTTATTGTCAAAACGTACATTGGGCACAATTCCCATACTTGTACCAAACGTCTACAAGACTCGTATTATTTGGGTGTATTCTCATTTTTTTTTATTATGCTTTTTATGTTTACTTTTACCTTGATGCGCCTCAAAACAGTCAGATATAAGATGTTTTCTCTATGTTCTAGTTTTTTGCAGATAATTGGACATTTTTGGCTCAGTACATCTCAAGTTTGGATCATTTAAAACTACAGGTATGGGACATGTTATCCCAGAATGCTCGGGACCGGGGGCATTCCGGATAACGTATCTTCTGTAATTTGGATCTTCCTTCCTTAAGTCTACTAGAAAATCATTTAAACATTAAAATAAACCCAATAGGCTGATTTTGCTTCCAATAAGGATTAATTATATCTTAGTTTGGATCAAGTACAAGATACTGTTTTATTATTACAGAGAAAAAGAGAAATCATTTTTAAAAATTTGGATTATTTGGATAAAATGCAGTCTATGGGAGATGGCCTTTCCATAATACGGAGCTTTCTGGATAATGGGTTTCCGGATAAGGGATCCCATACCTGTACAGCCAAATATGTTTCTACCATATGCAAAACACTTTTCTATTGATAATGATATTTAACCACAAATGCTGACGTCCGCCCACGTCCTCCCCTTTTTTAGGATTCTATTTTTTTTTTGAAGAAAATCGGAAATGTTTGGGTCAGTACATTTCTCAAGTCTGGATCATTTAAAACTACAGCCCAATATGTTTCTACCATATGCAAAACACTTTTCTGTTGGTAATGATATTTAACCACAAATCCCGATGTCTGCCCACGTCTGCCACCTTTGAATGTAACTTGGCCTAACACAGGACACACTAGATTTGGAGCGGAGTAGAGACCAGAGATGAATTCAAATGAATAAAGCCTAGCTTGTTTTGGTGATACTTTAGTTTTCTCCCACTATTTTCTTAAATATTTAATGCACGGTAATGTCAAAATAGCTTTATAAAAAGATAAAAGTTGCAATTTCAGAAAAGACGTGCAGAAAACGAGAACCGCTAACAATTGCCTTTGATGACACAAATTATTCTGTCATTGTTTTAATGTCATCCATGGAAAGTTAAGAATAATTGTAGACCATTATAGAAATTTGCATCTCACATAGCGAACTTGAAAAAAATATTATCATTTCAGGTTTTGTAAATATCAGACCTAAAGGAACCAAAACTGAACATTAAAAAACTGAGTTCTGAATTAGGTTAGTTGTATCCAATAATCCTATAAACCTGCATCTGTTGCTTTTAATATAATTATTAAACAATAGCACATGCTGGAATACAAGCAATGGAATAAATGAGGGAACAATGTGTAGTAAACATCAACATCACGCAGGAGGAAGATCCACTTTGTAATCGTGTTTTTTTTCTCGATTTGCGAAAATCATGGAGAAAAAACGCAGACGCGGAAAAACGCACAAGTATTTTCCAAAACCATGAGTTTATTAACGGAAACAAAGAAAGAAAAGTCGCCAGAAATAACTGGTGAGGTTGTATAGAAGTCAATGGGAATGTTCTCTAACAACTTTATTTATTTATTTTCCCAGTTTTTTTAAAACATTCAAGATTTTCAGCCTCATTGAAAATGAATGGGACAATGAAATTCTGAAAAAAACCGCGCACAGGAATATTTTTTCTTAAATAAGCTAGCATTTGAGGAAAAAAGTCTCACGAGTTTTATTTGAGTTTTTTTTCCTCGTCCGTGGTTCCTTTTTTCACGAACTTGGATTTTGATAACTCCCCCAGTGTTAAGTAAAAAGGTCAGCTGAGTTGTTCTCTGTCATCTGTAGTGGCTATTTCCAGTACTGTCTTGGAATTCAATACAAACTTGAGGACCTTAGCATGCGTTTGTTTCCCAGGCACAGTTTCTGTATTAATGCAACATAAATACGGATTGCATTAAGCAATTTCTTTTGGTAACAATAAGGGGGTTTTTTATCAAGCTCCGAATTTATCTCAGAATTTCTAATATCCAACTCTGAGCAACTCCGAATTCCCGAATGTGCCTTATTTATGAAGAAAAAAGCCAGAAAAAATAGGGTTGGGCAATCTTCGGAGCTTTCTCTGAAAACTCAAAATTGTTCAGAGTTTTGCACAGAAACTATGATTAGTTTGAAAAACTACGTTTTTTGCACAGAAACCACAAACTCATTGGTACGGACATCAGCGCAGACTCTAGGACCTTCCCCATTGATTTATACAGGACCTCGAGAGCTTTTAGATGCCAGGGTTTTGGATTTGGAGTTTTTAGACCATTGGACTTTAATAAATTTAAGAAAAATTCTTAGTTTCTTTTCCACCGAAAACTACAAATTATTAGAGGTTCAGAGCTTGATAAATAAAAACTCTAATTTATCTCATATTATTAAACCAAGCTCAACCAAACTCCCATCCACGATTTTATCTTATTTATCAAATTTTTCAGAATTTCCGGGCTAAACTCAGCTATATCCCAGCCAATATCCTAATATACAAGTGGGTGAAGGTGTTGAACTACAACTCTCAAAAAACATACTACACTATGGGGCACATTTACTTAGCTCGAGTGAAGGAATAGAATAAAAAATACTTCGAATTTCGAAGTATTTTTTTGGCTACTTCGACCATCGAATTGGCTACTTCGACTTTCAGGTACGACTTCGACTTCGAATCGAACGATTCGAACTAAAAATCGTTCGACTATTCGACCATTTGATAGACTAAGTACTGTCTCTTTAAAAAAACTTCGACCACCTAATTCGCCACCTACCGAGCATCAATGTTAGCCTATGGGGAAGGTCCCTATAGGCTTTCTAGCCAATTTCTGATCGAAGGAAAATCACTTGATCGATGGATTAAATCGTTTGAATCGTTCGATTAGAAGGATTTAATCGTTCAATTGAACGTTTATTCCTTCGAACGTTCGATCGAACGAATATCGCTAAATCCTTCGACTTCGATATTCGAAGTCGAAGGATTTAACTGCGACGGTCAAATATCGAGGCTTAATTAACCCTCGATATTCGACCCTAAGTAAATGTGCCCCTAAATATTCCCTATTTGCTATATATTTTTTCCCTAGCTTTTCAGCGCTGACCTCTACAGTCTGTTGTGCTTTTTCTGATCTTCAAATTGGGATACGGACATCTGCCATTAATTTATACATGATCTCGACAGGTTTGAGATGCCGGGTTTTGGAATCCTGGCTTTTTGAAGCATCGTATAATAAACTAAAAAAATATCAAGTTTTTTTTCTACAAAAAAAATTCTAGTTTTTGCCCCAAAAAGCCCAGCCAGAAAAAAATCGAGGTTTAGTAAATAACCCCCTTACTATCTTATAGAATGGTTAATTCTAAGAAACTTTTCAATTGGTCTTCATTTCTTTTAATTTATATACTTTTTGGATTATTTCAAATAGGGGTCACGGACCCCATCTAAAAAACAAATGCTCTGTAAGGCTACAAATGTATTGTTATTGCTACTTTTTATCACTCATCTTTCTAGTCAGATCCTCTCCCATTCATATTCCAGTCTCTTATTCAAATCAATGCAGGGTTGCTATGGAAATTTGGACCATAACAGTCAGATTGCTGAAATTGCATATTGGAGAGCTGCTGAATAAAAAGCTAAATAACTCAAAAACCACAAATAATAAAAAATGAAAACCAATTGCAAATTGTCTCCGCATGGCACTGTCTACATCATACTAAAAGTTAATTTAAAGGTGAACAATCCCTTTAAGGATGCAAAAGAGCTTCCATCTGATTTGACCTTCAAAGCTTCTAGTTCAGCCAATGCCCACCCACCCTCAATCAATATCTGTCAATCATCTGAGGAACTGACTGACAGCTAATGGATGATACAGCAGTTGTTCAAAGCTGATGTTCCACAAATGGACTCATGGCTGAACATTTCAGATTAAACTGAACAAATTGCCCTGTGATGCTTGCACCTCTTTTCATCCTCTGTAGACTGACTGACTATTGAATAACATTTAAGGTAGGAAAAACATTCTTGCAGATGCCATATTTAACAGCTGCAACCTCCTGCTACATAATGGATTCTCTTCCTATTTATCTGTCAGCTCTGCTTCCTACAATTAACAAGAATACACAACGTTAAGCACAGGGAAGAGATGAGGAGAGGATGTAGCAGGCTCTATTTATAGGGCAATCCACAGGTAGCTGGGATGTTATCATGAGACGCCACTGATTTCAAACTTTGCAGGATACAGGGCTAAAATAATGTATTCACTGAAAAACATAGGAGAGTAGTCTGGTAGAACTTTAGATTTAGTGCATGTTCTTTTGCACTAAGACTTCTGAACCACCTGGAAACCTAAAAGGTGTCACTAATGAAGACGGTGAAACGTTTTCGAAAACTGTCATTTGTAAACATTAGCAACTTCACGGCGTGACACAAAAATCACAGGTAATCCAAATGTTCTTATATAAGCAGTGATGAGCAAATTTTTTTCAGCAGGCATGAATTTGTGGCGAAATTCTGCATTTTTCCATCTGCAAATATTTCCGCAACATCGTTGCAACAAAAAAGTTGACGCAAGAAAAAAAAAAAACCCCATTGACTTTAATGCATTTGGACAAAAAGTCGCCAAGACAAAAAAGTCAGCACAAGAATAAACGTCATTGTCTTAAAAAAAAAGTCGCTTACATAAAAAATTTGTAGCGCATCAATGCATTTCCCGAATTTTTCGCTAATTTTTCAGCAGTTTCTGAATTTCTTCAGCAAAACGGGACAGATTTTGCTCATCACTATATAAAGCAGTTATTATTAGGCCACACCTGCTTATCATCATTTATTTATATAGCCTGAAAATATTATTTATCCCTTTATAGTATTAACGTAAAACGGTTACAGAATGAAACAGCAGAATTAGAAACTCTCTTCAAATATTTCTAAACTTGTGATTGGTGATCTAACAGCTGTATACTATACACGAATATATTTTAAATTTCCATTAAAAAGTACTTTCCCAGCTTAAAGGAGAACAAAATAAACAAATTTGTGTAAATATGTTTACCGTGCTATTCTGAGCACTTTTGCAATTTTTTTTTTTTTTAACAAAAGTTTTTTTTTATTTAGTTCAATACAGTACATTAACATGGATGAGATACAAGCTTACTCAGAGTTTACAATAGTCATGACATCCTTATACCATATTTGTAGCTTCTATACCTTGTATGTACTACCTTAATTACCTTGCTACTAGCTATCCAATAAACCCAACTAAACTTAACTTTGCACTGCTTCATTATGTTTGTATTGCACTCTACCTATGGTGCGGAAAAGTCTGAGTAGGCATGTATATATTCCTTTCTTGTCTAGGTTATCCTTGGAAACATTAGGGTAGTTGCCTCAATTCTAATTGAGACCATCGTGTGCGTCAATCCAAGGGGACCATATATTCTCAAACTTTGCCGGGCAACCTCGTCTGATATAGAGAAGTTTGTACAGTGGTACTGCATGTGCAATCTGCGTCTCCCAGAAATGTACACTTGGGGCTTGAGGCGCCTTCCATTGCATAGTGATGGATTTACGGGCATAAGCAAATAGTATGGAAATCAATGCTTTCTCTGCTACCGTGGGAGCTAGATCCGCAACTTGATTCAGAAGCATTCCCCGGGGTTCCACTATGATTGGTGTATCCATCATGTCGGACATATACTGTGCTATTTCCCTCCAGAACCTTTGTATCTTATTACACGACCAGACCATGTGCATGAAGTCAGCTGGAGAGAGATGGCACCTGGGGCATTCATCCACCTGGGTTGGGGACATTTTGGCTAGCACACTAGGGGTAAGATATGCTCTGTGTAAAAACTTATATTGTATCATTTTATCCCGGGAAGCCACAATATGGTCAAAAATAGAATCGAGGACCTCTTTCCAAGTGTCAGTGTCTAACTCAGGGATATCTTTACGCCACTTCTCAAGTAGTTTACCCAGTGGAGACTTCCCCGCAATAATCAGGATGGCATAGAAACTGGACAGGTGTTTGGTGTGTACGCTAGCTAGTGCCCTTTTTTCTATCTGCGTAGGCTCGGTATTCAGTATCACCCCTTTGAACTGGGCTTGTGCGGCATGTCTTAGTTGGATATACCTAAAAAACATTTTATTGGGGAGATCGAACCTCTCTTTCAGGGTTTGAAAGTCCATTAACTTACCATCTGACATTATATCCTGAATATACTTTATTCTATAGTTGGCCCAGGCTTGAGGGTCCGGTACAGTCTGCATATGCGGCAATTTGGGGTTGCCCCAAATAGGGATGAGCCCTGAGCAGTGACCCTGCAGTTTGGGGAGAAGACCATGAGCAGTGTTCCATGCCCAAACTACTTCTCTCACAGGTGTACTTGCTTGTATTGCATATTTACAACCTCTATAGAGGAGATTTTTGAGTTCCTCATATGACCCAATATGTTGTACTCTAAGCGTGTGGCAGGATTGTCCAAGCAAGGGGTCACCCACCCTTTAGCTGTAGCCAGCTTCGCTGCTAGGTAATACAAGAAAAGATTCGGGGCTGCCAACCCCCCTGCATTGGTGGGGAGCTGTAATTTTGCCATGGCAATCTTTGGTGTAGATGGGTGCCAATATAGCTGCGTAAGTAGGCACCTGATTTTCTTGAAGAAAGTATTTGGGATCCTTACAGGGGATTGCCTAAATACATATGTAAACTTGGGTAACATTACCATTTTAAATAAATTAATGCGTCCAATCAGGGATAATGGTAGGCGAGTCCATATTTTAATTTTCTGTTCCAGACCCTGCATCAAGGGCATTAAGTTTAGCTCTACGAACTTGCCTGGGTCCTTATGGATGTTAATACCCAAATATTTGAAGCTATCTGTCCAACGTAAGTCTTCTGGCAGTACCGGTAAAGGGTTTGGTAAGGAGTCAACTGGGAAAAGAGCGGACTTACTCCAGTTAACCTTAAGCCCTGAATAAGAAGTGTGGACATTAATAATATCCAAAGCTGCCTCAAGGTCACGGCCTGGATTAGCTAGGTATAGTAATGTATCGTCTGCAAACATGGATATTTTTTCTGTTAACCCCCCTATCTTGAGCCCCTCTATCCTAGCTGATTGTCATATCATGCAGGCCAAGGGTTCCATGGCCACTGCAAAGAGTAGGGGGGAGAGAGGGCAGCCCTGCCTAGTTCCCCTATAAAGTTTAAATGGCTTGGAAGAGTTGGAATTCGTGCGAATAGAGGCTTCCGGAGCACTATATAACATTTGCACCCATTTCATGAATTTGTCAGGGAACCCCATACACTTCATACCTGCCCACAAATATGGCCATTCAACTGAGTCAAACGCTTTTTCATTGTCAAGGGTCGCTATGACCCTAGCTTTGGAATTACCATGGTCTATCAAGAGATTTGTGTAGAGTCGTCTGATATTTATGTCAGTGGTTCTCATGGGTATAAAGCCTGACTGATCAACATCAATTATTTGCGTGATGACTGTGTTGAGACGCCTAGCCAGGACCTTCGCCAATATCTTGGCATCACAGTTCATTAAAGAAATCGGCCTATATGATGCACATTCCTTCAAGTCTTTGTTTGGTTTCGGGAGGACTATAATTAGGGCTTTATTCATGGATGCAGGCAGGGGTGTGCCCTCCCTAACGTCATTAAATAGTTTAACCAAACTGGGGGTCAACTCCTTTTTATACGTCGAATACCATTCCATTGGGATCCCATCTGCCCCTGGAGTTTTACCCCTCGGGAAGGAAGCTATGGCATCTGCAATTTTGTGGGCTGCAATAGGAGCGTCCAGCAATAGCCGTCCCTGCATATCTAAGGTGGACATGTCCACCTTCCCTAAGTACCTTAGAATGTCATCGCAGTCAAACCTAAGTTTAGAGTCATATAGAGCTGAGTAGTATACCCGAAAAGTGTCATTTATTTCCATAGGGACTGTTGTAAGATCTCCCGATCCCATTTTTATTACAGGTATAGTCGTCAATTGGTTGGGGTCTCTGCTTAGATATGCTAGTAGTTTACCACATTTGTCCCCTGATTCCAAGACATTAGTTTTGTGATACAGTATGTTTTTCTTAACTGCTGCGGTTTGGGCTAAGAGGAGTGCTGCTTGCGCCTTTTTCCATGTTATCATATTATCTGCGTTCGGATTAGCTACGTATTGGGCCTCAGTAGACTCTAATTCCTGCTGCTTCCCATCAATAAGTGCCATGGCCTGATTCTTACCTGTCGTATCATCATGGAGTATTCACCCCTAACATACGCCTTTAAGGCATCCCATACAATGGGGTCACTTGCAGTACCTGAATTTAGGGACAAGAATTCCGTTATTGAAGTAGCCATAGGTGGTACCAATTCTGGGTGAGTAATCCAATGTTGGCTCAGTCGCCACACAGTGTCCTGGGGTTCAGGACTGACCTGCAGACACAAACTAATGGGAGAATGATTGGAAATGCCTCTGGTCAGTATTTGAATTCCCATAGTTGCACGGGCTACCTCAGGGGAGCCTAAGGCTAGATCAATGCGTGAGAGGGTATTGTGGGCAGATAAAGCAGGTATATTGTGTAACCCCTTCATTTCGGGCCCTCCATAAATCAGTTAAGAGAAATGTATCCATCCATTTCCGCATTGCCTGGTCACTCCTAGTGGGTACAGGCAATCTGTCAAACTCTTTGTCAATTACATTATTGAAGTCACCCATAAGTATGATAGGGGCCATAGGCAGTGTGGAAACTTTGTTCATTACTGTATATAGTAAATTATCTACGAAGGGTGGTGGGATGTAGATATTGACAATGGTCCATTGTTTACCCATAATAGAGAGATGCAGTATTAAAAACCTTCCCCCAGGGTCTGATATGACATTATGTAGGGTATACATACATGATTTAGCTATGAGTATGGACACCCCTCTGGAGTAACTGGAGTATGGCGCATGGTATGCCGCCGCCATCCACGTTTTTTTTAAAGTCATGAGTTTGCTCCCATCTAAGTGCGTCTCTTGAAGCATCATAATCTGCGGGTTTTGCCTCCGAATGAATTTGTTAACCAGACCCCTTTTAATCGGATCCCCCAGACCCCTAACGTTCCAAGACATTATCTTAATGTTATACATTGACAACAATATAAAATAGAAGATGCAATATACTTTCCCATGCCCCGTCTGACCGGCCAGACCTCCTCAGCTTCCTTTGTGTCCCAATAATAAGTAGCTGTGCAGTGTGTAGAGTCTTTTCCCAGAGTTTTACAATCAAGATCATCAAAGCAGTGCCGAACTCCCATTGCCCCCACCCTATCCACCACCACCCCCAACTCGTAGCGGATCTGAATCCCAGTAACCAAATGAGTGAAGAAAAGTGACATAACCAGAGTCTCAATGGGTAAAGACATGTAGTACAGTGACGGACTTGGATTGTGTCCCCGTGCCGGCACCCTCACAGGATAAATGAGTGTGCATCCTAAGAGAATAGTCTACAGGTGTTATTGGGCCTAGTGAACCCTCAATGCGCAGCGTTCATACTTATCTGCGAGGAGATCTCCCGGCATTATGCTCCAGCCAAGCGTCCACCTCCCGAGCCGATGAAAAGAAGTGGGTGTGCCCATTTTCTACCAGTCGCAGTTTTGCAGGGTACAACATTGCGTAGGGCAGTTGGAGTTGTCGTAAGCGTTTTTTAACATCCGTAAATTTCATCCGTTGTTTGCGGATTTCAATTGAATAGTCAGGATATATGGAGATCCTGGAGTTTTCAAACAGGAGATCACCTTTAGTGCGGGCCTCCCGCAGAATTTTATCTCTGTCTCTGTAGTTAAGTAGTCGAGCAATCATAGGTCTCGCCTGTGAGCCCGGTGGAGGTGGTCTGCCTGGCACCCTATGGGCACGTTCAATTGTAAAGGTAGGTGAAGAAATTGCAGGAAAAGTGTCCTGTAGCCATTTTTCTAGAAAAGCCTCTGGCTGACCCCCTTCCACTCTCTCAGGCAGACCAAGCACTCTGATATTGTTGCGCCTGAGCCTGTTTTCCAGGTCATCCGCTTTAGCTTCAGTGGTGGTCAGCCTTTGTTCCAGGGATTGGAGCTGGGCTTGGAAGGGGTGAACTGTATCTTCCAAATCTCCCACCCTCCGTTCCACTTCTTGGGTGCGCTCCCTTATATTCTGGATGTCATGGCGGAGTATATTAAAATTAGACTGGAGCTCATCAATCTTCCCAATAGTGGTGGCATGGTTGCTATTCAGGTTGCTATTCAGTAATGAGATGATTTCTGCCAGAGAGTACTGATCCATTAAAGGGGGTTGTATGGAAGAAGAGGTACTTGCCATTGTGTCGGTCTCCATTCCCCCAGGCTCATGTTGTTCCCTGCTGTCCTCCATAGCAGGTGAGGTATGCTGTGCTTGCCTGCCTGTCTTTGGTGGACTTGCTGTAGGAGAGGCAGCCTTGAATTTATTAGCGCTGGCTCTAGGCTCTCTGACAAATCTCTCCTAGCACTGCAGCGTGGTTGCGGCCGCCATTTTGTTTCCCCTCCTCCGCTTGCAAGCGCTTCTGTTTAGGAGTTTGCTCACGGTTTCTGCTCATCTCCGTGATGCGGTTCTGTGCTGGGCGGCTTCTGGAAACGAAGAGGGACCCGCTGGTAACTTTTGGCCCCTTAGGATGCACTATTTTGAACCGTTTTGTGGGTCCCGGTCTGGAGCACTAGAAAGTGCCTGCTACCTGCTCTGCATGCGGCCACGCCCCCCCGCACTTTTGCAATTTAATTGCTTTTTTTCTAGTTTTCAGGATATTATCAGTTTTTACACTAATATAATACAGAGCTGTCCAATTAGCAGCCTTGTGTAAATGTATGTAGTACAGTATGAACTGTTCATCTTAGAGGGGTTCTGATAGGTTTCCCTGTTTCTTGCTGTATTCTGCCTTCCCTATGCTCTCTATGTGTGTCATAATCTGCCTGCCCTGTGCTCTGTGTGTGTGCCATGAGCCCTAAATGTTCTATGCCGCTATCTGTTATCACTGCAACACAAATATTTCCATCTAACCAATGAATCCTACTATTTAAATAACCAGACTGAACACCAACATTTGTGGAAAAATTAAGAGGGACCAGAGGTCACAGCTTTAATAAACATTTAGCATATCAAGTCCCCTCCGCCAAATGCTGCCCAGTTGACATCACATGTAATTTTTTAAGAGCATCAACCAAAGAGGAGCCCAGAACCTTTTGTCCTGCTCTCCCTGGTTTCTCTCAGTGCGCCCCATGGTGGTCTATACCACAGGTTTGTGTGCAACCCTGACTATACAATCACAGTCTGCTAGCCTGGGTATAGGACCCAATCCTCTGGCACTTTCTTTGTCCTGCTGCATTCCGCCTGAGCATCTACCAAGGAGGAGCCGAGAGCCCTTGCCTTGCTCCACCTGGCTGCTCTTTTCTCCGTGCGCCCCTTGGTGGTCCATACTTTAGGCGTCCTTGCAAGCCTGACCGTGAGAATGCCTGCTAGCCTGGGTATAGGACCCAACCGTCTGACGCTTACTCTGTCATACCGCATTCTGCTGCTTTGAGTTCTGATGTACATTCTGCCATTCCTGCTTGTGACCTCTGTCCTCTTAAATATCTGAACCTGTACAGCTAAGGGGTTGGGAGGGTGGGAAAAACACAAAACAAAAGGTTATCTGGCCCCTCCCCCCCCACTACCTCGACTTTTGAATTTTAATCTTCTCCCCTCTCATACCTGCCCTGAACCAAGGGGAGGGGGTTGAAAACAACCAACTAGAGAGACCCCACTCCCTCCCACTGGCAGTCAGCAATACCTAGCCCCAAGAACAATAGGTCTCATGGGCCACCATTTAAGGAATTGCAGTCATCTTACTCTGCCTGTCCTATGCTCCCTGTGTGTACCATACTCTGCCTTCCCTGTGCTCCCTGTGTGTGCCATACTCTGCCTGCCCTATGCTCCCTGTGTGTCATACTCTGGTTGCTCTATGCTCCCTGTGTCATACTCTGCCTGCCCTATGCTCCCTGTGTGTACCATACTCTGTCTGGCCTATGCTCCGTGTGTGTCATACTCTGGTTGCTCTATGCTCCCTGTGGCATACTCTGCCTGCCCTATGCTCACTGTGTGTGCCATATTCTGCCTGTCCTATGCTCCCTGTGTGCCATACTCTTCCTGCCCTATGCTCCCTGTGTGTGCCATACTCTGTCTGCCCTATGCTCCCTGTGTGTCATACTCTGGTTGCTCTATGCTCCCTGTGTGTGTCATACTCTGCCTGCCCTATGCTCACTGTGTGTGCCATATTCTGCCTGTCCTATGCTCTCTGTGTGTGCCATACTCTGCCTGTCCTATGCTCCCTGTGTGTGCCATACGCTGCCTGCCCTATGCTCGCCTGCCCTATGCTCCCCGTGTGTGCCATACTCTGTCTTCCCTGTGCTCTGTAGCATTGCCCAGTGTTCCTTTATTACTTTTTTTTGTCTGTGAATGCTGGACTGTGGGTAAATCTGGAGCAGGCACTCAAATAAAAAAAATTTCCATCAAATTGTTGAAATGAAGTAAAAGAGATTTATTGTGTCCTCTGCCTTACGCGTTTCGTGTTACAAACACTTAATCATAGGCTTAATGTGAATGCTGGACTGCACTAATTTTGATGTTTTTAATTATGGCAAATAAACGTTTTTAAGGAAAATCCATTTGGGCTGAAATAGCTCCCTCTTCTCTGAACCTGTTTTGCCTTACCCTAAAGCTGGCCATACTTTCTATGTCATCTGGAGATAATCCTGCGATCCCGTTAGATTGCATAATATTAACTGAACAGATTTTTAATAAGTCCTATTTGCTTGGCTCATTGAACATAGGTGAATATTATCCTTAATGAAAACTATATATATTATATTGCTGTATACAGGAAACCCAATGCTTATTTATTAAGGGCCCTTAAGTACATAACCACAAAAGTTTTGTCTAAACACATCTTGAAATGCAGGATTATAAAACCCCTCACTTTAAAGCTTTTTTATCATTAAGTGCTTATATTCAGGGGCGTAACTACAGAGGAAGCAGACCCTGCGGCTGCAGGGGTTCCAGGAGGTATAGGGGCCCCATGAGGTCCTAATTAATGAGTAATTATATTATATATTGGTAAGACAGGACAACCTCTGGATAGTTTGAGGGCCCCTCAAATTATTCTGCCATCGTTCCCAGTAACATCTAGTTATGCCACTGCTTATATCATTAATAAATAATGACAATGTCTGAAATTGCAAGTTATTACATAATCAGCCATATCACAATCATTGCAGTGTTTACTGCGGTGACATATAGGAACTGGGTAATTGTCGCTTTGAAATTCTCAGTTAATTAGAATACAAGCATGCAAGTGAAAGAATTTAGGGTTATGATATGTTTCTTACATGTTGTTCTTCTTATGGTTGATGGTGTGTTTTGTTAACAACTGAGCTGTGAACATTCCGTTATGCATTCCAGTGTCTGAAACTGAATAAAAAATAGAGTTTGTATTCAAACATATGTGCACTCATGAAAGGCACAGTGTCAGTGTTTCAGTCCCTGGTCTTCATCAGGACAAAGCAAATACGATACATATTGTAGAACATACTCCCAATCCATGTCTGGGCGCAAAGCAAAATAAAAATCAAATGGAAAACATATTTTTTTTTGATCTGCTTTCCCCCATTCTCAAGACCTTTTGTGTTTGACAATACTAAATCACAGTTGATTTAGAGCAATTAGTTTAACAATATGAACTATGAGCACAGCTCAAGGTGTGTCCTACTATTCACCTAAGTGCTAGCTCACTGGCCATTCTTCAGTAACATGCTCCTGTTAATTTAATAGTGAATAAAGTACCCCCTCTTGTGAAATATAAGGATATTATAAGTTACCAAGGAGTTCGATGACCATATAAAAAAACAATGCCGAATCTCTTCCCTTGTTGCTCTATGGCACAACGTTATGGCCACTGAAACCATGACCACCAACTGTATCTTCTGTCTCAAAGCCAATCGAGGTTACAAGTGGGAAACCCAGGTTTTCCAATATGTTCCAGCTATGTACTGACAACTTCCAATACAGAAAAAAATTGATACAGGCAAAACTGAAAAATCTTGTCTGATGACGGTTTCACAAAAAGCTATACTACTTGGACAAGAAATGGTTAATTTAACGATTTATTAAAGGGGGCCTGTCACCCAAAAAAAATGATTTAAAATACTATTTTATGACATTAGTCAAGCAAAATTAACTTTAATTACACTATATAAATTATTTGTAACGTGTTTCCTTCAGTCTGGAAATTCATCATTATAGCAAGCAGGCAGGAGCCATTTTGTGGACACTGATATTAAGGCAAGCCTTGCATCATCTCAGAATCTTGTTTGTGCACCAGAATGGGGGACCCAATGTCCATCCCCATGCCCTGGCTACACAATTAAATGGTGAAGAGAACGGGGGAATGTGGGGAGAGCAGTGACATCTAGAAAGTGCTGAATGGAAAGTGAAAGTAATTGTCTGCCCCACCTCTATGCCTAAGGCATAAAATAGTAAAGCACAACACCTCAACCTTGCATGGAAGGTTGGCACTAAGTGGTCTACTACACCCAAAAGGGACACTGTGGCAGAAAGCATTCATGGGAAATCTAGGGTGGTTGCTAAGGAGGCTGTTACTTGAGAATTTAATGTGCTCTTACATGCAATGAAAGCATAGACTCAAGAACTGTTTTGCCATTTTGCTATTAAAATAAAAGGTGTACTATGTATGCTACATAATCAGCTCTGACTGTCAATTCCCTCTTGCCCAATGGGAATGACTACATTCATCTTTTAATCACCTCTTTTATCTAATGCTGTCGAAAAGCAGTCAATATGTTGTGTGATCATAGCTAAAATAAATATTTCTCAGGCTAAATGAAACACTAGGGGTTAAAAGTATGAAATTTCCTCTTTTGCTCCAAACACTTTATTTATTGCAGCTACATTCAGCCAAACATTCCCCTGCACAATGTCATGATAAATGCCCAGGAGATATAATTATCTCCCTCACCAGTCGTTCATTCGCTCATAGCGATATCATCACGTACTGGCCAAGAATAGACAGCTCCCTTTGGCCACGTTTTAAACAGTTGATGCCACGGCTAATTAGAGGATACAATTAACAAAAGAAGATAGATGAGAAAGTGTCAAAGTCTTAGTCATAGCTGTGCCCCTCTTGCCCTTAAAACACACACTCTTAGTCACGCAAGGATGTTCCAGTATCCGGTTATTAAGTTATCAGTATTATTATATCTTAAGCAGCAGTGACATTTTATGAAATGAAGACAGTTTCCATCTATTTACCAGTTCTAAGAAGGAGATGGAGCCAGTGAAGCATTATGACACTGTATATTAAGAGTATAAAAAAAACCTGATGTGTCTCCTCACTGACATCACAGTAAATTACAGAACAGAAAATGGCTCATAGCTTATGTCAAATGCAGTTTCATAAATAGAATTTTTCTAATATGGTGTCCGGTATATTTACATTATTGGAAATGCTAGTCCTTTTAGACAACCAATTTTCACAAAAACAGTTCATTATGTAGAGGTGGATTAAGAGCCTGAAGTTTGTTTAACCAGAGAAAAGTCAAAGACAAAATACAGACATTTCCAACATGAGCTGAATGAATAGGGCTTGAGCTGAACATACTTTTTATACATTGCTTTAGTTAAGAAATATCTATGGGTTCTGCTATTTGTGGCACTGAGAATATGGCAGTTTCATTTTAGTACTTCCTGTCCCTTAGAACTTCGAATGAACTCATAAAACAAATTATCTGGTCACTGAAATATCTCTGATAATAAACTGCTTAAGGGCAGAGACACACGGTCAGATTCGGGGAGATTAGCCGCCGGGCGACAAATCTCCTCTTCTTCAGGGCGACTAATCTCCCCGAACTGCCTGCCCTCCAACGACTAGGGACCCGCACTCCCCTGGCCTTCCTGTGTCCCTATAGACCCCCCCCCCAAAAATGTACCTTTATGGCAGAGACACGCAGTCAGAATCGGGAAAACTTTGGGCGACTTCGGAAAACTATGTGCTCCAAGTGCCATCCCGCCGGTGATTAATATTCTAGCCGGTGGGAAGGCAGTTTGGGGAGATTAGTCGCCCCAAAGAAGAGGAGATTTGTCGCCGGGGGACTAATCTCCCCGAATCTGACTGTGTGACTCCCCCTCCCTGGTCCAATGCTTTTGTTTGTTTAAAGGTAGATAAGGAGCTCTGAACAAATTGCCCTGTTTATAAAGGGAGGGGGAGTGAGTTCAGTGAACATAGCCCAACATTCAAATTAGTTCTTTCTCCCCCACCCAACAGTCAAATGGTTTGTGCTGTAAAGTCCACCATACCTCTAGCAATGCCGTTATGCACCAAACAGTGATTTGAGTTTGTGTTCCTACAGCTGGTGGGCTTAAAAAACATTGTTTCTTATAGTGCCAACTCAATGGATTACATTGAAGCACATAATGTATCATAGAAATCAATATATTTACTGTCTCCTACAGCTGTACCATCTAGCTATCTGTTAAGGTGGCCATAGACGTAACAGTTACGATCTTTCTTGGAAAAGATCTTTCCAAGAAAGATTGTTTATTTCAATACACATGTGTAGAGCTAAATCGTCAGATATACAGGTAGAAACAATAGAATTCTACCTGTATCTAATGATTCAGCACTAACAATGGCTGATGTTTGGGTGACTTCAAAGGCACCCGATCAAAATTTTCCGTCCAGCCTGATCGACAAGCTGACCGATGTTAAAGTCTTCTGCTGATATCGGTCGGCTCTTTTCCCACCATACACGCACAGAATATTGTATGAAAATTAGTTTCGTATGATATTATCTGTGCGTCTATGGCCACCTTTAGTCTTCAGTTTCCCCAGCTGGTGCTGTAGCAGTTTTCTGCTGTTACCTCCTTCAAGTCCCTCAAATACTGTTACACCATCCAGCACTCCATCATCAACCACTACCATCTGTCCCTCATTCTGCTGAACCATCATGTTATTCATCACCAACTCCTGGAAGTCCCTCTAAATACCTATTTCTGTGCATTAATGCACCTTTACTGCTACTGCACTGGTACAGAAAAAAATTAAGCAGAGACTTGTGTGGTGTTCATACAAATGGCCTGTATATGTCACTATGCACATACTTATACTGTGCATACTTCCTGGTAGCTTAAAATTGAAAGTTACTGTTGTGTAATGCCTGCATGACTCTGCTAATAAAGCAATATACTCTCCTCATCCTCGGCTACCAAAACATAACAAATGTGACAAGGATGGCTCTTCTACCTCTGCAGCAGCCTGCACCTTTTCTTCCAAACCCTGGTGAGCCTACCATACATTTTACTGCTTGGATCCGTATGTTTGAAAATTACATTATTGCTGCTGACCAAGGAGAGATTTCTGCTGCTAGAAAGCGTGCTTTACTTATTCACTGCCTGGGAGCAGAGGGACAGCGTATATTCTATACATTACCATTTCTTGATGATACTTATGAAACTGCTCTCACTGCTATAAAGAATAGAGATGTCGCGAACTGTTCGCCGGCGAACTTGTTCGCGCGAACATCGGGTGTTCGCGCTCGCCGGAAGTTCGCGAACGTCGCGCGACGTTCGCCATTTTGGGTTCGCCATTGTTGGCGCTTTTTTTTGCCCTCTCACCCCAGACCAGCAGGTACATGGCAGCCAATCAGGAAGCTCTCCCCTGGACCACTCCCCTTCCCTATAAAAACCGAAGCCCTGCAGCGTTTTTTCACTCTGCCTGTGTGTGCTGAAGAGATAGTGTAGGGAGAGAGCTGCTGCCTGTTAGTGATTTCAGGGACAGTTGAAAGTTTGCTGGCTAGTAATCGTTTTGATACTGCTCTGTTATTGGAGGGACAGAAGTCTGCAGGGGTTTGAGGGACATTTAAGCTTAGGTAGCTTTGCTGGCTAGTAATCTACCTTCTACTGCAGTGCTCTGTATGTAGCTGCAGTGGGCAGCTGTCCTGCTTCTGATCTCATCTGCTGACTGCTGCAATAACAGTAGTCCTTGTAAGGACTGCTTTTATTTATTTTTTTGTTGTTTTACTACTACTACTACTACTACTACTATAAGAGCCCAGTGCTATTAGTCTAGCAGTGTTGGGGAGTGGGACTGGTGTGCTAATCTGCTGCTCCTAGTAGTTCAGCAGCACCAACTTTAATTTTTTTTTTTTAATATTCTTTTTTTTTTTATTTTACTTTTTTTTATTTTACTACCGCTGTAGTAGTGTATAAGTTGACCTTTTAGGCATTATTTGCCCTGTAGGCATTATTTGCACACTGTTTTCTTCAACCCGCCATCGAGCTGTGTGACCTTGTTCACATTCTGTCTAAATATCCATAATATTACCGTCTCCAGAAAAAACACCGGAGTCACTTTTTTCAAGCAGCCATAATATATTTTACGTAATCCGTATCCACCGCTGTAGTAGTGTATACGTTGGCCTTGTAGGCATTATTTGCACACTGTTTTCTTCAACCCGCCATCGAGCTGTGTGACCTTGTTCCCATTCTGTCTAAATATCCATAATATTACCGTCTCCAGAAAAAACACCGGAGTCACTTTTTTCAAGCAGCATTCATATATTTTACGTAATCCGTATCCACCGCTGTAGTAGTGTATACGTTGGCCTTGTAGGCATTATTTGCACACTGTTTTCTTCAACCCGCCATCGAGCTGTGTGACCTTGTTCCCATTCTGTCTAAATATCCATAATATTACCGTCTCCAGAAAAAACACCGGAGTCACTTTTTTCAAGCAGCATTCATATATTTTACGTAATCCGTATCCACCGCTGTAGTAGTGTATACGTTGGCCTTGTAGGCATTATTTGCACACTGTTTTCTTCAACCCGCCATCGAGCTGTGTGACCTTGTTTCCCATTCTGTCTAAATATCCATAATATTACCGTCTCCAGAAAAAACACCGGAGTCACTTTTTTCAAGCAGCATTCATATATTTTACGTAATCCGTATCCACCGCTGTAGTAGTGTATACGTTGGCCTTGTAGGCATTATTTGCACAGTGTTTTCTTCAACCCGCCATCGAGCTGTGTGAGCTTGTTCACATTTTGTCTAAATATTGATAATATTATCGTCTCTAGAAAAACCACTTGAGTTACTTTTTTTCAAGCAGCATTCATATATTTTACGTAATCCGTATCCACCGCTGTAGTAGTGTATACGTTGACCTTGTAGGCATTGTTTGCCCAGTTTTTTGGCCGCAGCCACTGAAGCACAGAGGCCAGAAAAAATATGCCATATAAATGCTGAAAATAGTCATTTTTTGCCATACGTTGACTCAACGTATATGGCAAAAAATGACTATTTTCAGCATTTATATGGCATATTTTTTCTGGCAACTGTGCTTCAGTGGCTGCGACCAAAAAAACTGGGCAAACAATGCCTACAAGGTCAACGTATGGCAAAAAATGACTATTTTCAGCATTTATATGGCATATTTTTTCTGGCAACTGTGCTTCAGTGGCTGCAACCAAAAAAACTGGGCAAACAATGTCTACAAGGTCAACGTATGGCGAAAAATTACTATTTTCAGCATTTATATGGCATATTTTTTCTGGCAACTGTGCTTCAGTGGCTGCGTCCAAAAAAACTGGGCAAACAATGCCTACAAGGTCAACGTATGGCAGTTGTTTAAAGAGAACAGTAGATTACTAGCCAGCAAAGCTACCTAAGCTAAAATGTCCCTCAAATCCCTGCAGACTTCTGTCCCTCCAATACAGAGCAGTATCAAGCAGATTACTAGCCAGCAAACTTACTATCATCTGTCCCTGAAATCACTAACAGCTCTCCCCCTACACTATCTCTTCCAAGCACACACAGGCAGATTTTTCAGATACATTTTTGCCCTTGATCCCCCTCTGGCATGCCACTGTCCAGGTCGTTGCACCCTTTAAACAACTTTAAAATCATTTTTCTGGCCAGAAATGTCTTTTCTAGATGTTAAAGTTCGCCTTCCCATTGAAGTCTATGGGGTTCGCGAACCGTTCGCGAACCGCTCGCATTTTTGCGCAAGTTCGCGAATATGTTCGCGAACTTTTTTTCCGACGTTCGCTACATCCCTAATAAAGAACTTTTTCGTGCCAAGAGTAAATGTGGTTGCTGAAACAACTGAACAATTTGTAGCAGATTTGAGCTGGTTGTTACCTGTGAGTTTGAGACCAAATAGTGGAAAGAACAAACTCACCTCTCATTAGAGAGAGACTGCTCCTAGAGCAGGATTTAACCCTTGCAAAGGCTATTACAGTTGCTAGCCAAATTGAAACAGCAGTAGCAGAGGCTAAAACTCTCAGTCAGGGAACTGCTGGGAATGTACAGATTGTGAATTCAACACTGTGGCCTAATAATGCACAGTCCCAGGCAAAATACAGTGCTAAGGAAAGGGATTCACCTACACTGCAAAACCGTGCAGCAAATACAAAAAGAAAATACTTTCGCTGTGGTTCAAAACAACACACTGCAAATCATGTTACATGTCATGCAAAAGGCTATACGATGCAGCAGATGCACAAAGGTAGGACATTTTGCTAAGATCTGCCGTAGTTCTGCTAAAGATGTTCATGAAGTCACTACTACAAATGTCACAGTATTAAGTGTGGATAAAGCTGGTACATTTATTACAGACAAGTTTATATGCACTGTCAGTGTCAATACTGCGTCTGCTGACAAAGGACACTCCATTAACCTGATGCTTGATACAGGTTCAGCTGTTTCTATACTACCAAAGGATATTTTCTTGAAATACAAAAGATCCGCTTATTGCACCTGCCCTGAAACTGGTCAGTTACTTAAAGAATCCAATCCCTGTGCTTGGTTGCTTGCCAGTGACTGTACAATTTGAATCAAATACTGCAAAGTGACTTTTACATTGTGAATAAGGGTACTGCTATACTTGGAAGGGATCTCTTTGCTGCATTAAACCTACAATTAGTTGATGGTCTCATTAATACAGCACCAGTGCCTGTCACACAGCCAGTGTCTAAAATTTCACCACAAAGCAACACTTCACTGGGATGTGCAAAGAACTTTGTACACAAAGTTAAGGTGAGACCAGATGTAAAACCAGTACCATTTTCTGATTCATCATGGGAAAAATTTGCTATTGATATTGTCGGTCCTTTTACAGATGCTCCTATAGACTGCAGATTTTCTATAACCTTGATGGATTATTACAGTAAATAGCCTGAAATTGCATTTATTTCTCATATAACATCAGCTAGAGTAATAACATTTCTGTCTACAGTCTTCAGCAGAGAAGGTAATCCAAAGGAGTTAATATCACAGACCACAGTTTGTCTCATATGAGTTTGAATCCTTTCTGAGAGAGAGGAATATTGTGCATAGGAAATCTTCAGTGTATTAGCCACAAGCAAATGGAGAAATAGAGCGATTCAACAGAAGTCTGAAAGAAGCACTACAGACAGCAAATCGTACTGGGAAATCTTGAAAAGTATTTACAACAGAGTTCCTACATAACTACAGAGCAACATGCCATGCAACAACCCATTCATCTCCAGCTGAATTATTACATGGCAGACAGATGTGCACTAAGTTATATGTTGCAGACATCAAACTTCCACAAAATACTGTGCCTACAAAATCATCTACTGCTGATATTGTGAAACATCACCAAGCCAAATGTAAGGCTTATACTGACAGAAAACGTGGTGCCAGAGAAGTACACTTTCAGCCTGGATCTTAAGTCAGAATTAAGAAACCAGGAATACTGAAACAAGGACAATCTAAATTTACTACACCACTTGAAGTGAGACGCCAGCGAGGACCATAGACATATGAACTGTCTGATGGACGCATATGGAATGCAAGTCGTCTTGCTCCTGTTAGATATGACTTTGGAGAAGCTCCATTTGATGAAGGACATTTTCCTACTCCTGATGTCAACTGCAATAGGCCTGAAGAAAGTGAACTTATAAGGCGTACTGAGAAAAAAATACCTGCATGGACCCAGGACTATGTGATGTGAATAATGTATATTATTGCTTTAAGATGCATTGTTGTTGTTTATTACATTTGCCCAAATGCTTTCCTACTATAGGGGGAATATGTGGTGTTTATACAAATGGCCTTTAGATGTCACTGTGCACATACTTATACTGTGCATACTTCCTGGTAGCTTAAAAGTGAAAGCTTACTGTTGTGTAATGCCTGCATGACTCTGCTAATAAAGCACTGTTATACTCTCCTCATCCTCGGCTACCAAAACCTAACAACGTGCACACGATTAGTAGTGCTATGTATAAAAATAAATGTATAGATAAGTTCAAGACAGGAAAATAAAACAGGAAATGCAAGAATTCATATACATCATGTAATTTCTATGCTAGAGTAGTTCTTAGATTTAATATTACTGGTGCAAGCTCAAAATGGACTATTATCTTTTCAATTGCTATCGACATGCAATTCAAATAGGGCACGTTTCTATAAGGCTGATAAACTGACACCTCCTCCCATATAATCTGAACTAGTGACTTAAAAAAATCATCCCCAGGCTTTAATAGCTTTACACACCAGGACCTTTTCTAGAGTGGTTATAGTGATGCTGATTAAAGAGACATGATTTCAAAGTAATAAATACTGTAGGAGTGTGACCTCCATGCCACCTTTACTGAGGTCCTACTGCTTATAGATTTTTCATTCTTTTCACAGAAATAGCATTGCAAAAAGAAGCTGGGTGACTCCCTAGTGCTTTTATTTCTAGGACACTTATTTCTGCAATGTCAGATTAAGGAAAATGCTTTGGACAAATGTATAAGTAGCTTTCTTAAAACAGCAATGTCACCTCTGTCATTATGGGCTATATAAAAAGGACTTGTATATCGGATTTATGGAAGTTAACAAACACAGTCCATGAGATATAGCCATACCTCCCAACCGTCCCGTTTTTACAGTGACAGTCCCTCTTTTGACAGCTCAACCCGCAATATAAGATAACAGGTCCCTTGGGAAAAGTTAGACTCACAGCTTAAAGGGTAATTCACCTTCATTAGCAAAACTGTAATAACAGGAAAAAAAACCACAGAAATATGTTCAAACTTTCATAACCTGCCAAATTTTGTAAAATGAACATGGTAATTAGGGGATGTGGCCACAAAAATGGGTGTGGTCAAAACATTCAGCCCGCTACGCGCGCCAACTTTTCTGTCCCTCTTTTTATTTCCAAAATGTTGGGCCCCATCAAACAAACATACCGTATCTCCTTCTGTCTTTATGTCTTAACATCTTGAAAATAATTGGTAACGTACATGCCTCAATAGCAGAAAACATTCCCTTTTAATGGGGAAAAATGAATTCTTTGGAGCCATATCATGTAAATACCAGAGACACCAGGGCTTGTCTGTATCACCTAATACAAGGAAAACAAATTTGTTTCTTGCCCTTTTGAGACCCTTATTTGAGTAGATCAACACTTGCTGCTGACTCCATTGTGGACCTCCTTGACTGGCTCTTTGTCTGCAGCCTGCTTTGGTTTCTGGCACATGGAGCGCTTTGTTTTCTGAAGTCGACTGAAGTTTCCTCGTGAGGCAATTATGGGCGACTTCGGAAAATGAAGTGCTCCGTGTGCCTGCCCCAGGCGATTTACATTTTAGCCGGCGGAAGGCAGATCAGGGAGATTAGTCGCCACGAAGAAGAGGAGATTTGTTGCCTGGGGACTAATCTCCCTGAATCTGTCCATGTAGCCAGACCCTTAGGCCTTCTGTGTTCTATTCACCAGGACATCTGGCTTGTCTCTGACCTGTTGCCTGTCCTGCCCATGACATTTTCCTTGCCATGGGAAGCCGATGTTGCCTGGAAAGTCTGATTAGCATGTTCCATCTCCAAGCTCTCTGTGAATAAATAATACATAAAACTGTCTCAAGATTACAGACCAAAGGATCTGGATTTGTTTATACTGTGAGAAGGTCTTTACCTAGATACTTTTATTAAGAATCCTTTGAAGCTTCACTTACTGCCTCTAAATGGCAACTCCACGCATTGCTTTCAATAAGGACCATAATAGCCAAAATTGCAGATGAAAATTGATGTCCTCACCATCTTAAAAAAATCTGATGTTTTGCTGGTTACATGTTTTTTGAAGCCATATTTACTATATGTTTCACTTTGATCTAAAGCCTTTATAAGTTCAGATGTAGCTTGCAATTTCATAGAATAGTCCCATCCTGAAAACCAATGCTTTGCCTCTCACATGGGAAACATAACACTGTCTAGCCAAGCCATTGAAGGAGGGCATTTGGTTTTGGGTCAAGTTGCCAATAATACTATTTTGACTCTTCCTATAAGATATAAATTTAAACAATATGAAGCATGAATTCTTTGAATACGGGGATAAGCTTACCACTTTCCACGGTGGGGCCGGGTGCTCATGCCCCAGACCTTCAGCAGAGGGGAGCAACACACAAAACTTGTATAACGGGCAGGCACCACTCCCGAACACTTAAATCAGTCAGTCGGTAGAATCCAGGAGCCCAAATTTTTAAATAGTACAAAAAGTCTTTATTTTACATTATGCATAAAAGCCTGACGTGTTTTGTGTCCCCCAAGGACACTTAATCATAGCCTATGATTAAGTGTCCTTGGGGGACACGAAACGCGTCAGGCTTTTATCTTTTATACATAATGTAAAATAAAGGCTTTTTGTACTATTTAAAAATTTGGGCTCCTGGATTCTACTGACTGATTTTGGTGTTCGGGAGTGATAGACCAAGCTATTGTTTGGTTTGTACTGCTATAATTTCTCTGAATTATCCCTTTATACTGTGGGGGGCGGGGTTTATACTATATCTGCAATATCTTTTCTTTATGGTGGCGTTACAATGGCGAGCAAGAGAAGTGATTACAGAGAGGTGGATGGGCTATATTTGAAAGACTGTGTCCATTACTTAAGGGGCTGATACACCTGAGGGATTCAGTAACATATACACATACACATTATTAATTGATATGATGATAATAAACCTGACAGGAATCTTACAACACTTAGAGGGAGTCTCTATTTTCTCTTTTGCGCTTCTTCCAGCATTTTTATATCACTCAAATGATTTGTCTCCCTAGTGAACTAGTAGACTACAACATTCATCTAAAATTAATTGCTTATTGGCAGGACAACATGTTTATTTTCTACCCAGCTTTAAAGAAATATTCTGAAACTGAATATCAGTGATGTGCCTGGGTATGTGTGCTAATGCTAATTCTCTGTCCAGAAGCTGGACAACGAGTGAAACCCCTGGAGGCCCCAGCCCTCATGAGCTAGCCACTCCAGGCCACTGCCTGTGTTTGGGGAATTAGTTTGAGGTGAGTTATCAAAGGTACGTGGTCCAATGGGGGCGGATTGTGGTGGGATAGGGGGCCTCCTCCAATACTGTATGGGGGTTATATAAAAAAGGGTAGTATTAAAAACAAAATTGTTATTACCATGTTTCCAATTGCAACATTTCTCCTTTTCAATGTGGATACTATAAGAGCACTTGCCAAGGTGATGACCAAATAATCATGCAGAGTATATGTGAAAGAAGAAGCCTCTGAAGGTTTTCATTGATCCATGTCATGCAGTATCCAGTTGTATGAAACATCTGGCCTTACTCAGAATTGATCAGCCAGTCCAGCTGCTATAGACGTATCACTACTAGAAATGATAACAGAAGAATTCATATAATCCATTAAATGTACAGGCCTTGCATAGGAAAAGATCTATAACATGGGCATAAAATGCCACCTAGTGGCTACAAAATAAACAGCACATGAAATACAGTATCTCCAATACCTTATTTAGGGGAAATACTTAATACTTTTCACACTAATAGATTTTCAACTTCATAAATAAATTGTCTCAGTATTTATGATTGATCCTTAAAATGGAATCCATTAGTAGAATCAGTAATCTTAATTCACAATACAGGATCTATTATCCAGAATGCTCAAGACCTGTGGTTTTCCGGGTAGGGGATATTTCCGTAAATTGGATCTTCATACCTTGATACCATTAAATAAACCCAATAGGATTGCTTTCAAGCAAATAACGATTCATTATATCTTAGTTGGGATCCAGTACAAGGTACTGTTTTATTAATACAGAGAAAAAGTAAAATCACTTTAAAAAACTTTAATTATTTGATTAAAAAGGAGTCTATGGGAGATGACATTCCCGTTATTCAGAACTTTCTGAATAACGGGTTCCTGGAAAACATAACCCATATTTGTACAATGAAATACTAGAAAAAAACACCTGTCAGCAAATCTGTTAATGCTCTTATAACTGTGCTTGTGATTGTGGCTTTAAAGGGTATATAAAGTCTATTTTGAAAAAAATTCCTTATAGGTTTTTTGCACTAAACAGCTTTGCAATGTATGTCTGCTAACAATGTTGTACCTGCTTTGAAATACACACACAGTGGTTTCTGCAGTTTTCCCTTCTCTCCCTTGATCGCAATCCTCCTTGAAGTTGAACAGCCTTTGACTGTCCTACTCCCTGGGGCAGCAATTCCTGAACAAGTATGTACTGTATATATGTGAGGTTTAAACCACCCTGAACCCTATCTAACAGTTAAGATTGGAGGGGTAGCCCATAACTCATTACTAGCGAGTAGGACAGCTGGCAGCTGCTGAATTTCAAGGAGGATTGTTATCAAGGGAGATAAGAGAAAGCTGCAGAAGGATTGTGTGTATCACAAAGCAGGTACAACATTTTTAACAGACATACATTATAGAGTAAGTGCTAAGAAACTATATATGAATTTTTAAAAAATAAATATGGGATCTTTCATCCAGAAACCCATTATCCAGAAAGCTCTACATTACAGGACTCCATTTTAAGCAAATAATTAAATGTTTTTCTCTGAAGTAAGAACAGTAGCTTGTACTTGATGGTAACTAAGCTGCATGAATCCATACTGTTGGCAAATCAATCCTATTGGGTTTATTTAATGTTTCAATTATTTATACAAGACTTAAATGATGGTGATCCATATGGAAAGATCTTGAAAACCTTAGGTCTCAGACATTTTGGATAACTATGTCACACCTCTACCCATACAAAAAATGTGTCCTATGTGCACCAATCAGATAGTTATTACTCATTGGTGGCATCCATTTCACACACCCTCTATCTACACAACTCATCATCCATTATAGGGCCTCCTCTAAATTGCTGCTGAATGAAGCAGTAACAGTTATTGGCAGAAAAATGTGCATTCGGGTGTTTTTGGCCTGAGCACTAGCATTAATTGTGATTTCCAGACATTCCCAGGCAGATCATTTGCAAATACCTGTAAGTAATGGTCAGTGTTGGAGAAACAAAACCTCCAGCTCTGTATCAAATTATTGGATCCAGGGAGCACAAGAGTTTCTTAAAGGCATTGTTCAGTTTAAAAATAAAAACTGGGTAACTAGATAGGCTGTACAAAATAAAAAATGTTTTCAATATAGTTAGTTAACCAAACATGTAATGTATAAAGGCTGGATTGAGCAGATGTCTAACATAATAGCCAGAACACTACTTCCTGCTTTTCAGCTCTTTTGGTTTCCACTGATTGTTTACCAGGTTTTTAAGCCTATAACTCAATTAATTTGAAGTACTGAGGTTGTTCGATCAGTTCGAGTATTCGAGTTTTTCAGTGACTTGAGGGAGGGACACATGGGCCATATCTGTTGCTTTTGAATCTGAGTTGAATACTGAAGATCAATTACAAACTCACTGAACAGTTATGTCCCATGTGCCCCCCCTTTCAAGTAACTGACTAACTCAGAGTTATAGAGCTGAAAAGCAGTAAGTAGTGTTCTGGCTATTGTGTTAGACATCCAGTCACTCCAGCCTTTATATATTACAATTTTGGCTAACTAACTATATTAGAAACATTATTTATTTTGCACAGCCTGTCTATTTACACAGTTTTTATTATTACACTGAACTGTTCCTTTAAACTACCGTAGTCCCCTATTCACTTTTCCTCCACTGTTAAAAACCTCCCCACAACAGGAGAGCCAAAGCAAAGCCGTGATTGGAACACACTCCAATAAGTGCGCAAACTCCCTGCTAACCCTCTGATTGGCTACAAGCACAGGCGTTCTTTCTTACTGTCAGCCAATGTAAAGAGGGCATCGTCTATAGGCAACAAATCATTGGCTAATACCCGTTGCCCGTGGCAATGAGGTACAACTGTTGCCCTGGGAGACGAGTGAAACTTTTGGTATCCGGATACGGGACATCTCATATTCTGGAGTCTGGTCAAGTCGCTGCCAATATGCCGGGCGGGGAAGGGGAGAACCGGGTCGGAGAAGGGATCCAATCACTCAAGCAGCTACATGCACTTCCCTGGGACGAGAAGACGGAGAATGAGATGCTCCGGTCCCGGCTAGACGAGCAGTCGCAGCTAATCTGCATGCTGAAGCAGCGAGCGGATGAGACGCAAATAAAGTGGCAGCACCTGGAGCGAGTGAATGGGGAGCTGGAGAGACAGAGCGGGGAGGCGGCCCAGCGATTTCAGTCTGAGAGGGAGAGAGGGGAGCGGCTGGAGGAGAGGTTCGCTATACTGGCCTCTAACCACCAGCAAATGATCCGCTTTAAGGACGAATACAAACAGCAGAACGAGGAGCTGAGGCAGCTGTGCGACACAATGCGGGAAAGCAAATACCCGGAACTTCTGCACAGGGACCGCTGCATCCAGGAACTGAGGGACCAGCTGGGGGACACGGAAACGCGCCTAAAAGAGCAGGAGATGAACTACGGGCGGAAGCTGGACACACTGAGGGCAAAGGTGGAACAACTGGAAGGAGAGAAGCGGACTGGAAGCCTGGAGCTGGGGGATCTCACTCACAGACTAAAGGCAAGAGCCGAGGGCCCCGCAGTATTGCCCCAAACACCTGTGTCCCAGTCATCACCAGTTCATTACTAAATACCTGATATTGTGAATAAGCAATTGTATACACATTATATTCTGTGCTGATATAGCTAATTATGTGTGGCCAAGTCTGGTTGGACCCTCTCACTGACTCACATTTACCCACAATCCCACATGTAGGCTTGGCAGTAATATGACTATAACCAGGAAGTGATGTCACGCTAGACAACAGACCAATCAGGATGACACAATTATATATTTTACCATGACCCAAGTGCCCAACAAGGAGCCAGTGGAAATAAGAGCTGCTTCTACCTGCTGGTGTAACCAACTCAGTGCAGGACTCTGTATTATAGAGCAGGGAGGGTATTTTTTACATGAGGGATGCTGGAGCTACCATTCTTCAGCTCTAGTTTGTCTGTAATGCCCAGCATCCCCCTGTCAGCTGAAAACCCTTAGATGTAGGCTTCAACATTTGTCTAATGTCCAAGGCCCAGAGCTGCTGCTGCCATGAGGCAAGTTAAGAATCTTGCCTCAGACGGCAGTGTTTCATGGGTTACCAGTGGTTTCTAAATCAGAATTTCATCTCTCTGCACTAGCTATGAGTCCACCTTTGAAGGTTTAAATTAAGGGTGAGCTGATGATGAGGGTTACTGTATATCAGAAAGATCTGCTTTGGGGCAGAGAACAGCTACAAATTGCCCCTTCCAGGTCTCCCTTTTCATTAACTGCAGTTATACCCCCATATGTAATAAATGGTACTAAGTTTGCCCAGGAGCAGTAACCCATAGCAACCAATAAGATGTTTGCTTTTAAACAGGTGACCAGTAAACTGCTGATTGGTTGCTATGGGTTACTGCTCCTGGGCAAACTTAGTGCCCTTTATTACATAAACCCCAAAGTGTTTTCAACATGAGTTTAATAAATAGAGCTTGTGCTGAACATACTTTTTGACTGTTGATTTAATTATGAACATTTAAAGGGCACCCGTTGGTTGAAAATATTCCTCCTCTCCAAAGGGCTAATAGAGCCCACACTCAGGTTGGGGTAACAGTAGTTTTTTTTTTTATAAATTGTCCCCGTCAGTGCTAGGACACTCGCCCCGGGAGCTTTCTCCGGCCAAGTCATGCAGAGCACATGAGCATAATGACGTTCTGATATTACACGCATGTGCCAAATGAGCAAGTCATGGCATTCACTTAGATATGCTCATGCGTGTGCCCCAACATGGCTGCTCAGGCCGGGAACTCCCTCCCTGTGTGGGTGTCCCTCCCTACTGTTAACCACAACTGGAGTGTGCATTCTATTAACCCACACCTTTGGTGGGTGAAATTATTTTCAGGCAACAGGTTACTTCTTGCAAAAAACAGTGATAAATCTGAAACTGTAAGTAAAATTATGTATTTCTTCCTGTTCTCTCAATCTAGAGAGGAGGTAATAGTGACTTTTGCATTATTTTTTTTTCTTTAAGGGAGGGAATTGTGCCCCCTGCCATTGTACCTTAGGTGTGTGCCTACCCATAGTCCCAACTATGGGAGGAGCTTATTATACCGAGAGCTTCTTAGTGAATTGATTATTTATTTTGATTGTACTCTTTATTTTAATTTTCAAATTTTGCCCTTAAAGTCTAATTAAAACAATAGGCAAAAAGTAAGTTCAGCATAAGCCCTATTCATCAAACGCATTTTGAACAAGAGGTGACAAAACACCTATAATGAATATGATTTTAAGCATGTTCAGGAATGCTCTGTATTTTTTGAAGAGGGCAATGCTGCTTCTGCCAAGGTAAAACCACTGTCCTTGGTAACTTTAAGATCCAATATTTTTTAAAATTAAAATGCTGCACCAGAGGTGATCCCCCCCCCCACCCAAAATGCATCATGGAAATAATAAGCTTTATAGTGGGGTGAGAATGGGTTGGGTGTCTCTGAAGGTAAAGCTCTAGTTTTAGTTTTAATAGCAAACTATTTTGTAGCCTTCAGATGAGATGTTAAATTATTATATACCCTTTTGTATAGAAACATATTTAGAGAAACCTGAAATCTGGTGAAACTTGGCTTGGTTATTGTGTTGCAGGTGTCAGAGGAAACCCGTCACGAAGCTCAAGAAAAGCTGGCACGTCTGGAGGAAATAAAGAAAGCTGAGAAGGCTGAAGCAGACAGAAGACTGGAAGAGATAAAGAAGGAGAAACAGGAACTTTTAAATCTGTGCATGGAGCGAGGGAGAACCCTGCAAGACCGCCAGAGAGAGGCTGCTGAGCTCAGTGTTCGGTTACAAGAAGCGCAAAAGTCACTTGAGAAGGCAGAAGAGAGTTACCAAAGAGACAAGGCAGCTGTTGATGCTGATATCAGAGTGTCAGACCTTCAGAGAAAACTGGAAGATGGTGAAAACCAGTTTGAGCAGCTGAGAAGAGATTTTGAAGCATACAAGAAGCATAGTGGGGACTTGCTGACTAAGGAGCGAGAGCTAAATTCTAAATTACGGCATTTGATTGGATGAACATGGACAAATGTTTCTAATTGTGGAGACTTTTACCACATAGCTTTGGGAGCACAGATGCAAAATATGTTGAATAAAAGTATATATAGGAGAAATCTAGTTCCTAGGACAAATATATACACTGGTACTTTGGGTGACACTATATGATTTCTAGAGCTATGAGGAGAGAAGCAAATGAGAATCCTCTGCTATGAGATCAAATATTAAATGCAATTTTACGAATAAATAGTGTTTGTGCCACCTTTATAAGAATTCTACACGGAGTGCTCTTTTTTTAGCAGTATGTCCCATTTTAAGCACTAAGGGCCTGGGACCATATGATTCACAGTGCACACAAACAAACCAAGGGCACACATACATGTTAGTTCACATGAGCCAATTATTGAACAGTGTTCTGTCTTTTACTCCCACACTTCTTCCTGTTACAGTTAGAGGTGTAGTATTTCCTGTCAGGTGATCTCTGAGGCAGCACACAGACCATCACAAAATGGTGGCTCAAGGGAAAAGATTAAAAGATTTACAGATATATATATTTCGGTTTGGTAGGATTCTTTAATAGGTCATTTAATATAATATAAACTATCTGTTGGTTAAGTATTCTTTCTGGGGGTATAGTTTTCATTTAAGTTCGCAAAATGTATTGTATCACTAAGTATAAGTATATACATTTGAGAATGTTTTCACTTGGCCATATAAACTTTGATACATTAAATAATTACTTTTTGAACTGTCTGGGTGCTACTTTCCTTTAGAACTTGGGCATGATAGTACTTTGCCAGCACTGTAGAGTCTATTTTAATGCCTGTTAAACACGTCCAAGCTTTTCTTTATTCATTATAATTGCTGAGCCATTGAAGATTGCTTTATTTAGTCTTTTTTTGTCAAAGCAATTGTTGTTGCTTGTATTTAGATTCAGATAAATAACACCCACCATGGTGCACTGAACTATGACATTACAAAAAAAGAAAAAAGTAGCTATAAAGTTCACAAAAAATGATTAGTGTCATTTGTCATTGAAGCCTATGGGGAAATGGAACCGAGTTATAGATGTTTTCCATATTAAATGTAATATGGCCAAAAATTCCTTATTAGCTACAGGCTCTGCCAATGGAATCCTAAAAACTCGGCCTGCCATATTTTCACCCTTCGAAGAAAAGTGGAGACAATCAGATCAGTTCTTGAATGAATTGACTTTTTTTTAAATTATTTAGCATTTTATTCAGTGGTTCTCCAGTTTGCATTTTTAGCAATTTGGTTGCTAGGGTCCAAATTCCCCTAGCAGCCATGCATTGATTTGAATAAGAGACTGGAATATGAAAAGGAGAGGGAATGAATAGAAAGATGAGTAATAAAAAGTGTCAATGACAATAAAATCTGTAGCCTTATAGAGCCTTTACTTCTAGGTGGGGGTCAGTGCCCCCCATTTGAAAGCTGGAAAGAGTCAGAAGAATGAGGCAAATTAAAAAAAAAACTATAAAAAATAAATAATGAAGACTAATTGAAAAGTTGCTTAGAAACAGCCGTTCTATAACATACTAAAAGTTAACTTAATGGTGAGCCACCCCTTTAAATATCATAGGTTACAGGAAGTACTCCAATAATGTGGGCATTGTAAGTAATTAATAGAATATAGCAGAAAATGACATAGGCTTACAGTATGTCACAAAGTGGACTAATATGCAAGCAGTCCTTATGACATGTATATAATATATTGGGAACTCCTTATAATATATGTGTTCACACCTTCTGTGCACCTCATTGTAGTTAAAACTATTTGTAGTGGTAGACAAAATATATAAGTATGGCATACAAAACTGCAATGATATTGAAAACAAGTGTAAAGATAAGAATAAGGGAGTGGATTTATAATTTTAGTAAGAACAGGAAGATTATTGTGGAACTCTCTCTCTTTCTGACGAGGTTATCATAGAAGGTTGTTTTTTTTACAATTAGAGAAGATAATTCAAGATGAAAGTGTTAATGTGTTTATCAGTGAACCAATCCAAAAGCCACTCTGGATTCATAGGGGAGCATTACCTATTTCTTCCTCCCTGGCTGAGGTTTCCAAAACAAGACAACACAGAGAAGTATGCGTTTGAAATAAATTGTTTATTAATACCAATTGACATACTGCTTAAGAAGGCACAGGCGAAGAAAGAGAACAATCTTTACAGTGAAGAATTGCTTATCCTTAAGTTACATATGATTTGTTTTTGTTCCGAGATCAGAATAAGGATGGCAGCTCTTAAAATATCCATTTCTAACAGGGATAATGACATGTTGATGAACAAGATGCTTGTGTTCTCTTTACATTTGCAGCAGTACAGCCAGGCAAGGTTGTGTTGAGCTCAAACGAGATAATGCAACCCTGCAGCCTGACTTCTACCTTAAGGGCTCTTACACATGGCCGTTTTTGCCTGCACTTCCCTGCGTTTCGCTTTCTTCCGTTCAGCCGCAGGGGAGCGCAGGAGTAGACGCACTCAATTATTTTGAAGGGGGCTGTACTCACACAGACGCATGTATGCGGCAAACGCAGGTTGGGACAGAGCATGTTGCGTTTGGTGCATACATGCGGACGAAATCGCAACGCAGGGGAGCGCACGCAAAAACGTCTGTAAGAGCCCTAACAGAAGGGTGCAACAGTATATATGTAAAGAAAGAAATTCTCAAGGATACAGGCATTATGGCCTGAAACATGTCATTATACCATAAATAATTTACCATTTTTAGTCTGTGCTTCAGTTTAATTTTAACAGGTTATAAATAAATGTAAATAGATTTTAAAACATATTTGATGATATGCCAAAGTTCTATCTCCTTGTCACTTTGAGCATTAAACTGTATAGAATTCAATCACTCGCTATTCTATTTATGCGATCATCCATCATCTACTATTTGTGGCAATTTTGCCTCTATTGCATTTTTTCCATGAGGAAGAAAAACAATAAAAAAAAAAAAACAGATATGAATATGAATTTGCACCTATGGAAATCTGTCTCCAGAATACGAGGTATATATTTGAGGCCTTTGTCCAAAAATGAAATGGAATTGGAGGATTTCTAAAGTTTTTGGCATAATTAATTAGATACTGAATGCATTTGAGGTAAAATCAATCCTTTATTAAAATATGCCTAAGGTCATACTATAATATAGTGGTGGCTACTCAAGGGGAGCATTATATAAACAGCACAATGTAGTTGCACAGGTTCATCTCTTGGAACTGGAAGTGCAGCAGTCAAATTACTGTATAAACACAAAAAAATGATTCTTTACAGCAACTGCAACTATACAACAGCTTGGGCTCATCATCGGGAGAGAGAAAATAGTCCTCAGAGCATGTACTTTTTCTGATTATTACAAGGTGCCAATATGCATAGAAAGGGGAAGGAGCCTTTGACACTTCAAGGCAGAAGAGGTGGAGGACTAATAGCGGACGGAAAGGTGTGAAACCTGTGAAATAAAAAGGGATGAGAATACGACCCAAGACTAGAGATCTCCTAAACCTGCTGCAGAAATGATTCCATTGTGGCTTGCAGGGGAGATGTAGATCATGGTAAGGTTTGGAAACTCTTGATTATGAAGACTACCTCTCCTTCAGGTTCAAGCAGGTTTTAAAGCCCCATTCATACTCTCATCATCACTATACAAACACTTCCACTCTTTGGCTGCCTTTCTTCTTGTACACGGGACCCTTGCCATTCTGAACACTTGCTTCAATGAACTTCAGAGCTATTGGATCCTTTTTGAACTTTACCGAAAATCTTAAATGAAAGGAGAAAGTGGTTTATAGACATCATCATCTACTCATTATTATAATACCGTAATAATAATATAAATAGTAATATGTCTATCAAGGACAGTGTCTATTCCCAAACATTTACAGACACTAGGCAGCTTATTTTCAAATGCCAGAAAGGAACAAGAAATTTGCAGTTTTTCAGATAAGGAGTCTTTATTTTATAATTTGGATCTTCATACTTTGTCTACTAGAAAATCATGTAAACATTAAATAAACCCAATAGGCTGGTTTTGCTTCCAATAAGGATTAACCCTTTAAGTGCCAGCAGAATTTCACATTTTGGTTACGCGAAATGCCAGCCGTTTTTGAAACATTTTGTGCTCTCTCACTTTAGGGGCATTTTCTGAGGGGAAACCTATAGTTTACCTAGGAAAACTATACATTGTTTTTTTCGGTAGAAACTGAGCTTTCTAAATCTGCCTGAGTTTTCATGTATTTTCACCTGTGCAAAAAAATTTATAGTGCTAAATACCAAAAAAAAATGAAAAATTACCATTTTTCATCGTATATCAATTTATACCAGAAAAATATTTCATTTTACGGATGAAAATCCAACTGATTTGGAAAGCCTTATGTCTCTCGAACGTGCCAATACCAGATATGTATAGTTTTAGGGAGATTTAGGATTTCTGTACAGCAAAAACTCCCGGCAGTATATTACCGAATTTTGAAAGCACTAAGGCAGAAAACGGCATGCTTTAGATTCCAAGGCAAAAAATCCTGAAACCGTAGGTTTACCCCAGAAAACCATACATTTTTGAAAAGTACACATTCTGCTGATTACAAAATGGGTAACTATGTCTCTCTACTCCCAACTACCAAACATAAAAGCTTGTCTGAACATAGCGGTTTTTCAACAAAAAATTCAAAATTCTGAAAAATCATTTCAATGGTTTTATTTGCTGCTCCGCATATCCCAAACTATATTAGGTACCAAGAAAAAGCACCTGAAATATGATTGCCAGGGGTCCACTGAACAGTTTGATACCCATTATGCATAGGTTTACCAAAGTATCTGGCATTTAGAGACACCAATATGTAGTTAGCACATCCAAATTGTTCAGGACTTTACTTCAGCTACTGAGAAATCAACACATTGACTGCATTTTTTGTGGGGTAAAAACACAGAAATATATGTTTACCCCCCAAACCCATATATTTTTGGAAAGTACACATTCTACTGAATCTAAAATGGGTACCCATGCCTTTCTGCTCCAAACTACTGAGTCGCAAGGCTTTCCCAAAATTGTCGGTTTTGGTGAAATATCTGAAAATTTCCTCAAACCTTCAACTTCTCAGCACCATATCACCCATGTATCATTACATACTAAGAAAAAGCACCCTAAATATGATTGCCAGGGTTCCTCTGAACATTTTGGTGGTCATTGTTCATAAGTTTACCAAAGTATCTGGCATTTAGAGGCCCCAAAATGAAGTTAGCGCATACAAACAGTCCCGTGGGTAACTTCAGCTAATGAAAGATCAACACATTGACTGCATTTTTGTGGGGTAAAAACACAGAAATATATGTTTACCCCCCAAAACCAATATATTTTTGGAAAGTACACATTCTACCGAATCTAAAATGGGTACCCATGCCTTTCTGCTCCAAACTACTGAGTCGCAAGGCTTTCCCACAATTGTCGGTTTTGGTGAAATATCTGAAAATTGCCTCAAAGCTTCAACTTCCCAGCACCATATCACCCATGTATCGTTACGCACCAAGAAAAAGCACCCTAAATATGATTGCCAGGGTTCCTCCAAACAGTTTGGTGGCTATTGTTCATAGGTTTACCAAAGTATCTGGCATTTAGAGGCCTCAAAATGAAGTTAGCGCATACAAATAGTCCTGTGGGGAACTTCATCTAATGAAAAATCAACACATTGACTGCATTTTTGTGGGGTAAAAACACAGAAATATATGTTTACCCCCCAAACCCATATATTTTTGGAAAGTACACATTTTACTGAATCTAAAATGGGTACCCATGCCTTTCTGCTCCAAACTACTGAGTCGCAAGGCTTTCCCAAAGTTGTCGGTTTTGGTGAAATATCTGAAAATTGCCTCAAAGCTTCAACTTCCCAGCACTATATCACCCATGTATCATTACGTACTAAGAAAAAGCACCCTAAATATGATTGCCAGGGTTCCTCTGAACATTTTGGTGGCCATTGTTCATAAGTTTACCAAAGTATCTGGCATTTAGAGGCCCCAAAATGAAGTTAGCGCATACAAACAGTCCCGTGGGTAACTTCAGCTAATGAAAAATCAACACATTGACTGCATTTTTGTGGGGTAAAAACACAGAAATATATGTTTACCCCCCAAAACCCATATATTTTTGGAAAGTACACATTCTACAGAATCTAAAATGGGTACCCATGCCTTTCTGCTCCAAACTACTGAGTCGCAAGGCTTTCCCACAATTGTCGGTTTTGGTGAAATATCTGAAAATTGCCTCAAAGCTTCAACTTCTCAGCACCATATCACCCATGTATCGTTATGCACCAAGAAAAAGCACCCTAAATATGATTGCCAGGGTTCCTCCAAACAGTTTGGTGGCCATTGTTCATAGGTTTACCAAAGTATCTGGCATTTAGAGGCCTCAAAATGAAGTTAGCACATACAAATAGTCCTGTGGGTAACTTCATCTAATGAAAAATCAACACATTGACTGCATTTTTGTGGGGTAAAAACACAGAAATATACGTTTACCCCCCAAACCCATATATTTTTGGAAAGTACACATTCTACTGAATCTAAAATGGGTACCCATGCCTTTCTGCTCCAAACTACTGAGTCGCAAGGCTTTCCCAAATTTGTCGGTTTTGGTGAAATATCTGAAAACTGCCTCAAAGCTTCAACTTCCCAGCACCATATCACCCATGTGTCATTACGTACTAAGAAAAAGCACCCTAAATATGATTGCCAGGGTTCCTCTGAACATTTTGGTGGCCATTGTTCATAAGTTTACCAAAGTATCTGGCATTTAGAGGCCCCAAAATGAAGTTAGCGCATACAAACAGTCCCGTGGGTAACTTCAGCTAATGAAAAATCAACACATTGACTGCATTTTTGTGGGGTAAAAACACAGAAATATATGTTTACCCCCCAAAACCCATATATTTTTGGAAAGAACACATTCTACAGAATCTAAAATGGGTACCCATGCCTTTCTGCTCCAAACTACTGAGTCGCAAGGCTTTCCCAAAGTTGTCGGTTTTGGTGAAATATCTGAAAATTGCCTCAAAGCTTCAACTTCCCAGCACCATATCACCCATGTGTCATTACGTACTAAAAAAAAGCACCCTAAATATGATTGCCAGGGTTCCTCTGAACATTTTGGTGGCCATTGTTCATAAGTTTACCAAAGTATATGGCATTTAGAGGCCCCAAAATGAAGTTAGCACATACAAATTGTCCTGTGGGTAACTTCAGCTAATGAAAAATCAACACATTGACTGCATTTTTGTGGGGTAAAAACACAGAAATATATGTTTACCCCCCAACGCCATATATTTTTGGAAAGTACACATTCTACAGAATCTAAAATGGGTACCCATGCCTTTCTGCTCCAAACTACTGAGTCGCAAGGCTTTGCCAAATTTGCGGTTTTGGTGAAATATCTGTAAATGCCTCAAAGCTTCAACTTTCCAGCATCTATTGTCCCATGTTCATTACCAGCATAAAGCATCCTAAATATGAACAAGGGTCTACTAACATTTGGATGGCCCAATGTGCATAGATATACCAAACGTATTGCGCACAGAGACCCCAAAATGACAATATGTATAGACATTTTCACGGCTGGGACGCTGGCTGCTGCAATATAACCAACTCGTGTGTGTAATTAACGACATTAGACCCCACACAGTACAGAACCCAGAAAACATATATTTTCAGAAAGTACACATTCTGACGAATCCAATATGGGTAAATATAGTGTTCTCTGCAAACTGCCAAACTGCAAAGCAATGCTGACAATACGGTTTTTATCAAATTCTGAAAATCGTCACAAAGCTTGAATTTACCCATATATGCCCCACATTTCGTAACTTATCAGTTAAAAACACCTAAATATGAACGCCAGGGTCTACTAAACACTTTGATGCCCAATATGCATAGATATACCAAACTATGTGGCCACAGACCCCAAATAACAATAGTGTAGTATACATTTTCACGGCTGGACGCGCGCTGGCTGCTGCAATATAAGCACCGGTTGTGTATATGCGACATTAGACCCCCCAACAGTACAGAGACCCCAGAAAACCATATATTTTCAGAAAGTACACATTCTGACTAAACCCTAATATGGGTAAATATGTTTCTACTGCAAACTGCAAACTGCAAAGCAATGCTGAACGTAACGGTTTTTATCAAATTTCTGAAAATCGTCACAAAGCTTGAATTTTACCCATTATATGCCCCACTTTCGTAACTTACAGCATAAAACATCCTAAATATGAACGCCAGGGTCTACTAACACTTTGATGCCCAATTGCATAGATATACCAAACTATGTGGCGCACAGAGACCCCAAATAACAATAGTGTATATACATTTTCACGGCTGACGCGCTGGCTGCTGCAATATAAGCACCCGGTGTGTGTATTATGCGACATTAGACCCCCTAACAGTACAGAGACCCCAGAAAACCATATATTTTCAGAAAGTACACATTCTGACGAATCCAATATGGGTAAATAAGTGTTTGCTACTGCAAACTGCCAAACTGCAAAGCAATGCTGAACATAACGGTTTTTATCAAATTTCTGAAAATCGTCACAAAGCTTGAATTTACCCCATTATATGCCCCACATTTCGTAACTTATCAGTATAAAACATCCTAAATTTGAACGCCAGGGGTCTACTAAACACTTTGATGCCCAATATGCATAGATATACCAAACTATGTGGCGCACAGAGACCCCAAATGACAATAGTGTATATACATTTCACGGCTGACGCGCTGGCTGCTGCAATATAGGCACCTGGTGTGTGTATATGCAACATTAGACCCCCCTAACAGTACAGAGACCCAGAAAACCATATATTTTCAAAAGTACACATTCTGACGAATCCAATATGGGTAAATAAGTGTTTCTACTGCAAACTGCCAAACTGCAAAGCAATGCTGAACATAACGGTTTTATCAAATTTCTGAAAATCGTCACAAAGCTTGAATTTACCCCATTATATGCCACACATTTCATAACGTATCAGCATAAAACATCCTACATATGAACGCCAGGGGTCTACTGAACACTTTGATGCCCAGTATGCATAGATATACCAAACTATGTGGCGCACAGAGACCCCCAAATGACAATAGTGTATATACATTTTAACGGCTGACGCGCTGGCTGCTGCAATATAAGCACCTGGTGTGTGTATTATGCAACATTAGACCCCCTAACAGTACAGAGACCCCAGAAAACCATATATTTTCAGAAAGTACACATTCTGACGAATCCAATATGGGTAAATAAGTGTTTCTACTGCAAACTGCCAAACTGCAAAGCAATGCTGAACATAACGGTTTTTATCAAATTTCTGAAAATCGTCACAAAGCTTGAATTTTACCCCATTATATGCCACACATTTCGTAACGTATCAGCATAAAACATCCTAAATATGAAGCCAGGGGTCTACTGAACACTTTGATGCCCAATATGCATAGATATACCAAACTATGTGGCGCACAGAGACCCCCAAATGACAATAGTGTATATACATTTTCACGGCTGACGCGCTGGCTGCTGCAATATGAGCACCTGGTGTGTGTATTATACCAAACTATGTGGCGCACAGAGACCCCCAAATGGATATATAGTAGATAAAATTTACAAGGCAAAACAAAATAAGGCAGTAAAGAGTGAAATGCAAAAAAATCCAATAAAACCACAAAAATCAATGTTTTTTTTTCCAGACTAGTGTTATCGGCCGTCAGAATCACAGTTTGAATATTTTAGCTGGGCCAAACAGGTTATACGGCTAGAAACAAGTGAACACAACATACGCAGAGCTGAAAATGCAATAAAATGGCTAAAAATTCAATAAAATGGCTAAAAATGCACCAAAATACCCAAAATTGCAATATAATCACCGAAATAACATACAAAAGATATTGCACAGTAGGGTTAGCGAATACGCTATTCGTAATGGCAATAAAACATTTTTTTCAGCCAAAAAAAGAGACGATGCGATAAGAAAAAAAAAAAAAAAAGCCACAATGCCATGTATGTGCGTGTGCGTGTGTACAAATGGTAAATTACATGTTATGTGCGCGTGTGTGCGTGTGCACGTGTGTGTAAGTGCAGTGAGTGTAAGTGACCCCCCCAATCCCCAAAAATGTATGTGTAAGTGTGTGTAAGTGTGAATCTAAGTGTGTATTACTGTAATAAGTGTGTGTTGGTGTGTTTGTGTGTGTAATTGTTGCACTAACCTGAAAAAGTCGCTGGAGACTGTCGCAGACGATCAGGAAGAGCCCCTGGAAGAGATCTGCGACGTCATCTGTGTCCCTGTGCTGTGGGGGCGGAGATCTACGGCGCGGTGTAGGCTGCAGCAGCAGGACACGTAAGTAACACGTGCCTGCTGAAGTTTTTGGGCCCCTGGGCGATCGCGCCACAGGGGCAACTCGATCCCCTGCTCTGCTCGTTGCCTAGGGGCAGGGGATCGAAGCGGAATGGAGCGAGCGGCTCTAACAGCCGCTCCTCCGCTCCAGAACCCGGAAGTGCTGCAGAACGTAGAATCTACGTTCTGTGGCATTTCAAGTTACTTTTCCACAGAACGTAGATTCTACGTTCTGTGGCACTTAAAGGGTTAATTATATCAAGCTACTGTTTTATTATTACAGAGAAAAAGGAAATCATTTTTAAAAATCTGGATTATTTGGATAAATGGAGTTTATGGGAGACGGCCTTTCCGTAATTTGGGTAACAGATCCAATACCTGTATGTAGACCTGGCAGGGTTGTATGTGTATATGTGCGTGTATGGAGTAGTGCAAATGCAAAGTTAAATGCATTAAATACAAACTGGTTGTTACCTATAGTAACAATTAAATATGTAATACTGTAACTGCCATTGTAAAATGCTGTAAGCAATAAATAAAATTGTTAAAGAAAACAAAACATTATCTGGTCAATGTATTTTCAGCCAAACACGCTCTATTTTCATACAATCAGATTCAAAGCAATTCTTTTTGTCCCATACACAGACCATTCAGGAGACATACGTTTGCCCTTGCTCAGAGTTCCCAAGCTCTGGAGCTGGTCTCTTAGGGGGCCAAGAACAGCTGTGGCTGGGAGTCCCAGTCTGAAGGCATTTAGGGTTAGACTTGGGCACAATACATATTTTCTCACCTAGATACTCCTGTAAACGGAGCTTAAAGGGGATGTAAAGGCAAACAAATAAAATCCCATTTTTAGTTTCTTTAATGAAAAAGAAATTTATCTCCAATTTGCTTTAATTAAAACATTTGTACCGTTTTTATAAGTAAAAACATGACTGTATGCAGTGAAATTCCCCCACTTGCTCTGACTGCTGCGGATAGGAAACTTCAGACGGTCCCGAACTGCTCTGCAGGGAAACTATCCTACTTTCAAACGTCAGGGTAGAGCCCCCCACCTTACTTCCCTGACCTCGAACAGCTTTGTTTGTTTCCCTATACAGCAGCCGGCGACCATGTAAATATTTGTACCCACAGACCCAGTGCAGTCTGCATATTCTGATTATTAATCTGTCTTGCTGTATCAGCTTCTTTGACTTGTGCTGTTTTGATAATTTATGACGATCCCTAAGCTTAACCTCCCAACTGAAGCCCAGACCACACTGAGCATGTGCATAGTCTTGGTCTTGCAAACATGTTTAACAACTTTGAAAATATAAATCATTTGTTAAGGTAGGCTTGTGGTGCAGTAAGTTCATGTTTATGTTTAGTATACAAAATACAGTATTTCTAGCCTTATTCTATTTAAGACTTTAGTTCCCCTTTAAAAATCAATTGGGTGAACTCTCATTTTCTACCCAAGATATTCATAATATGTTTGAATGTGTGATCCAACAAATGTAATATATATAGCTTTATGGATACTTACTCATCGCTGATCTCAATATTTAGTTTATTTTTTGTGATTTCCAGTACAGATTGGTACAGCTTGGCCAGAATCTCAATGGTATTTACGCTGGACAGTAGGAAGTCTCCTTTTAATCCTGCAGTAGCAGTCTGTGAAATGAATGCATGAATAGTGTTATCTGTGTTCTGTGAAAACACATAAATTGTACAAGGCAATTCAGAAATAAATGTGACTGACAAGGACACCAATGGGAAGGGCATTTTTTGTTGTTTTTTTTCCTTTTAAAGGAATACAGCCATCCAAAATGAGCTTACAATGAATAAACCGTCCAGCAGTGCAGCCCTCACAATGTGGTCATAGACCTTGAGACACATTACACCCCCACGTAATTTTGGTCCCCCATTCAGAATTCTTGTGTCAACTTTCTATATGGTGTCACAAGGGTGACGGTGAAATGTGGCTAGTGATTGGTCCATGCTTTATCAGAGGAATTCATTGTTTTTAATGACAGTATCCCTTTAAAATTTAGTAGAGATAACAAGTATATACAAGACTGAATTTTGTAGTAGCATATGATAGATCAGGAGATCCGGTACATCTTTATTTTGGAACCTGTTATTAGAAGTTTGCTTTGCTTGTCTGTTCTGTAGGGATGCACCTAATCCAGGATTTGATTTGGGATTCGGCCTTTTTCAGCAGGATTCAGATTTGGACGAATCCTTGTGCCTGGCTGAACCGAACCCGAATCCTAATTTGCATATGTAAATTAGGGGCAGGTAGGGAAATCATGTGACTTTTCATCACAAAAGAAGAATTTTTTCTACTTTTTCCTTTCCTGCCCCTGATTTGCATATGCAAATTTGGATTTGGTTCGGTATTCAGCCGAATCTTTCACCAAAGAATTCGGGGATTCGGCCGAATCGTGGATTTGGTGCATCCCTACTGTTTTGACGCCTTACATTTTCAGTAGTGGGTCCTATAAGATCTATATGTAGTTGTAGAGTTGTAGATTGTTCACAGGGTAGATTAAAGGAAAATTAGATCATATAAAGCACCCTTGGGCAAAAAAGGGGCCATAACGATTGGAGTCTGCCGGCCTGCCGACAAATCTGTTTCAAGTCCAAATATCGTAGCAAAAACAAGAAAACAGGAGGTCTACAAGATTCAAGGAGGAAGACATGGCAGCCTATTCAAAGACTGAAATTAAATGGAGAATGCCTTGGATCAATCAGAAACTTCATGGAGTGTGTAAGCAAAGGGTTGAACAAGGTGGACACTATTGTAGCCTATATTTAAGCATAGGAGCAGACTTGATGAAAGAAATCATTTACAGTACCGGAGTCAATTGGATTACAAAAATTCCATCGTTGAACTTGCTGACGGAAACACTGGCGATCTCGTCCAACTTGGCTAGTGATTTTACTTGGCCTTTTGTAGTTGTGAGGCCTAAATGGGTGTTTGTCAACAATAACATCATAGGGGATCCCTGAAAGAGCAAGCAGCAGAATAAATGCCTGACAAACAACAGCAAAGTACAAAGAGCAAAAGAAATCAGTAAAAATCATGGGGATATCTTGCTGTAAGTAGGAGTTTCATAAATAGATAGAGAACCGAAGAGAAGTGGCATAAACACTACGATGATGTTCTGTTCAACAGTAGATACATGTTGTCTATGTAAGACATTGTTTGTGCTCTGGTTTCTATAGAGATTCTGCCTCAATGAGGAGAAGGAAAACGCTTACCTTGCCATTAGTTTTGGTGATTCTTTGAACATTGGCAGCAACCAGCAATGTTCCAGAAACACCACTGACAGCCTTTTGTAATTTGGGATTATTCTGGACACCCACATAATCTCCCTGGAATGGTTTGGCAACACTAAAAAAGCAATTACAGTTTAATTACAATGCTATTCTCTTAATGGAAAATGATATAATTAATCACTGGAAAATGGTGAAACATTCATTTTTATCAAGTCAAAAATACTAATCCAGCTTGTATAGACAATTATGGCAAAGGGCATCTGTGTTTCTAGTCGTGAATACGTGTGGGATTGGTATTCTAGAAGATGAATTACTTATGCAACCAGAATATTTGCATGGATCTAATGTTTCAGCTGCAAAGATACCATGGACATACTGGATGTCATTTTTTTTTTTACTATATGGGCTAGAGGTTGAGAAGCTAGAAATAGTTGGCTGTGAACAAAATCTGCCCTTGTTTATCACCAGATCAATAGAGCTGAAACAGCAGAATATATGATTTAGAATATAAAGTGTAACTATACAGTCATCATTTGCATTTATGTTTGTGAGCGTGTACACATACTATTATTTTTGTGTGTCTTAAGTTAAAAATGTTGACCATAGAACAGATATTTTTGCATTAACATATTAAAGGGCCTGACGCTGCAGCAGCCTTTGTCAACTTGTATGTATTCTGCCTATAATTAGGCACCCGTGTACTCCTATGTTCTACTATATTGTATATATATCATTGTAGTACATTGACATTCAAATATATCTTTTTTTTAATATTTTTACTCTTCAATGTCAGAGATTTTGGGCTGGCCCACCTGGATTCCAGAAATGCGTATATGCTACAGAATGCAAAATATGACGCAATTAGAGCTTAGAGTACAAATATTTGTAAAATATATATTTGATATGTTTGACCAAGCTTCAATGGGATCTTTAGTCTGTTGACATAAATTCCCAGCCAACAGTATGACTCTCCTCCTTTAACCTAGTCCATTACAGAGGTTTAAAAGCTGAACTTTATAAGACAGTGTGTTCCTAAGCAAGGCCACCATCAGAACTCCAATAATCACTCTATGTTCCTGGGCATCATTAGTGTCCTGTAGTTGACTAAACAATTCTAAATACAGTTTTTTGTGGATTGAATTATAATATTACTTTATACAGTAATACCTCCAGCTGTTTTCTATGCAGAGAAATAAAGGAGAAACTAATGGGGAGAGACAGTAGATACACTTGGGTAACACTGAAAGGCAATAGAGAAAAAAAGATAAGGATTAATGTAAAATGATAGGGATAAGAAAATGAGGAAGAGATGGGTAGGAAAAGAGATGACGAGGGAGAAACAAATGGAGAACAGAAGTAGTAGAATTTAGTGGTAGGATGGATGAGTATAAGCCCAAACAAACTGGTCAGTACAGAAAGGGGGAGAGAAAAAATAAAGCAGTTTAAGAGAGAACAGTAATAAGTGGACCCATTATGGTATCCTGGCATTAACATTAAAGCTCACATACAAATCCTGCAGTTCCTTTCCAAAATGCATATAAACTTCCATCAGAGCAGTGAATGGTTAATATCTGATGGTTTCCCGAGTAGTACTAATTATAATATGCACATAATGATAACCATTTTTTACTGCAAAAAGTACTTCATAGTAAATCTATTAAACCTTCCACTCAACTCTAGCACCATAATCATGTTAAGCAGGACCCAAGTGATGGCAGAACTCAATAACACTGACCTTGCAGGGTAACATTTCTTTTTGCCATTAAATAGCTCACTGGCACATAGTTTGTCCTGTAGAATAGCTTTCCTCTGGGGTGTTAGATTTTCTCTGTATTTCTTACACTGTGGAAAAAAAAGGAAAGGATTTAGCAAAAAGTATGATGTGATTTGCAGACACAGTCGACTAAGCAGCATGTACGCAGAGTTGTCTAAGAGGTAAATCAGGGCTTAACATTTCTTACAAAATAATGAAAAAGCTCTTATGTCAGAGAGCAGATCTGAGGTAGCAAATTAGTTCTGTAAAGCAATGTCATTGGCTGGTAACATAAAGCACTGCAGCCTTACAAGTATGGAAGAACTAGTCATACGATTAGACGTGCCTGTTGTACTGAATGGAAAACCCTGTAAGTTCACCAGTAGGACAACGGTCTGATTGACCAGGGAAAAAAAGTATCAATAGTATCAATTAAAGGCTAGAGAGAACGATGTTTGTAGATAAGGATAGAAGAGCAAGGCAGAGGCATAAATTCTAACCTTCCAGTGGTGGAATATCCTCATGAGTTGTTGACTGGCAGGTGCAAGAAACTTGTACTTTGGTGGAGCCCATGTTTTGTTTGTTGGGGACATTGATGGCATATTATTTTTCAGGCCAATAATATACATTTGCAGCTGTTTTAAAAAAGAAAGAGGGAGAGATTTCCTTTCAGGATACAATCAATACACAGACACTGGAGGCAAATAAATGTCTTTAAAACTAATTGTCTGAGCACTAAATGTTGATATATATATATATATATATTCAATTCTTAGCAGCTGCACTCTAACCCGGACTATATATATATCCAGTTCTTAGATAAACAACTTTAGCTTTGCTTTTCTTAGTCACTTTCATAATCATTCATATTAAGGTATCCAAAATCCTGCCCTGATATCAACCATGAGTTCTGGGACCATTGTGGTAAGAGTGCACTACTATAATAACAATAGCCAGTGTCTCATACATAAAGCATTAAAGGTTTGTTCACCTTTAAGTTAACTTTTGGTATGTTATAGAATGGCCCATTCTAAGAAACTTTTCAGTTGGCTTTCATTTTTTCTTTTTATAGTTTTTTTAATGATTTATCTTCTTCTAACTATTTCCAGCTTTCAAATTGGGGTCACTGACCCCCCCATCTAAAAGTAACTGCTTTTTAAGGCTAAAAAAGTTTGTTACTTCATTTGCTTCTTCCAGTGTCCCTTAAAGGAACAGTTCAGTGTGGAAATAAAAACTGGATTAATAGATGTCAAAAACAAAAAATATTTCTAATATAGTTAGTCAGCCAAAAATGTAATGTATAAAGGCTGGAGTGACTGGATATCTAACATAACAGAACACTACTTCCTGCTTTTCAGCTCTCTAACTCTGAGTTAGTCAGCGCCTTGAAGGAGGGCCACATCAATCCAAAGACCATGTCCCTTTAATCCATAGACCTATCAGTAGATATTAGTTCTTAGCAGCTTTGTTAGTCTCTATGAGCATTATCATTCACATTTTCCAATCTACACATTAATAAGAGAAAAGAAAAAAGCCTTACAATTCTTAGGTAGATAAAGTTAGCCAGCTTCTTTGATGCTGTGGACCTAAACTGTTTTCGGAATTCTTTTCGCACCTGTAATTTTAATGAATGGATTTAATTGCTTGACTTATTATAAAACAACTCAACCCAAGGTGATGCACAGCTTTAAAGAATACTTTAGCTTTACCTGGTTCTACTATATAAATAATAATAACATAACAACAATAATAATAATAATAATAATAATAATAATAAGGTGGTGTTTCCTGAGCAAGACCACCATCAGAAACCCAATAATCAATTTATTTCCTGTACCATTAGGGCATCTGTAGTTTAATAAATAATTCTAAATATTGCTTTTTATAGTGTCAAGAATAATAAGACATGTGACCCTCATTTCAGAAGTTTTCCCGAAGAAACTTTGCAGAGAATAGGAAGGGGAGAGACAGTAGATACAGTTGGGTAATATTTATGGGAATAGCGAGATAAAGAGAAGGATAAAGATAAAATAAAAGGCATAAGAAAAATAAGTAGATATGGGTGGGAAAAGGGATTATGAGGGAGAGTAACAAATCGAAAGGCCATAACAATAATGATAATAATAATAATCATAACAATAATAATATCACTAAAAGCCCATGCAATAAGATGGAGCACTTAAGGGTGTATGAAATAAAATTTATTTTTTATAATTGGAATGTATTAGCTCGGCAGATTTTGCACACAGTCCCCCAATCATCACCAGAGAGAACAGGCTTTTTACATGTAAACAAGTCATAGAATTTGTATGTGAAGAGTGTGTATTTCAGTACATGTGACAATACTGCATATCCGCAGTGATATATACCAATATAGTTGTCACTCTGATACCAAACGCTGCCCAGAAAAACAGTATAATGAGGTATGCTTCTTCTGAAATCTGCTCAGCCTTGACAGCACTGTGTGAGATCTAGAACTGCGTCTTAAGGACAAATTTAAACATGATATAATGAAGAGGATTGGGCTGTCCCACATTAATTAACTACTCAGGTTCTACAGAATATGGATCTGACATTGGGAGCCACCGCAGGTTCTCCCACAACCCCTTGCCAAAGGAAACCCTATTTTAGAGCAACTGGCTACCTTCCCCTAATACATAAACAGAGAGCTTTATAGTCTAATGTAAAAGCACATAGTGTAGTGTATCTTTTAATCATTGCATTTATATTTTATAGAAGGGGTTTCAGTGGAGAAGGGTAAACTAACTGTGCTTCCTGTCATTAACAGTGACCATTGGACAACAGATCTAAAGAACACAGAAATGTTTTTTGTGAAAATACATAAAAATACAGAAACTATTTGCCTATCACATCGAATACAACAAACAAATATATATATAGTAGAAGCAGATTCACTGTATTTCAACAAATGAATTATTGCTAATGATTGGAAAGCAGAACATTAAGCTGATATGTGCAATAATGGAGGTAGATACCGGGGGAGCAGATATCAGTACATTACAGAATAATAGAGCTGTAATCAGACAGAAAGTACACTGGAGAATAGCTGACATATTCTTTGTGTATATAGACAAAGATGAAGGTTAGTTACAGTAATGTTACAGAGAAAGAATCTGTTTGAAGCAGCAGTAATGTGTATGTGATGGGAAAATAATAGCGAGGAGCTAAATATAATACCTAAAGAATGGCTTGAGAAACAGGCGATTGGGAGGCATTACTGACTGTAACAAGAAATGGATTTATTTATATAATAAGCAGTGGGTTTTTTTTTGACGGATTTGGTATGATGCAGCCCAGCCTGCTATTTCTGTGAGATGGAGGGTCGGCACAGCACAGAGCGGCTGATGTCTGAGCAATAAGGAGCTGTGCGTCATCTGCATGGAGGCGGTAATTGAATTCAAAAGATGTGATGAGATCAGAAATGGAAAGCGTGAATGAGGTGAACATGAAACTTGAGTTAACAAACAACCATAGTAAGAGAAAGTTGGGGGGAAGAGCAGTTAGAACAGGTAGTTGTGAAAGAGCTGACACAGATAAGATAAAGGAAAAACAGAAGGAAATACATGTTATATTATTTATATTGTATCATTAAAACGTAGGACTTCAATAAACTAAAGAGTTAATTTACAAACACAAGCTTGGAGTAAAAAGATGGCTGTTTTTTACCCACAGTGCAGCTTTTGTAATAGTAATAACTTACTCAGTAAAGTGCAAGGTGCAATGAGCATATATTGATGCAAGCATTTTTCACATTGCATTTGCGTGACCATAGGTTTTATCAGGGTTTTTTTTCCCCATAATGTTTCTATTGTCTTTTACATACTTACTAAATATAGCCCATGCAGCAGCGACAAGCATTGTTTTCCCAGATAGATAGGTTTTATATTTACATTTCTGGGAGTGCAGTATATGTGTAAAGGGTGGAGTCACTTGCAGAAGAAAAAAATCAGCTTCTCCTATATATATCATTTTATGGTAGAGGGCAGGGCTTCAAATCATTTCAACTATACTAGAAAACACCCTAAGAATTATGATAAAACTTGCAGAATTGTATTATAGATTAATCTTTACATGTCAGAATTCAATCCATCCCTTTAAGTAGTGGACCCCCTCATTACAATATTTTTGGGGTTTTTTTGTCCCCTCACACTACAACCCTTCAAATGCGGGAACACTTTAATCATGCCACTTGTTATCTGTAAATATAAGGTCTAGAACAGGTTAATTTGTCTGGTTACATGTCTAGTTACTCTGTTTTCCTACAACCAGGCACAAGGTAGGGACACCAAACCCAGAGATACCATCAGAAAGTCATTTTGGTAACTGGAAACCTATACAAGAAGGGTATATAACATCCCTTGTGACTTACTGTCCCCTTCTAAATATTGTCTTAGGGGCCCATAATTGACCACACCAAGTAGAACTCCCCCTATCCCTCTGGCACCTAATTTCAGAGTCAGAAATACAAAAACATGCTGAACAGGCAAATTTACCTTGTACCCCCTCCAGTAAGCGCATATTGTTGAGGATGCAGTCTCCTTACGTTTTTCCAGCTTCAGTTTACGCATCAGTACACGTGCCTGGTAGAGAAGGAATGACAGTGAAATCTTTTCTTTCTAATAGTGCAAAAATATATATATATATTTTTTCTTAGGCTGGAGTAAGGAAGTATTACATGTGATACCACACAGCAGTGCACCATTATTAGTCATTGTTGGTTACCTGTACTTAGGAGACAACATCCTATGATAAACCTGTCCCAAAAGGAGCATATTACCTTTACAATAACAATAGCTACACTAATGGAGGCTTCGGTTGAAGTTTATTGGACACAGAACTTGTGCATAGTGTTTGTGCATTGATGTCACTAAGTATGTCAAAACATACTAAGTCCGCTCAAAACCACCAAAACGGTGTGGCTTAAATATTGTAGTATGTATAGATACAGTAGATCTAAGTGTAAATCATGTGCCTTGGAACAAATATCTCAACAGTTGCTGAGTTGCACGATAGTAGTAAAAAAATGTTATATTAATTATACTTTAGCTGAAACTATATACCTGGGTTAGAGTCCTGCATCAGGTCGGGAACGCACAGAATACCCACAAAGTGGTAGGGTTTTGGGCAGAAAGTTCAGATTCCCTTATTGTACCTGCCTGGGTACCCAGCTAAGGTGAAGGATTGGTCCCTTCCTCCCCTGAGGTTATTGCACAATTTTTTCCCTTACCCATCTCATTAGAGTGACATCACTTCCGGTTCACAGTTATGTCACCTCCTGTTTTGCGGGCCCCCAGTCAGTCAGTTTCCAAGCTGCCCCAGTCATGTGACTGATGGACTGCTGGAACTACTTTCTGGCAGGCTGTTACTTCTCCTACTTAATGTAACTGAATCAGTAGCAGTGGGACTTGGCTTTTACTATAAAGTCAGTTCTTAGATCTACTAGAGCTGTTATCTTGTGTTAAGGAGCTGCTATCTGGTTACCTTCCCATTGTAATTTTGTTAGGCTGCTGGGGGGGGTGGAAAGGGAGAGGGGTGATATCAGTCCAACTTGCAGTACAGCAATAAAGAGTGTCTGAAGTTTATCAGAGCACAAGTCACATGCAGCTGGGAAACAGACATTATGTCTAGCCCCATGTCAGATTTCAAAATTAAATATAACAAAATCTGTTTGCTTTTTTGAAAAATGGATTTCAGTGCAGAATTCTGCTGGAGCAGCTCTATTAGCTGATGCATTTTGAAAAAAACATGTTTTCCCATGACAGTATCCCTTTAATCCAATATGTGGGTAAAGCAATGCGAAAGGTTAAGTCAGATTTCTGGAATATATGAGTGGCATGGAAATAGTTCATGAGAGATATTTCATTGCTAAACATATGTTGGAGAAACCTGGGGGATCTTTGAAGTGGCCTTTCAGGTTATTGATAAGCCAAGAGAAAGGGGACAAATAAGAATTGGTTTTGTCTTTACAAGTGCAGTGGATATGTTCTGTATGCTGAGGGCAACATAGGGTGAAGGAGGTTTGAACAAGTATGGGAATGATAATTATTTTTCATATATTTGTTAATATTTTTGACACTGTGATGTTTTTGACCTATTATTCTTATTGTATTTGTATGGAGGAAATTTAAAGGGGTAACAACTGTTGCTAGTAACGCCCTATATAGATACGTGGTAATTATATGTAATCTTGCTTGTGAGTTATTAGCATCAGACAGGACAGAACTGCACCATAAACCAATATTTTTTCTCTGCTCTGTTTAAAGAATAGAACATAAGCCCTGGCATGCCAAGTGGTTTTCCAGGCTGGCCTTTACACCGGATACAACTAGTATGGCACAGTTTCCTGCATTGGGAGCAGTTAGCACTGTGGGCATATGCACATATTACTCTCAAACAACACAACTGTCTGAGAACATATAACCTGCAAGAATATTCCTCTTATACTCCCTTCTAAGGGAAAAAATTACAAATATTATAAAAAATGAGTAAATTACATTTTGAATAAAGTTAAATGCCTGACAAATGCTGCTTTGTAAGAACAGTATAATTTTCTGACAGTCGTGAACATTCTTTTGTACACTCATACTTTATGACTCTATATCTAAATGACTTAGATAAGCTTGGAACATGAGTCATAACAGTCATGAAAAATGCCAGTGCCACTCTAAAAGAGGCAAAGATTCTGTTGTCCTCTATAACAAGAAAAAGCCTCAATACATTAAGCATAAAATGTGCGAGGCAGGCATAAGGGTAATTAAAATAGGATAAAATAGGAAACTCTAGGCTTTTCACAAGAAGCACCACCTGCATCTAACATAAGGGTTACTTATTAGCTGTAGTACCCGAAATTATTACATGAGTCATTCGCAACTGCCAGCACAGTTGTGTTCCGGCAATCTTCCCTCAGTTGCACGTTAAACACCTTTCATTAAACGTACTTGTATCAAAATGCATTTCCTTCCACATAGTTACATAGTTAAATTGGGTTGAAAAAAGACAAAGTCCATCAAGTTCAACCCCTCCAACTGAAACCCAGCATCCATACATACACCCCTCCCTACTTTTAATTAAATTCTATATACCCATACCTATACTAACTATAGAGTTTAGTGTCACAATAGCCTTTGATATTATGTCTGTCCAAAAAATCATCCAAGCCATTCTTAAAGGCATTAACTGAATCAGCATCACAACATCACCCGGCAGTGCATTCCACAACCTCACTGTCCTGACTGTGAAGAACCCCCTACGTTGCTTCAAATGAAAGTTCTTTTCTTCTAGTCTAAAGGGGTGGCCTTTGGTACGGTGATCCTCTTTATGGGTAAAAAGGTTCCCTGATATTTGTCTATAATGTCCTCCAGTGCCGGGCCAGAGTGCCCGGGCGCCCCAGGCAACTGGCCAGCTGCGTCGCCCCCTTCACTGCGCGCGCAGACGTGAGCGTGCGCATGAGCACTGGCTACAGCCTCACTGTGCACACCACCCTGCCGTCAGATAGGAGCATGCGCATATACGCACATGGAACATGACACGCCACCCTGCTGTCAGATAGGCGAATGCGCACATGGAACAGGGCGCACACCATCCTGCTGTCAGTTAGGTGCATGCGCGCATGCACACACGGAACAGAATGCCAGACTGGACAGGGGTAGGCAGCAGTTAAAGGTACGTGCCGGGCGCCCCCCCAAGCTTTGCGCCCTAGGCACGTGCCTACTCTGCCTACCCCTAGTTCCGGCCCTGATGTCCTCTAATGTACTTGTAAAGTGTAATCATGTCCCCTCACAAGCGCCTTTTTTCCAGAGAAAACAACCCCAACCTTGACAGTCTACCCTCATAATTTAAGTCTTCCGTCCCTCTAACCAATTTAGTTGCACTGTCTCTGCACTCTCTCCAGCTCATTTATATCCCTCTTAAGGACTGGAGTCCAAAACTGCACTAAATACTCCAGATGAGGCCTTACCAGGGACCTATAAAGAGGCATAATTATGTTTTCATCCCTTGAGTTAATGCCCTTTTTTTATGCAAGACAGAACTTTATTTGCTTTAGTAGCCACAGAATGACACTGCCCAGAATTAGACAACGTGTTATCTACAAAAACCCCTAGATCCTTCTCATTTAAGGAAACTCCCAACACACTGCCATTTAGTGTATAACTTGCACTGAGCACATAGTTGTGCTCAGTGCCACCCTGTCCTTCCTGCCATAACAAATCAAACACTGCTGTGCCTATTGACTCAGGGGAACCCTGGAGTCACCACCACCTCCATACCAGGCAGTAGCTCCAGGATTCCCTTCCCGCCCAATGTCAATAGATGCAGCGCACTTGTGTCAAAATGATGCCAGGCTTATGCTTAATTGTGCAATGCCTCCTTGCGGCAGCAACAACACTGGAATATTGAGGAAAAACTCTGCATTGTGGGAAAAAAGGTGATTGCACTCCAAATGGCACTTTGCTAGCTGCACTTGGATATGGACATGGATATTAATGACTTATAACTGTTTAGAATTTGTAAGAAGGATGTCAAATATTAAAGGTCCCAAAAGGGACTATGGCCTATCAGCTCTGGGACATAATGTGACATCAGTGGGGGCATGGCCAAACATACTATAAACAGACTATATATTGTACACTCTCCATGAAAGAACGCCATAATTTTTCTTATAGTCTGTATAGAGAAATTCAGGTATGGGATCTATTAAACAGAATGTTCGGGGTTCTGGGGTTTTCTGCATAAGGGGTATTTCTGTAATTTGGATCTCCATACCTTAAGTCTACTAATAAAAACATTTAAACATTAAATAAACCCAATAGGATTGTTTTGCCTCGAATAAGGATTCATTATTTCTTGGTTGGGATGAAGGTACTGTTTTATTATAACAAAGCAGGGCTGGAACTAAGGGTAGGCAGAAGAGGCAGCTGTCTACAGCACAATAATAGGGGGGCTCTAGGAGGCTACCTCTAAAATAGTCTTCTGCCTACCCCTAGTCCACACCTCTCAGTCTTACTCCCCTTCCTTCCCTCCTGACACCCTCCCCTCCGTCGCTGTCCCTCCCCTCCATCACTCGCTCCCTCCCTCCCCTCCATCGCTCACCCCTCCCCGTCGCGTATGGGATCTGCTTTCTGGATAGCAAATCCTGTACCACAAACCTATGCCAGTATTCTCATGAACTAATCATAATTAATAAAGACAATGTAATTGCAAAGTTGCCTGTTATAAAACAAAAATCAATCCTTCCAAGACTGTGCCATTCTGTCAGTATGATGGCCATTTGAAGGAATTTGTGGATACACATTTCTTAATTTTTCTTGCACCTCTTATTATTGATATCCTTTATTTATGTAGCGCCAACATAATCCAAGTGACTTTTGAAGCATTAAGCAAACTTACCTTCCAGCCACGAACATAGGCTTGGAGTAGCAATGCTGAGAACTTAATGTTCTGATATTTCTTCTTTTGCTGTAAGAAGCACAAAAAGAGGTGCAGAGGTAGGGTTACAACATGCTCTTTACTGTTAATAACGGAAAGTGTATGTGTTTTAAGATTAATCTCTTTATCTCTGCACCTAATCCATTATCATTGCTAATATCTCATTTTCCTCTGTTCAAGGACAGTCAGCCAAGTATAAATGGACAGCAGCTGAAGGGATGCAGTCTATTCAATCAATTTTTTAAGACTAAGCAAGTTAAAGGGGAACTAATGTAATAAAAATGTATATGAAATATGAAAACAATTAAGACGAGCTTCATCAGACAGACATAAGAAACATTCTAAATATTATTGATTAAAAATTCTGGACTGATTCTGAAAAAAATAAACCATCTTACTCTTCACTATTCCCCCTCTCAGCAATCTGTCTCTCTTTATGCAGCTTTGTGTCAGAGTTGGTTATAATGAAGACAGTTTATTCTAATACATTGCCATAGGCTTAGAGCATTGATCAATACTCTCTCTTTAATATCACCATTCACTTGTGGACAGTGATGGGCGAATTTGCCGAAAAATTTGCGAAATGCATTGAAGTCAACGGTGGTATAAATAATTTTGACGTGTGACAATTTCATGTGCGCAACTATACTGATGTGCAACTATTTTTTTTTAGTTGCGGCGGATTTTTTGCCTGCGATAGGGCAAAAAAATTGCGAAATGCATTGAAGTCAATGGTGGTATAAATAATTTTGACGTGCAACAATTTCATGTGCGCAACTATTCTGATATGCAACATTTTTTTTTTGTCACAGCGGATTTTTCTCCAGATTTTTGCCACAGTTTCACGAATGTATTCGCTGGTGGCAAAATGCGGAAATTCACAGAAAATGCATGCCTGGTGAATTTAAGCGCCCATTACTACTTGTGGCTTGTGTATATACTGACCAGGCTTGGTGGATAATCGTGTCATACTGAATTTACTAAATTGCCAACTAAATAAACCATATGTGGGGGACCACACAAGCAAATCTTCGTGTGTGTGCTTTATGATGACCAGTGCTTAGTTAGAGCCATTGCTTCAGATACAAATAATACTTACAGCATGCCCCTTGTAAAAGGCAGAGATGATAATCTGGCTCTTGCGCATGAGCAGAAAATGAGTGCGGCATCGCCATCCACGGAAAGCTGTCTGTATTGTAGTCGCCAACTCATCCAATCGACGTCTGCGTCTTTCCTCCAAATCAAACAGCTGGAGAGAAACAGATCAATAAAACCCAAGTCCAGAATACTTAAACAAAGCAATAAAGAGCCATCTGGGCTTAATTTATTAATATGTGTAATGGTTTGCACATGTTGATAAGACTTTCCAGCAAATATTTGAGTCAGTGCTAATATTCACACCCTGTATATATAGAATGTAGAACTTGCAGTGTTTAATGAGAATTTTAATGAGCCATTATTTACAACGTTACTTTCAGAAACCATTAAAAAATAATAATGAATAAAATCCATATAGTGAAATATAAATTGAGCACGCAATCCCAATGTAAATCAGTAAACACTACATAAATGATACATATTGTAAGAAATTGCCATCTTGATTTTGTTATTTAATACGAAAGCTGTTGTTCAGGGAACTTACATGAAGCCCTGATTATCATAACAAAGGTTTTCCTGTGACTACCAAGGCCTATGTCTGCTGTGGGTACCATAAAACTGATTTTGTATGCGAGAAAACTTGCTCAACTTACAATATGGTCATTTTAAAGGTAAGAATATGCACGTTGCTATATGGATCAGTCAGGATATGAAATCCCATTATGCATAAGTAGCACTTGTTATGGATAAGTGCCAATAGTTTTTGCAGAATTGACTTTAGTATAATGAGCTTTAGGAAGGGCAATATATATATATATATATATATATATATATATATATATACTGTATAGTGATAAACGTTATCAGTTACTGGCCAATCTGCTTTCACAGCAGATAGAAACATGTTACGATATCACTCACTGTGCTTGGAGTTCTGATAAATATTTTGGTATGTCCAAGTGCTGCTTCTTCAGAAGAAATATCTAACTCTGCCATTATTGCTGCCACTCCATCCCTGAAACAAAACAATGAATAATAACAACAACAACATTATTAATAATAATGATCAAGCATATATATATATATATATATATATATATATATACACACATACACACACACACTTCTAATATCCTTATAGTTAACAGTAGGGGTGCATTGTTTGTAACAATACAATCATTTCCATGGTTCATGTGACACATATTACATTACTAAGCACCAATGATGACACCACTAAGCAGCATTTATAAGGAAATATTTTATAAAACATTTATATACTGTAGCTATATATCATCATTATACCCAAAAGATATTGTAAATACCGTGGTTCTCCTGTCCAATGTGGCCAAGTCTGCTTGGAAATCATCTTGTAGCGTTCCAGGAAAGGCTTGTACAACTGTCTGTAGGCAAATCCAGCCCGGCGGACTTTCACATTCTCCAGCAGTCCCAGGTAAAGTATCTGAGTTTTCACAAGGGCATCATCAAATAAGGATGGCTTCTTTGAACTATTGGGCTTTAGGCATCTGTTGACAAAAGATACATGCATGATGTATGAATTGTATTTTATATAGAAAAAAAAATCAAGGCAGGTATTTTGTTGCTGTTTATATAACAGTTAGCGCTGCTGAAGTTCACGGCAGCCATATTCTACTTCTACTGGGCATTTGCCTGGGGGGGGCAGGTAGTCTGGAGGAGGAGGGAGGGGGGTCTACCCAGGGTAGGGGAGGAGCGTTTTTTTTTTATTACGGGTTGAATTCTACTTTAGAAGCCTGTATTTTCTTACCAACCTCAATACCAATGTTTCTATCAAACCATAAAGGTTTTGTTTTGAGTGTAGATTTGCTATGATTTATATACAAATGTATTTTAAAAAGTCACCTGATATAGTTGGGGTTTTTGGCATACAGATTTTTCATGAGAGTTGATACAGAGTTTTTGAACTGGAATCCGACAGTATGAGGACGTTTCAGTGAAGAGTTCTTTGGACTGCCTTCTGGGAAAAGAGTTTGCAGAAGTTGGTGCTTGGCACTCCACATGGCTTGGGAAAGGTCTCTGAAGAGAAGGTCATTATTTTTGTCCAAAAACCCATCAGTGTTGTATGTTACCTGCAAAGAGAAGTGACGGTGCTTTGTAAACAGAATGCACCTCCAATCCTATCTACAAAATAAACCATTGGTTTGGTGCACCAAATATTCAGTAACCATCAATGCAACTTACCTGGCCAGCATAATGTTCAATGCGGAAGCAATTATCAGGCAACGTTAGATCGGCAATACGCTTTTCATTCTGAGTGACCTTACTCTGGAAGTGTTTGTGATTTTTGAACTTTGTGCCAAGCTTGGAAAGGAAAGTGGCATCAGACACCTTGCCTGGGCGCAGACACTCTTCATCTAGCACTGCCAAGATTCCATTTGTGCTCTGATGGAAGAGAACACAAATACAATTGCATCAGCTACTAAAAAAAGTCTCTCCATTTGTAAAAAATTATATTTAAAACAAAAATATTAGCAAATAGGATTTTCAGAGTAACAGAAACGAGTAATACTGTGCAATTCTTCCTCTAGGGGGAAGCAAACATCCAATCTTCAGCGCTTGACAAAGTACTGTACAATAACTTCAGGTGCTCTATGATCTGAATTGGTCTCCTCTGTTTAAATGTGTATTACTGATATGTGTGAACAAAAAACTCCCAGTCCCTATATGTATTGTGAAAGCAGAATATACAATGAAATAAAAATCGACTTACATCTTCTATGAGGTTACAGATGACTTCATTGTCAGTATAGACAATCCGTGTCCATTTAATACCCTGTAAAAATTAATAGAATCCAAGTAATTTCAATACGGATCAAAAATAAACATTGGTCATTCCAGTTGTTTATGTATCCTAACACAGTTGGCTGATAATGCTGGGACATTAAGCAACAATGTTAAATTTTGTTTTTGACTTAATTATATAATTACGTTTTCTTCACTTTTTGCTTCAGTGCTCCATTCTAAAAACACGGTGCAGGCAGCCAGCATGTGGCACATTTTAATAAAAGACACTTTTTCAAACTGCTGCTGTTCTTCTATTCATTATGACTGTTGCATAGTGATGGGCTAATAAAATGGGCAAGCATGGGTTGAGCCACACTCAAATGTTTTTGCGAAACTGCTTCGAAAATTCACCAGCGGAAAATCCACCGCAACGTGTTAAAAGTTTCTGCGCATCAAAAACATTTTGACACCCATTGACTTCAATGCATTTGGACAAAATAGTTGCGCATATAAAAATTGTTGCTTGCATCAAAAATTTTCACGCGCCAAAATCATTTTGACAGCCATTGACCTAAATGCGTTTCGCAAATTTTCAGGACAGATTCGCCCATCACTACTGTTGCACCAATCTACAAACACTGCTAAATATTTGTGTACCATAAAAATAACATGGATGTTATGTGCATTACTTAGACCCCACTCCTCGTTCATTTTGATACAAATAAAAGAGCAAAGTACTAAAGATTTATAAATAGGTAATTGATATAAAAAAAATCAACATGAGAACATCTGTGTTTTCCTTAGGCTTGTTTATGTTTTAGTAGTTTATTTTAAGTGGAAAAAGTGGTTCTATCATCAGCCCAGTTGAATGTCAACAAAGCAACTTCCCATACTATTTCCTTAAGTCAGGGGTCATCGTCCCATGGCTCTCTACCAGCTGCAGGATAACAACTGTCTACAGACACTGACAGCAAGCGCTAAATGAATTGTTCATGTTTATAAATGTGGGTCTGGTTTCAGAATCAGGGAAAGATTTGACTGGGAAAACTGTGAGAAGCTTGCAAAAGTCATTGTATAGGCCCAAAGTGAAATGGATGTTTGGGGAGGCTGTCATCTTGCAGATATTATATGGTTGCAGAGAGTTGGTGGTTAGATCATCATATGATTAAAAGTTTTCTAAATATATCTCTCTTTATAATGACATAACAGTAAGTACTGGATTTTTTCTTACAACGTTTTATTCCAATTTGTCCAAAAACACAGAAAATCCTTACCTTTTAGACATGCTTACTGGCCACACTGCCATCTACTGTACACAGTGATCATAATACACCATGTATATCAAATTTAGGCTGAATTAAGTGAAAAGCTCAAACCAGTCACCACTGTAGTTTCAAATGTATCTTCAGAAAGTCATAAATCAATTAAAAGTATAAGAACGGCGTTAACATTTTTTGAAAGGGAAAGTGCATTACCTCTCTTGTATATTCTTCTTGCTCTTCCTTCAGTGTCATCTGAATGAATATCTGCTGCAATTTTTCATTACAGTAATTAATGATAAACTGCTCAAAGCTGTTGACCTAAAAAAACACCGGAGTTGTAAAATATAGGTCCTAGTTATATAAAAAAGGGCACTGTAAGATCTTGCTAAAGAACAGTGGATTAACTGCATTTATAAGGCCAAGTCAACAGTTTGCTTACTCTGTCTGTATTATAATGTTGATCATTGTCTTTTCCCTCTGGAGATTTCAGCTGCTACAGATATTTGAATACAGTCCTTTCTAAATCCCTTCCTACTGCTAATACTGATCCTGTATTTGAATGATTCATACCATATTTGCCTTCATTAAGATTAAAAAAACAATGGCTTTGTTACAAACGACAGATTGAATAAAGATTCCAGCGTGAAGGGTGTCCTGTACTTACCTCCAAAATCTCAAAGCCATAAATATCTAGCACACCCATGACCTTTTTCCCTTGGAACTCTGAAACCTGAAATGAAAACAAACTCATGAAATATTATGTTTTGTTTTTCAACTCAACTCATCAGGGTAGAGTGCATGACAAGTGATCACAGAAGGGTCTGAAAGTCAGTAAACAATCCACGCATTCAGGACTGTAAAGTAAGACTTTGGAAGTAAGGGATCACTAAATAGGAGGCTGTGGGGATCATTTGAAAGGTATGTCAAATTTTTATGTCAATTTTATGTCAGTATTGATTTAATAATGTATATATTATTGAGTGTTTGTGTATAGGCTTACTAAAGAGGTGTTTTGGCTCTTCTGAATAAATGCAACTTGCTATATGTGGTATGGGAGTTCTACTGGGGGTTTCTTAAAGAGACCCCGAATGCAAATGCAACATCACTAAGGGGCGCAAAAGTGGCTGCACTTCAAGCACATAAAAAAACATTTTTCAAAGTAACAGGGTTTCTTGTGGTTTGTTTTTTTTGAAAACCAATCACATTTTTAAGCTGCCATTTTCTTGAATTTTGTAAAAAAATAATATATGTGTATTTATACAGTCTGTAAACTTTATACATTCCCCCCATATTTAATAAAAGGCACTAAGTTTGCCCAGTAGCAGTAACGCATAGCATCCAATAAGATGTTTGCTTGAAACAGGTGACCAGTAAATTCTACCTGCTGATTGGCTGCTATGTGTTACTGCTCCTCCGCAAACTCAGTGTCTTTTGTTACCTAACCCCTTATATGTTTTATTTCTATGTAGACTATATTGTGTAATGTATATTGTTAAAATAATGTGAAATACAAACATACAGTATGAATTCTGCATTTTTGTTTTACAGCATTAATAATCAATTACTGGGAAAGAGGGGAGTTATTTATATATTTTTTGTAAGTTCAGATATGTTCAGATATTTTCAGATATAATATACAAGGCTATTAACAAACTGAACAGGCTACTTAAACAGATGCAAATCAAACTGACACTTCTAAATTCATGAGCCTATGATCAAGGGATACAATCCCGAAACGCGTTAGGCGGCTTTCAGCAGTTTTTTTCCCAATAAACGTATCCACAAATGCCGTCAGTCTGTGGAGTTTTTGCTAAATTCATGATAGAGTGGAACGCTGAGATACAAATACCTGTACAGTTTTTTTATTATAATTTTTTTTAATTACACCTCCAATACTAAACTTACAATAGATTAAGTAAAGTAAAATCACTTACTTTTATGCTTTCATTAATCCTCTGAACAAGCCAACTGAAAAGCCGATCATAGAGATTCTTAGCAAGGGCATCCCGGGCATAGATTCCCTGAAACACACATTGTTTCATTCTTAAGTATATACAGTACTGAATTTGAAAGAAACATCAGTACACATCCTGACAAAAGATGGACTCTTGCATTTTATACTTTTTATTTTATTATGTACAGGTACAGGACCTGTTATCCAAAATTGCTCAGGACAATGCTTGGATAAGGGGTCTTTCCCTAATTTAGATCTCCGTTAAAATTATTTAAACATTAATAAATTTGATAGGATTGTTGTACCTCCAATAAGTACAAGCTACTGTTTTAATATTACTGAGTAAAATATGAATATATATATATATATATATATATATATATATATATATATATATATATATATAAACATATATAAACAAATATGAATTATTTTGTTAAAATTGAGTCTCTGGGAGATGGTTTTCCCGTAATTTGGAGCTTTCTGGATAATGGTTTTCCACATAACTGATCCCACACCTGTATTATTAAATATAAAAGCAATGTATCACATCAAAAATGTAAATAATAGATAAAGGAAAGATATATGATAGATAGGCATACAGATACATAGATACACATATACATAAAGATAGATGAAAAATAGACAGATGGACAGACAGACAGATAGACAGATAGATGATAGATAGTTAAACAGATAGATTCCAAATGGGGGTCACTGGTCCTATATAAAAATAAATGCTCTGTAAGGCTACAAATGTATTGCTACTTTTTATTCTGCATCTTTCTATTCAGGCCTCTCGTATTCATATTTCAGTCTCTTATGCAAATCAATGCACGGTTGCTAGGGTAAATCAACCAGATTGCTGAAAATGCAAAACTAAATAACTAAAAAAAACACAAATAATAAAAAATCACAACCAATCATTCTTAAACCAACAGGAGTGCAATTTAAGGGCCGTCTGGGTGAACGGAAGGGTCCTTCAGCACATACTTTCCTCCTCCTTAATTTAGTCTGGCTGGGATAGAAGAGAGTGGACAGTCTAGGTGGGGGAGCCCAGTCCGACACTGCTTATATGAGATGCTTGGGAACTGGGTTCAACAACATTTCCTGAATCATAAGTGAATGTATCATCTTGCAAGTGGTACTTATCTTATACATTGGCTTTTGTGGTTGTCATTCATATTTATAATTCACAATTATTGTATGTATTCTAAACCATTAACAGATGACGCCATACCTGGGATTGATTGAGCGTAGTCACAACCTTCTCCTGTTTGGCTTCTACAGTGCGTATACTGAATGCATTCTCCAACATGGAGGAGTCCAGGCCAATCAGAGAGCCAATCTCATTTATGCCTAATAAATTGCAACACATTAATCTGGCTGACAAAATTCAAGTTTGGTAACTGCATTCTACAGATAAATTCTATCACCTTGTCACATAGTTTTTGTAAAGTAAAATACTCCAGATATTACTATTCATTCATTTGGAACTGCAAGTCTGATTTCAATAAAAATACATTCATCTATTCATTATTCTACATATTTATCATATGAGCCAAAAGGGGAAATAAAAAAAGCATTTTTATATTTATATTTTTAAAACTCAGCATTACAAAGAGGGGACAATTCAACACAATGTTACCTCTTCAACCAATTACAGAGAGTGATTAGTTATTATTAAAGATCTTGTGAAACAGCATAATCCATTACTTTAAAACTGCACCTGGACACATTTCTTTTACACATAACATCTCAAGGATCAAATGGAACAAACTTACCCTTTGTGTCTGTAATGTAGCAGGAGGCCATTCCGTTGGCTTGAAATTGTCCCTTGATCTCTACATTTCCCAACTTCAGTATCACAGCAACAATTTCTAAAATTGAGGTCACCTCAGCATTGGAAAGTCCAATAATCTCCATGGCATTCTATCAGATAAAGTGCCAAGATTACTTTTTCACCTTCTGTGATATAGTTTTATACTTTCTGGTATAGAAGAGTTTAATCACCCTTATAAAAACAAGCTACGGTTCAAATAAAAGACAGCAATGGAATTCATCTTGAACAAACTGTTGTTATCCTACATTTTCCTTTCAGTTCTATATTGGACCAAAATTAAAAGGTTAGAGCTGAAGAAGCATCATAAATACAGTATATATATACCTTAACAATCTGAAAGTTTTCAACGTCTCCCATTCCATTTAGACTGCTGGGATCATTATTCAAGTAGTTGTACTTGCTGCAGTCGGAGACCAGTTTTAGTTTTCCTAAAAGACAATTTATACGGTTACATAAAATTTGGACATTAAGGAAATTCCTATTAATGTGACCTGTCTACTAGTAAAGTTTTCTAGTGGCTTGTAGTATATTAGGAATAGAATAAAAAGTGTTTGCTCTTTAGTAGTGATGGGTGAATAAATTCGCCAGGTGCAAATTCGGAGTGAATTTCCACGTTTCGCCGCTGGCAAATAAATTAATGATAAAAGTGTTTGATGCCCGCAACAATTTGACGCGTGCATAAAATGGTCCACGTTAAAATTATTTGGACGCCCGTTGACTTTAATGTAAATTGACGCCGGCATCAAAATTCGCATTTCGCTGGACAAATTCACCCATCACTACTCTTTGGAAAATCTGGATTCCTGGAGCAGTGGCTCCCTGAGCAAGCTGAAGTTCTGGATTATATTAATGATTATGTTACCGAGCATGCACTGCAAATTGGTTCTTGCAGAGTTTAATGTGGAAAAGTCCTCAGGCTTCATAAAAAAAGAAGAAGCCGGGATCTGAAATGAACAGTGATGTTACCCAAAACAACCTGATTTTTGCTTCCATTTTCTAGCTTGCAGTATATTGTTTTAAACTAATGGCAATTCTATTTGTGCATTTTATTATGTTAGTAAATCAACCTCAGTCAGAGAGGGAACACAGTGATAAATTAGTCCTAGCTTTCCATGCAATCCCATGCAAACTACACTGACTATTTTATGGAGAATTTCCCCCTAGTTCATTGGTGTTTGGGGCTAGATTCTCACCTAGGAGCTCAGTGCCCCCTCCGGCAAGAAGCTGGTAGAATATGTGAAAATTTCTTTCTCCTTTTACATTCCTGACCACACGGGATTTCTCCAGTAGATCTGTTGAGGGAGAGAACAAAGGAAATATTAGATTTGATTAGATAATTGGCACGTTTACAGAACACTAAACAACAATGGCAAGAGATGGCAGTTGTTTAGCTCAAGTTTAGGGTTGGAGTTGGGGCGTCAATGTGAAGATAAACAGACTCTCCATAGTCCATTCACACAAGGGAGAGGTTCTATATCTGTAAAACGATGCGGCTGCAACTTGAATGTAAAGAAGCTCACTAATAAGCTGCTCCAATGATGCCACTTTAAAGGAACAGTTCAGTGTAAAAATTAAAACTGGGAAAACAGATAGGCTGTGCAAAATAAAAAATGTTTCTAATATATTTAGGCAAAAATGTAATATATAAAGGCTGGAGTGACTGGATATCTAACATAATAGCCAGAACACTACTTCCTGCTTTTCAGCTCTCTAACTCTGAGTTAGTCATAGACTTGAAGGGGGGGGGCTAGGGCCACCATCAAGGAGGGCATGAGTGTACTGGGCCCGGGCCTGAAGGAGGCCCAGCAGTGCTGAACTTTTTGAAAGAGCCGGGCCCCCCTTGACAGTGCCGAAAGCTGTGTCGCCTCCTTCCGAAGTCCTGAACAGCCAAAATGCATAAGTGCCGAAAAAGCCAAACAGCCGAAGTCTCGAAGCCACAAAAAGTCCAGAAGCCACAAAAATAGCCAAAGCCAGAAGCAGGGAAAAGACCTAAAGTCACGAAAACAGCAGAGATTGAAGTCCTGAAGCACCGAAAAGACCCAAAGTCACAGAAACAGCCGGAATTTCAGTACTGAAGCAGTGAAAGGACACAAAGTCACGAAAGGAGGCAAAGTTGAAGTCCTGAAGCCACAAATTCAATTCCTTTGAACACCAAGTTTTTTTTAATCCCCTGGTCACCAATGTATTATTTTAATACTCTATAGGCCCCTGCCACCAATGTTTGTATTTTTAAACAATATTCTTTGGGGCCCCAATTTTTTTTTTAACTTGTAAGGGGGGCCCTGGTGCCAATTTTTTTTTTTTTTTTAAATATTCTTTAGGGCCCCAATTCTTTTTAACTTGTAAGGGGGTCCCTGGCACCAATGCTTTTTTAAAAAAAACTTATAGGGGGCCATGGCGCCAATTTTTTTTTTTTAACTTATAGGGGGGCCCTGGTCCCCAATAGCTTTTTATTACTTGTGTGTGTGGGGGGGGTTACCTTTTTTAGCGCTGATGTCTGTATGGTCTTTTAACTGTGATGTGGAGTGGCTTGGGGGGCAGGGCCAAGGGGCCCCCAAAAATGTTGTTGTACGAGGCCCTGTGATTTCTAACGGCTGCCCTGGAGGGCCATGTGGGATATAACTGTTCTGTGAGTTTGCAATTGATCCTCAGCATTCAGCTAAGATTCAAAAGCAAACCGTTATGATCCATGTGCCCCCTCCCCTCAAGTTGCTTATTGGTTCCTGCCTGTTAACCAATCAGTGGAAACCAAGAGAGCTGCAAAGCAGGAAGTAGCGTTCTGGCTATTATGTTAGACATCCAGTCACTCCAGCCTTTATACATTACATTTTTGCCTAACTAACTATATTAGAAACATTTTTTATTTTGCACAGCCTTTATATTTACCCAGTTTTTATTAAGGAAATAGAATCTAGGGGTAACTCTGTGGAATTAGTTCACTGGGACATTTCTTAGACACAGTTACCAATGGAAAATGCTGGCAACCACTGTGATTATAGAGTGGACACCATCAGCACCCAATAAACATGGCTATCTTCTCAGTTGGTTAATTAAGGAGGCAAGAGAGCTGCATGTACGAATCATAAATCCAGTGTGGAGTTTTGATACTGTGATAAAAGAAAATTAGGAAGACGGGCCATCAGGAAGCACATCTGGAGCTACAGTCAGATAGGATACCCTATAATGCTCAGAAATGTGTTTCTTGTGTATCAAACACAACATATAGGAATTATCAGCATCTAAGTATTCCATAAATAGGCTTAAAAAGAATGCTGCTTTCTGTTCTTATTGCCCAGGAAACTTTAATAATATCCCACATGTTTCACATTACAAGACAGGATGCAGCTGGAACTTGAGAAGTAGCCTCGGCTCATTAGGGTTTCTTTAATGCATATTGCTGCATATTACTTTTTAACCCCATCCTCTGAAGCACAACTCTCTGTGTGACTCTGATCTCACAAGGAGGAAAGGGGGCAGTTTTCCTGCTCCATGTCTCTTCGGAAATAAAAATGAGAGAAAGAACAACTGAAGTGTGAGAAAGAATATGACGTGGGTGTATTAAGGGTTAAATGAAAACGGAAGCTGTTTATTTATTTTTTTAAATTCCCTTATAAAGCCTTGAGTTAGTGTATGCTATAAAAAGATACGGATAGTGAAATTAATTGGCGAGGTATGGTGACGTCATTCCTGGACCCTGTTATAGTACAGGTATAGGACCTGTCATCCAGAATCCTTGGGACCTGGAGTTTTCCAGATAAATCTGTATATACAGTAATTTGGATCTTCACACCTTCTGTCTGCTAAAAATCATTTAAATATTAAAAAAAATCCAATAGGCTGGTTTTGCCTCCAATAAGGATTAATTATATCTTAGTTTGGATCATGTACAAACTACTGTTTTATTATTACAGAGAAAAATGGAATCATTTTAGAAATGTGGATTATTTGGATTAAATGGAATCTAGGGGAGATGGACTTTCCATAATTCGGAGCTTTCTGGAGAACGGGTTTTCTGATTCCATACCTGAACAGTACTGCTGGTATTTCACACAGGGTTACACATTTCTGCCATAAACAGGGACCCACTGGGCCAAGTGGGTTTCTGATTCTGGTCATTAAAGGAATTGTTCAGTGTAAAAATAAAAACTGGGTAAATAGATAGGCTGTGCAAAATAAAAAATGTTTCTAATATAGTTAGTTAACTTATTTAAATCAAATTGGGAGCAGAAGTAGTAAATACTATTAGTAAGCATGTTGGAGACCTCTAGTGACCAAAAAGAGGCAAAACCACAATCTCAATAATTTCTCCAAAGCATGCTATTCAATAAAAAAATATTTTATTCACATCAGTAGTTAAAAAACATGTATAGTAATCCCTCTAACGCCTAACGCGTTTCATGCTTACCCAGCACTTAGTTCTGCCTATGACTAAGTGCTGGGTAAGCATGAAACGCGTTAGGCGTTAGAGGGATTACTATACATGTTTTTTAACTACTGATGTGAATAAAATATTTTTTTATTGAATAGCATGCTTTGGAGAAATTATTGAGATTGTAATATAGTTAGTTAGCCAAAAATATTATGTATAAAGGCTGGAGTGATTTGATGTATAATAAGTCAGTCAGGACACTACTTCCTGCTTTTCAGCTCTCTTGGTTTACACTGACTGGTTGCCCTGGCTACCAGGCAGTAACCAATCAGAGACTTGATGGGGGGGCACATGGGTCATATCTGTTGCTTTTGAATCTGAGCTGAATGCTGAGGATCAATTGCAAACTGACTGAACAGAAATGTACCATGTGGCCCCCCTTCAAGTCTCTGACTAACTCAGAGTTATAGAGCTGAAAAGCAGGAAGTTGGATTCTGGCTGTTTTATTAGACATCTGTTCACTCCAGCCTTTATACATTACATTTTTGGCTAACTAACTATATTAGAAACATTTTTTATTTTGCACAGCCTATCTATTTACCCAGTTTTTATTTTCACACTGAACTATTCCTTTAACACACTCTTATAATAAGAAATCAGTAGTCATTTACAAAACCGTAGAAAAATTCCTGAAATTTCAATGGGCGTTTTTTTCCCAGTGCAAAAAAAAACATTTTTTTTGTTCCGACAAAACAAAACACAGAGAAATTCGAATAATGCCACTGGCATGGAGTTTTTTCCAGTTAATATTAAAACACACATGCCATTTTTCCTGTGGAAAAAAAAAAAACTTCTGTCGAAACAAAACACGTGGCAAAATTCTAGTAAATGTTCCCCATTGGCAAAAATGTGAATTTGGCACGAAACTGTACCAGAGGAATACGTTTGCTCATCACTAAACATCAGAAAAGTGTAGTGTACATACTGCTGGGGAGTATTGTTAATGTAGTGAATATATAATTTAAGAAGCTAGAAATAAGCTGTACTGGATAGCAGTTCAGATCTTTTACCAAATGCCAGTTGTATGATTTTATGTAGGTTCGGATAAGATTGTATGGGGTCAGGATCATTCAATCTGGTGTTTTAAGAAGATTTTTTATAGGAGGGATTTCTCCGAGAATGTCCCAGCATTGAGCTTCCTTGTTCCTGTGCAACACATGTCTTTGTGCACATACGGCCTGCACATTTTTCTTACAGAACAAAGATACATTAGGAATAGTGACAAGACACACATGTACCCCTATGTAGAATGCTTGCTTCAGAGTTGGGTACAGCCCGAGCAGGACCTTATGTGGGGTCGAAATGATTATGACTGAAGGAATCAGTCTTTCTAAAGACAAATACGTAGACAATCAAAATAACACTTAATATGTAGTCATTGGATTATAATACGATTAAATAATTAGTTATTACATTGAATTGTGCCCTGTGATAGCAACGGCGCTACTAATTCCTTACATAAAACATTCTTTAAATGGAAGATAATTCCTCAAGGCCAGTTGAGACATATTTCCCTGTGTGAGTCTATGAGCCATCAATGAAATACAACCACAATGTTTTGTCTCCAGTTACTTGTACACTTACAGTTACTGATTACGCCTCCCACAGGATCTCCTTTAAAGTCAAATTCAATGTCCATGTATTTCCCCTGAAAGGTAAAAGGCTCATATTAATACACTGTAAGATGCATAATTCTTTATGATGGGCCCAGAAATTGTGATATTTATAGCAGAAACAGCTGAACAGACTACGGTACCTATTATCCAGAATGCTTGGGACCTGAGGTTTTCCAGATAAGGGGTCTTTATGTAATTTGGGTCTCCATCCTTTGTCTTTTTGCCTCAAACAAGGATTGTTTATACCTTAGTTAGAATTGTGTACAAGGTACTGTTTTATTATTACAGTGAAAAAGGAAATTTAAAAATGTGAATTATTTGATTAAAAAGGAGTCTATGGGAGATTGAATTCAGGTAATTCAGAGCTTTCTGGATAATGGGTTTCTGGATAGCAGATCTTATGCCTGTACTAGTAACTAATGATCGAAAGTGTGTCTCCTATAGGACAAAATACAGAGATGCAGTTTATAGTATAAAACGATCCATAGGAAAATCTGACTTGTTTCCAGCCTACCACAAGCGATTCCCCAGCAAGTAGAGTGTGCCCTAGGCTTGGCAGAACAAACAAAATTACTGAACAATGAAAATTCATGAATATTTAACGTGGCAGGCTATAACCACACGGTTGAAGGTTGCAATAAAAAAGGATTGTGATGTTCTATCGTGTTAACGATATGCCAAGCTTTACAGTGCAGTGTGCAATTAAAAAACCCTGTAAATCCATAAATCAACCAAATTCTACAGAGATATACAACTAGTTAGACATGACTTTGTGCAGGAGAGTAGTTCAAAGCGCAATGTTGCTCCCTCTGTTCATATTTTCTTCCAATTAATTAAAATCCATGTGCCGGATAAAGGTGTGAATGGCTTTAAGGGACAGCATAAACCCTTTCTTTTTTCTCAACAAAGACAACATTTTTTCACACTTAGTAATGCCTCCTTTAATTGGCTGATTTAGTTTAATTTGAAATATTGAGCTCTGTATAAATAACCCCCTCCCGTCACCCCATTATTGTGACTGTATTGTCTTTCAAATAAGCAGAAGTGCATTATGCAGGGGGTTGTCTATGCACTACTAATCTAATCACCTAATTAGCAAGAACCACAATGCTGGAAACATGGAGTATCTTTAGTTTCCTTGTTTGCCCTGTTTAAAAAAAATAATAACAAAACCCCATATATGTTTCCTTATTAAAATATTTCACCATAAATGGCATTCATAATAGCAAAGTGAATATTTACAGTTGTAGCAACTTACAAATCTGGACGAGTTATCATTGCGGATGGTCTTGGCGTTTCCAAAGGCTGCAGATAATGGCAAGAGAAAACACGTGTAAGAAATGGTGTGTTATTGAACAGGTGTCACACAGAGAAAGTGAGTCTTTGCCATCTCTATGATATGATGAATAAAGTATGAGACTGCTGGGGAAATCCAGTTACCGGAGAGCACTTCAGGTGAAACACAACGTTTATTTGACATGAGGTCCATGGATTCTGAACTCACAAAGAATCAGATCCCCTAACTCAGGAATCACAGTGTTTTTATAGACTTGTAAAACCAGAGTTACCAGTGGGAGAGCATACAGGTATTGCTCCACAGCACAGAAAGAAAGAGCTGCTTTTACAGCCAAACAGGTGGCTCTACCCTCTAGGCCAGAGTACTAGTGACCAAGGCTAGATTGAGAACAGAATTCATCCAAGTCAAGGGGTCTCCCAGGTGACTCTGCATACACAGAAATGAGGTTGACCAATCTGCCAACATAAGTTCACACCCCCTGCCTGATTTTGTCCATCCAGTGTTTTATCATTGGCATGTATCCATAACAGGGTGATTTACATACCAGGCCCCCCTATGCCCGCTGTCATTCATTGCCCCGTCCCCTCCCTTTTATTTGCTCAAATTTTCACCATCGGGTTCAGAGCAATGGGAATTGGCGCACAGGAAATTTAAAAACTATTGTATCTCCTGCGCAATGAAACAATGTGGTTGGGCAGCATGCTGCCCCCTAAAATCCGGCTGCCCAAGGCCCAGTCCTTTGTGGCCTCTCCACAAATCCGGGCCTGCCAGGGAATGTGCCAAGATGCTCCGAAATAATAGTGTGTGGATGTCCAACCTTCATTTCTTCAACTGTTATTCAGCTCCAACTCCCAGCAGGGCAGTTCTGGGAGTTGTAGTCCAAAAACAGCTAGCATCTCCAACTTTTTCAGCCTATTCAGAAAGTACTGCAGTGTTTGTGCCACAGAAGCAGACATGATTATATAGATTTATATTTTCAGAACAGGAGACATGGGTTATGGCCTTAATGAAATATTTTATGTTTGTTCCAGGCAATAGTTCACTTGCACCTTTGAGCTTTATTTACATTTTATGATTTGCCAGCAGTTTGGGAACTGCCTTTGTTTTATAACACAAATTATCATATAGTGCAGGTATTCTCTCTGCTGAAAGTTCTCTGTCATAACATAAAAGATAGTGAGCAATATTTTTCTATAACTAAATAATGGGCTATATGCTTTAGAGCAGCTTTGCAGGAAGATTTTTGGAGCAGCTTTGCAGGAATAACAGCTCTCTAACAGAAGTTTCACTGCTGGATGTAAAGAAGACTTCTTCCAATGCAGGAATGTTGGGGCCTTTATATATATGAGAGAAAGCATAATACATAAACAAGGAATGTCCAGTTTTTAGTCTGCATGAGATGCAGTTATAGAGAAGCTGAAGTTAGTATAGATATGGGTATATAGAATTTAATTAAAAGTAGGGAGGGGTGTGTGTATGGATGCTGGGTTTTCATTTGGAGGGGTTGAACTTGATGGACTTTGTCTTTTTTCAACCCAATTTAACTAACTAACTATGTAACTATGAAGGCTGGACATTCAAAATGTACATGCTGTTGCACCTTTGTTTTATCAAAGGGCCCCAGGCCCCTTTCCCTAAACCAATCCTGTATAGCTGGATTGCATCTCTGTCAGCTCCAGGCACCCAACACTGGGAGCAAACTATGCCAATACTAGACACATGTTGCTCTCCCTGTAGGAGACAATATAAGGCAGATAAAAGTGGTTGCTATAAATTATCGTTTAACATAAGAAGTATTGTCATAGGGATGACAGGAGAACTTGCGTCCATAAAAATAATTTTTATTTCTATTATTATCATAAGGCCTTCTAGCTCATGCTTAATTACCTTACAATTATGCAAGCACTCCTGAAGAGCTAACTATAACCTATTATGCTCCACTGATCCCTCTGTATAGTCACACTCCAGGGGTCAGATGAAGTTGATCCATAGGCTGCCTTTCATACATAATGAACTGTTTGTTGGTCGTGTCACCACACACAAGCACCCATTTGTTAGGCCACCGATCAGAAAGTTCAGTCCTAGGGGCAAAAAGAGGGTCATGCGGGGAGTCCATGCTGTACCTCTGGCTGAGGACGCCAACCCACATCAGCTGCCAGCTTGGTCAAGAGAGGCCATAGCACATTCTCTAACACCAAGTTGGTTCAGTTGAAAAAGCTCTGATTTTCTAACCCTGCAGGAAGTCAGTGGACACACCGTATTTTTTGGTTCCAGCGTGGTCTGCTTTCTGGCATTATGTCACGTCTGGGTTGTATGGTGCACTGCAGGTAATCACAAATCACAAGGTAATTTCTGTGGTTTAGTGGTTTGTGCGGTAAATAGATCAGTCAGTGGGTCAGGTTATACCCAACTTAACCCACACAGATCTCTCTGCGTTTCACTCTGGGGTTGTCACATGAGTATCTGCACCTCATTTTGCTTAAATATATGTTCCACTAACCCCAATAATTCTGTTTTGATCACTGCCGCTGGGGCAGTGCCTGAAATAAGTGCATACATGTACAACACACATCAGTGTCCCTCCTGAGTGGCAAATACAGAAACTCTTGTCATTGGGGTTCTGGCGAGTTTGACTTTAGGAAATGCTGAGATTTTTCAGCTTGACTCACTATTGCATTAAATGGTTTTCAAGTCTTAAAGGAATCTTCTCCCCTAAAGACCAAATTTGGAAGCCTGCCTAAACAATGTGCTCTGTACATCACATAGAATAGTGGTGGGAAAAATATTTACTAAATTTCTAAAAATTAAACTGACGTGTGATGCCTGCCTGGAGATATGTACTTCCGTTTAGTCATAGGAATGTTTCTTTCCTGGCAAAAACCAGCAGCTCTTTCCTGTCTTATTACTTGGTTTCTTGATGACTCTGTAACAGTGAAGTTTAAATAGGTTTTCCCTGTAAAGTCTGGATCTCATTTTTTAAGTACAATTTAAGACATTTCTCCAGTTGCCAACTGCTGGGACACAAATAAAGGGAAGGGTGCCTACTGGAAAGATCTGAAATGCTTCTGGTGTGGCCAAAAGGAATGAATGAATTATTAAGAATGCTGAAAGGTATGATAGTTGTTCATTTTATTTGTGATTTAAATGCTTTCTGACCCACAGGTGTGATTAGTAGCTACAAGCGGCCAACAAAAATCTCAGTTATTTCTACCATGATTGAGATTTATGAGGCTGTAACTTGAGGAATTGGTGTTTTTCATGAAACCATATCAATATGTTCTCTCAGCCCAATGTAATTGACCTTAATATTCCCACAGCACTGCACTATTTGCAATGCATTTGTGGCAGAACGTGATAGGACAATGTAATATCACTGGGGCTCATTTATAAACTTCACGCAAGGCAGATTGGTTTGCACAGTGAATATATTTGCCCTTCACATGATTACATTTATAAAGCTGAATAAGAGTGTGCAAACAGAATTGCGAATTTTTTTTCACCCAGTGAATGTCCATAAGAGCTTTTTAAATATGTCAAAAATCGCAAATTGTACACTCTTCGTATGAATTATGCCACAACGTTGGTGGCAGAGAAAATATTCGCAAAACAGTTTCATCAATTGTGAATTTGAATTACTGTCAACGCTATTTTCGAGCACAACAACCTCGCACAGTGGGCAACCTCACGCAAACACCCCTCTCATTTGCAAACCATCTGTGAAAATGTATTCACAATGCGAATTCGCAAAAACCGGAAAGACGGGCACAGCAGTGGAATATTTTAGCTTTCAGGAAAAAACATGGGCAATACAACTTTATAAATGACCCCCTGGGTTTGAATTACGCTACAACTTTGGTGGTGGAGAAAATATTCGCAAAACAGTTTTCCAAATTGCGAATTTCAGTTACTTTAAACTATATTTTGGGGCACAACAACGTCGCACAGTGGGAAGAACTCACTCAAACATCCGTCTAAATTGCAAAACCATATGCGAAAATTCATTCACCATGCAAATTCGCAAACAACTGGGCACAACAGTGCAGTATTTTAGCATTTAAAAGAAAACATGGCCAATACAACAATTTGCGAATAAATATGCGCTGCGTGAACTTTATAAATTACCCCCAGTGTATCATTAGGCAATGCAGTTACAAAATATAGATAAACAAAAAAAAAATGCCTTTCTTTTAAATTGCACAGTGGGACAAGCAGCGTTGATTAGGTTTTGCGCATCATGTTCATAGCTAGGCCCTCTATGTATCATAGACAGGGATGTAGCGAACTGCCGATTTGGTGTTCGCGAACGCCGTTTGTAAGCATTTGATCGAATGAACTTCGAACACCCGCTAAAATCGTTCGATTCGAACGATCGAAGGATTTTAATCATTCGATCGAAGGATTTTCATTCGAATCGAACGATCGAAGCCATTCGATCGAATGCTTTTCATTCGATCGAATGCTTACAATCGTTCGAACGAATGGAAATCGTTCGATTTTTAGCGGTCGAAGGAATTCGAATGGTCGAACGATCGAACGCGAACTCAAAATGCAAACGTTCCCAAACGTTCGCGAACATTCGGCGGACGCAAACAGTCGAAGTTCGCGCGAACTAGTTCGCAGCAGAACAGTTCGCTACATCCCTAATCATAGATAAAAGCCAAGACAAGTGACCTTCCCATGTTACACTGGATACAGGAATGATAAGGTTCTGCCCTAGATTTGACAAGAGAGATAGTGATTCTGATTCATAGTCCATCTTTGCTTGGTACCACCTCTCCTGCATGGCAGATATAATGGCTCAGCCTAATAAAGAAACAGGAGGTGCCTTGAACATTACAGGGCTTCAGCTACAGCCTGCACAGCCATAAACTGTTGCTAACAGAATACAGATGTGGGAAGCCACACTGTGGATATTATTAGCTTTTCCAGAAATACTCACCCTCCAGGACAGGGTTGGACTGTAGGAGTTGCTCTTTTACTTGATTCACTTCTGTCCCTTTCCCACATACAGCTGCCACGTAGGACATCACCAGTTTACTGGCCTCTGTGGGAAAAGGATTGAACTGTATTTTAACTTATAGCATTCTTGGCACATTCCACTATAATTAGCAGGGAAAGAAAAATAAAAAAAAAAAGATAGAGAAAAGCACACAGAGGAAGAAATGACTTGCTCTGCTTAGTTTGTAAAATAAATAGTGGCATAGTGATAAGAATCTGTGTGTTGAAAGCACTGCACAATATGTCGGTGCTCTAAAAATTACAAATTAATAAAAGCAGTCAATGAAAGCAATAAATGGGAAGTTCAGAATTATTCAGCTATGATTTACAAGAAACTCCATCTTGCAAATACAGACAATGTATCTTTTGGTTATGTTCATCAGGAAGTAGTTAGTACAAGGTATTACTTATCCAGAAACCCCTCATCCAGAAAGCTCCTAATTATGGGAAGGTCATCTCCCCTAGAGACCTTTTTAAACCAGTAATTCTAATTGATGACAAATGTTTTACTTTTGCTCTGTAAACAGTACCTTTTACTTGATGGTAACAAAGTTGCAGGAATCCATATCTGTGGCAAAACAATTCTATTGGGTTTATTTAATTTTACATGGTTCTTAGCAGATTTAAGGTATGGAAATCCAAATTCTGGAAAGATCCCTTTTCAATAGAATCCCAGGTCCCAAGCATTCAGTGTAGTAACGATAGAGAAAGCAGACCCAGTAACTGCAGGAAGGCCTGGGAAACAGGGGGCCCGATAACCGTCGGTGGTTAGACAGAATCCCTCCCTTCTCCGATGCTCTGCTACCTTTGAGTGGGGACTCGGGCAGGGAGTACGCAGGGAGGCAACAGAGTAGGCCAACGGAGGCTGTAGGGCGGTGGGTAGAGAGCAGGTCTGGACTGGGACTCAAAATAGGCACTGGCATTTCAAGTGCACAGAGGCCCAACCAGCCACCCACCAGCCTACTTCACAGTAGGGTTGCCACCTTTCATTAAGCCGGTGCTGGGGGTGGCAAAAAGAGGTGGGACGTGAAGTCAAAGAGGGCGGGGAGTGACTGCAAAGGGGGCGGAGTCGTGGCATGCAATTGGACGTGACATCAAAGGGGGCGGGACAAGACGTCGAAGGGGCGGCTTGGAATTGGCCACGTGCTGAAGAAAAGGTCGATTTTGTGCAGATTGGGGCAGGCCAAGGGCTTTAGCTAGGGATATTACAAATTTACCGGCAACTGCATTGCCGGTAAATTTGTAATACCAGCCCCGGCCTTGGCGGGTGTTTTACCGGCCAGCCCGGTAAAATACCGGCAGAGGTGGCAACCCTACTTCACAGTGACTATCTATGGCATCTTACAGCAGCCCCTCTGGCATTTGCCAGAACTCACAGATTGCTAGTCCGGGCCTGGTGGGGAGTAGGAAGGTGAGCGGCAGGTAGGGATTGCTGTGTGGAGTTGGGCAGAACACACTAGTTACGACACTAATATACCTGTACAGATATGGGATCTCTTATCTAGAGTGAAGGGTTTTCCAGATAACAGATCTTTCCATAATTTGGATCTTCATACCTTAAGTCTACTAGAAAATCATGTAAACATAAAATAAACCCAACAGGCTGGTTTTGTTCCAATAAGGATTAATTATATCTTAGAGACAAAGGAAATAATTTATTTATGGATTATTTCGATAAAATATAATAATAATTCTGCGCTTTCTGGATAACAGGTTTCCGGATAACGGATCCCGCACCTGTATTATACTAGATTGAGTGCTCTTGTGTCTCTGTTTGTGCACTTTTGAAAGAAACAGATCATTTATAACCATGGTGTGTCAAATGTCAGCCTTTTTATTATCCCTGTAACTGTATTTCCACATTTTTAGACATAAGATAATAACACAGTATAATCTTTTTTTATGCTGAACCAAAATAAATTTAGAACTTTTACTTTTAAGTCAGCCGAAAGCGCTGTAGATGAGATGAAATAAACATGACGCAGAGACTTTGAGACTAATTACAGCACTGTATTCCAAACTTAAACATAGACCCTGCTTTTGAGGTTTTTTTTTGCCACAGACAAACTTAAAAGACTGTAGTCAGACTTTGCAACATTCTGAGGACAATATTTTCCTGCCTGGGGAAAGGAGCTCATAGTCTGCTAATAATGGCCCTGAGCCCTGATACTCTAATGAAAGTAGAGAAGACCTTAAAGGACCAGTAACATCAAAAAAATGTTTTAAAAAATTGATAAGTATACATCGAAAAAAACCAAGACGACAAATTAAACTTTAAAATTATGAAGTCTTTATTAATAAATAACTTACCAAAACTCCGCTTGTGCTCCTCTTCAGAAAGCGATCGGGCGATCCATTATGCAGCACTCTATTTCTCCTCCCTGCCTTCCTTATAGGAGATAACCAGGGAGGAGAAATCGTGTGCCGCACGATGGATCGCCCGATCGCTTTCTGAAGAGGAGCACAAGCGGAGTTTCGGTAAGTTATTTCTTAATAAAGGCTTTGCGATTTTAAAGTTTAATTGGTCTTTGTGGTTTTTTTTTCTATGTATACTGGTCCTTTAAAGTCCCTGGTATGTGGTGTGTTAAATTCATGTAAGTCTGTGCGAGTTATTACCTGTTTTTCCAGCTCCACTCTCCCCTGTAATCAAGATGCACTGGTCTCTGTCTCGGTCTCGTAGTGACTGATAGGCATCATCAGCAACAGCATAACTAGAAACCAATCATTTCATAGAATATAACCATTATATATTCAAATGTTAAACATTTATATGTTCATTTATGCAAGGATGGAATGTTTCATAGATACCATTGTTTATGTATGCTTTTACCTAAAATAAGTGGTTTTAAAGGGACAGTTCATCTGAGTAGTGATGGGTGAATAAATTCTGCAGGCATGAATTTGCGGTGAATTTCCGTGTTTCTCCGCCCACTGATAAATTTTCGAAACTACGGCAAAAATTCGCCCGCAAAAAATCCAAAATTATTCGGACGCCCATTGACTTTAATGCATTTGGACAAAATAGTCACGCCTATAAAAATTTGTCGCTCGCGTCAAAATAATTGTGATGCCCATTGACTTCAATGTGCTTCGCTAATTTTTCCCTTCCTTTGAGTTAACATTTAGTATGTTTTAAAATTACTAATTCTAAGTAACTTTTCAACTGGCCTTTATTTTTGTAGTTTTTTTTTAAATTATTTGCCTTTTTCTTTTCCTCTTTCCAGCTTTTCAAAATGACCCTTCTAAAACAGAAGCTCTGTTTTAGGGCTCTTACTGACGAGCGGTTGAAGCTGCGCTCCCCTGCGTTCTGTTTTTCTGCGTTCAGCCGCATGGGAGCGCAGGAATAGATGCATTAAGCTTTTTTCAATGGGGCTGTACACAGGCGCGTGTAGGTGCCAAATGCAGGAAAAATGCAGCATGTTGCGTCTCAACCTGCATTCGGCGCCTACACGTGCCTGTGTGAGTACAGCCCCACTGAAAAAAGCTTAATGCGTCTATTCCTGCGCTCCCCTGCGGCTGAACGCAGAATAACGGAACGCAGGGGAGCGCAGCTTCAACCACTCGTCAGTAAGAGCCCTAAGGCTACAAATGTATAGTTAGAATTACTTTTTATTTCTCATCTTTCTGTTCATTTCCTATTCATATAGGAAATTCAAATCAATGCATTGTTGCTAGGGTAATTTGGACCCTTGCAACCAGATTGCTGAAATTGTAAACTGAAGAGCTGCTGAATACAAAGTTAAATAACTCAAAAACCACAAATAATAACAAATGAAAACCAAATTGGCTCAGAATATCACTCTCTGCATTGTAATAAAAGTTCATTCAAAGGGAACAATCCCATGATGCAATATTTTTTATAATGAAGAATCACCCAAGATCCACACAGGAGGTCACTCCAATGAAAACACGTGGCCCTGGGTGCTATGGTGGAAAGAGCCCACAGAACATTATTTTGCCCTGTCCAACCTTACCTCCATGCTCGGGCCCAGTTGGGATTCCATTATGCACCGTGGAATGACATTATAGTACACAGGCCATTTTTGGAATGCGAATATACAACAGATATAGGAATATTTGGGGATTTGGTACTATAGTCTGGCCTAGAGAATAAAAACAGCTGTGGGCCCCATAGTGCTGCTTTGATGTTTGGTCACATCACAGGCCCAAATATTTTACTAATGAATCCCCAAAATTATCTCTAGATCAAGTCACAGCTTGAGCATTAGTGCTTTTTGACATTGTTTTTTTTCTTTTAAAAAAACATGGTGTTCCCGTTACCTTAGCAGAGCTTTAATTCCGGGACCATGACTTCATATATATTGGAAAGGGGAGAAAGGCTAGACTTACCAGACAGCACAATGCAATTAATGAAGTTTATATATTGAATTCTGTTGTTGCTGAGCACTTTAGTTTCAGGGAGATAGCCTTATAATCGGGTCTCTAATGGATTTGGCCTGTGGCCGAGACAGTGGAGGTTTAAAATGAGTCACATACATATAGGCCTGTCTCAGGGGTATAGGAGTTTTGGCTATCATCACTCTGACACAACAAGCTTTATAAAATGTACCTATTAAATGTATTGCTTTTCGGATAAATAGCCACCAGTCTCTTAAAACCCACAAGTTCCCGAAAGCACAGAATTTACCACCACTAATGTAGCAGGAGTAATGTTTAGAAGCAAAGGAATGCATACATTCTTAAACTGAGAACCACCAGCTGCCATTGAGCTAATCGTTGTATCATTGGCTATAAGACAAAGGCTGCTTTTCTGTGCACAAATTACTCCATAAAAGGTTTATTTATCTACATCCTACTATTTATTCATTTATTAGATGTAGGTGCCATGCTGCCTGTTCTGTGAATGAAATAGGGATTATCAGCAATAGAAAGAAACGAAAATGACCAAGCAATCATGCTAGATTGTACAATGATCGTTTGTGCTTATAAAGTATTACCTTTTTAAAGGGATACTGTCATGGGGAAAATCTTTTTTTTCAAAATGAATCAGTTAATAGTGCTGCTCCAGCAGAATTCTGCACTGAAATCCATTTCTCAAAAGAGCAAACAGATTTTTTTATTTTCAATTTTGAAATCTGACATGGGGCTAGACATATTGTCAATTTCCCAGCTGCCCCATGTCATGTGACTTGTGCTCTGATAAACTTCAATCACTCTTTACTGCTGTACTGCAAGTTGGAGTGATATCACCCCTCCCTTTCCCCCCCCAGCAGCCAAACAAAAGAACAATGGGAAGGTAACCAGATAGCAGCTCCCTAACACAAGATAACAGCTGCCTGGTAGATCTAAGAACAACACTCAATAGTAAAAACCCATGTCCCACTGAGACACATTCAGTTACATTGAGAAGGAAAAACAGCAGCCTGCCAGAAAGCATTTCTCTTCTGAAGTGCAGGCACAAGTCACATGACATGGGGCAGCTGGGAAATTGACAAAATGTCTAGCCCCATGTCAGATTTCAAAATCTCTTTTGAGAAATGAATTTCAGTGCAGAATTCTGCTGGAGCAGCACTATAAACTGATTCATTTTGAAAAAAAAATTTTTTCCCATGACAGTATCCCTTTAATGTAAAACCTCTCCGACACGTGAATACACTTGTTTTACTCAGCATGAAGTCACAAATACAGTGCAGAGAATTGAAATATACCTTATACCCTAGGCTTGTTGTACAGAGGGTCTAACTAACTGTTCAGCTCATTGATTACATTAAAGGGGTTGTTCCCTGTTAAATTAACTTATATTGTGTGATGCAGAGAGTGATATTCTGAAAAAATGGTTTTCATTTTTTGTGGTTCTTTTTAGACATTTAGCTTTTTATTCAGTCGCTCACCAGGTTACAATTTCAGCAATCTGGTTGCTAGGGTCCAATTTACCCTAGGAGCCGTGCGTTGATTTTAATAAGAGACTGGAATATGAATAGGAGAGCTGAGGAGGAGTAATACAAAGCAGCAATAACAATAAATGTGTAGCCTTACAGAACATTTGTTTTTTAGACCCCATTTAAAAGCTGGAAAGAGGCAGAAGAAGGCAAATATTAAAAACAAAAAACTATAAAAATAATAAAGACCAATTTAAACGTTTCTTAGAATAGGCAATTCTATAACACAGTAAAAGTTAACTTAAAGGTGAACCACCTCTTTAATTAAAGTTATACAAAGACCAGAGCAACAAATGGTGGCACATGCTAAAGATACCCTGTGCTATTTAATTTTTGTTTCAAAATTCAAAAAAATTGCTCAGCACCATGTTCACTCCAGGGGCTTTGGAGTGAGAAAAATTGAGGTCTTGATAAGAATAGGTGCTCTGGCCTGTAGAGACATACTGTGGCTTGCATTACAATTCCCTATGGACATATAAAGAACGTAATTCTAAGACACAAACCGAGTTACATGTTTTCTATTCTTATATCCATTTCCTTTTGTGACCCTGTATGGCTGCTAAGTGCTCCTATATATAGTGCAAACCACTCCTCTCCAGGGGATAGTAATTTGAAAGAAATGTAATAATAGTTGCTGTGCAAGTGGTGACACTGGATCATGATACCTCTCTTCACCGGAGCACCTAGAGGAAGTGTTTTAGTGACCGGGAGGGGCCCAGTATCTACATGAACTTTACTTTATTCCCATACAAAAAATCTGCTTCAGGATACTATCATCTTTCCAGTCTTATTAATGGAAGGTATTCTTTTCATCTGCTTTTTCTGCAACCTATTTTCTGCACATAATAGTTACACCGTTTTGACACCAAAGGACGTAAGCTACGGATGTTTTACCCAAGTTTATTGATTGTGGAAGCTTTGTTTAACACTGCTAGTTATATAAAGCTGAGCTATTGCTGAACACAGCTTTATAACAAAAACAAGCGAGTGAACATTGTAATTCTGCAGAAAAGTTTGGGGATTCCACTTTATAAATTGGGGTTATAAGAGGTGGTTCACCAATTCGAAGCAACTTTTTATATTGGCCATCATCAAGTCAAATAAAGTTTTGACACAGTGGAACCCTGGAGCTAACCCCATGCTGAAAATGGCAGTAATTGCAGGGTATATCAACTGCCATATACATTAATTGAAACAGTAGAATTGCTTCCAAAGAGTCAAATGAAGCAATCATAATGCTGGAATAGTCAGGCAAAAAAGGCTGCATTATGGGGAAAAAAATGGTGAAATGTGTCCCCAATTGCACTTTGCACCCCTGTACAAGCTGTGTACATGCTCACTGTTTAATCCAATTGTATAAGCAACTGCCATTGATGGGACCTTTAATAGCCAGTTGGGCTTACTTTGTTTAGGCAAATCATCTGTGCATGGGGCCATTGGTCATACAGACAGACATTTGCATGTCTCCCAGCTTTAGATACAGGTGTCCCAGGCAACTCCGTTATTTTGTGTTACAGTCCAGAGTGTAAGTACATTTCTACTATGAAAGCTGAGCACACATGATCCCTGTTGTCTTGCCAAGGGAATTTCCAGTGACTCAACGTTTCTCTTACAATATGTGCAAAATAGGAACAACGCTGCTTCCATTATATTAAAGAACTGGGAAATAATACCAATTTATATATTACATGATTACATATTATAATATAATATTACGTATTATAATTTCCTTATATCTGGAACTCCATGGGCTGCAATATTCATCAACCATTCTCTCCTTCATTTCAGATCAGTTCTGCACCTTATACTTATCTGATACTAAAACCAACATCTGCCGCTTCTGTTTGCCCCATCAAGTAGGTCATTTAGTTAGTCTGCAAAATATTTGGGACAGGAATCTCTTCCAAATGTTTTTTATAAATGCACTTGTATTAATTACTTAAGTACAATGCTTATTTATTTTCCGCAAGTATTATATTCTTGTAAAACTTGTAAAGCTCTTGGTACTTCTGTCAATAGTAATTTTATACACACATATACATTTCCACCTAAGTATTGTGTCACATTGGGAGAAAGTAGCACCTACATGTAGCAATCTAGAAACAGGTTTGATTGTTTTCTGTGGAGCAATTAGTTCCCGCTGTAAATATTTTTAAAGCTGGCCATACTGTACATTGGCTGATATAAGCTGCCAATTCAGTCCTATCATCTGAGTTAGTAGCTTATCGGCCCATATGTGGGACCCCTGGGAGGGCCTGTAACAGGACAGTTGGCAGGCGCTCCATGGAATTGCTCTAGACCAGGCTTGTAAAATCAAAATTTCTTTTTATTGAATCACAGGCCACGGAAGGGTTTGCCCAACTGACATCTGGAAGAAATTTGCCCAGCTTTACATACCATTGGCATCCTGATGCATTCTATGTCTGACAAGTCTCTTTAGGCCAACTGTATCACCAGCCCAATTTAGCCCAACATGTGGGTGTCCAAATAGAGCAATAGAGATTCACTTGCATATGAGTTGATCTCAATGTGCTTAACATAAGCTACAATGATCCACATTTTAACATAACCCGTAGGGAAAATAACTAGGGATGTAACAAATCCTGGATTTGGTTCAGCCAAATTGGAGCTGTTTTTTATCAGGATTCCGCTGAATCCAAGAGCCTGGTTGAACTGAATCAAAAAATCTGTTTTTTTAGGCACCTGTGTGCCAGCTTTCCGACACAGGAGAAGGGTTCGTTTTCTGTATTAGGCTGAATCCATACCCCTGGATTCAGAGATTGCCAGGCACTAAAGTGGGTAACAAGGGGTACCCGGGACTGTAGGGAGGTGCAGGGAGCAGAGGGAACCATGGGACTGGCTATATGTGGTGGAAGGATTGGTTGATGGCACTAAGGCAGGGCTGTTATAAAAAGGAGAAGCTGTTTACCCTCCTCCTCTTGCAACGTCATGAGCACCTGGAGCACTGTGCAGGCTGGCAGCGTGACTGTTCTCCCCTAATAGTGGCCAATCATCCCACCCCCCCCACCCGTTGCACTGTTAAGGTGGCCATAGACTTAAGGCCCACAGGCTGATAAAAGCTGCCGACAGACCGAGTCTGCAGTTTATTGGCCCATGTGTGTGGCCATCCGACGGGCTTCCCTGATTGATATCTGCCCGAAAGTCAGCCAGATCTCGATCGGGCAGGTTAAAAAATCCTATTGGATCATGGATACATCTATGTGGTCCCGCAATCCGAACGCCCTTATCGGATCCATTATCCCTAGGGCCCAACGATCGGATCATAATGCATCCGGTACAGGTGGTTGGATTGCAGGACCACATACGCGCACAGATGCGGCCACGATCTAACGAAATTTTTTAATCGACTTACAACCAGACATCGATCAGGAAAGCCAGTCGGATGGCCGCACACACTGGCCAATAAGCAACTGACTGTCTGTCGGCAGCTTTTATCGGCCCGTGTTTGGGGGCCTTTACACTTAAATAGTTACACTTATTTGTTAATAACGTTTCAATGGACTGGTTTCCATATTGTTAAGAATGTGTTATGTAACAAATATTATTATTGTCACAGCTGTTGGTGGGTAATTGTTTTTGGTCCTTGCCATTTGGGTATGGCCAGTAGGTTTTTCCCTTTACATGCCCACCGCTGCTGCGGTGGCTGGCATCTGTGGTAACCTGGGCTTGGTATAACATGGCAAGGACAGGGTTATTGGTTTTTGGCAAATATGGTCTTAATTAAAGCTGTGGCCGACCTCCACCCACGAAAAGGGAAAACTGAGTCTTGTGTTTTATTTACGGTCAATGTTAGCTCACAAGTGACTGCCTACCCAGTCTCAACTGAACCCTGAAAAGCAGTGTTTGGTGTATCCCTATAAATGGTAGTTATGGTAGTTATCCCGCAGCATTTTCTATTTATGTCAGTGGGAAGCAATCCATTGTGATTAGCAGGGTCGGACTGTTGGGCCCGAGGCTGCTGTTCAGGGCCCCTTCCGGACCCCCCAGCCTCGTTGTCTCCCGCTGCATGCTTGTGCATAGACATGCACTGTTTTTCTGGCCACCACACCACTGATCGTGTGTGCTTGTGCACATGCGCGCACTATGTTTTTCGGATGTTCGAGGCAGGAAGAAACCAGCAAACCAAAGGATCGGGGTGCGGATCTGCACAAGAGCTAGGGGCCCACCGGGTTTTTTCTCTGTGTCCCGCCGGGCCAGTCCGACCCTGGTGATTAGCAATTTATTAATGCCTTTACATATACTGTTCAATAAAATGCAACCCTATGACATAGCCATTAGATGGATATGATACAATACAAGACATTTGGGTGGCTCTGATGTGCAGGCTGGAAATTTTACTATCTACTACAGCTGCAGTATTCAGTGTTACTGTTCATAAGTAATATTTTACGTCACCTCTCTGGTTGGACATTCCCTTACCATTAGCACCCACGCCAATGCCTGCAATACTATTGCACTACACAATATCATAGGGATTTGCCCAGCAGTGCCTTATCATATCAACCAATAGATAGCAAAGGTTAAGTTTTGTCTGTATTTGGAGAGATGGAAAGAATGACTTGACTAGAGATTAAATCATTTGTTAGAATTCACTAAAAGATCCTCACAAGCTTATATAAGCTGAAACCATACTGTGATTTTTTTTTATACAAACTACAGCCATTTATACAGCACTGACAGTATATTACATATTTGCATTGTTATTTTATTTTTCTGTTTGGATAAATGGAGTTGACATGGAGTAGCACTAAGTCTAATCAATCATAAATGTATAAGCACAGCATTGTCTTGTTTAGTAGTGCTTACCATTCTCTGAATTCCAGCACAGAGATAACTGTAAACTCTGCAGAGTGGGAATTTACGGTCTGTTTGCATTACATTTCTACTACATGCAGCTGTTGTTGCATCAGAAAACACTGCAAGCAACTTACATGTGTGGCTTCAGCTGGTACAGATTGCAGTTCCTGTACTCCTCCACTTTCTCTGGCGTATAAATGGACAGCGGCTTGTAGGGATTCACCGAAATCACAACATTTCCTATATATGTCTGGTAGGAAAATGAAAGTATATCAAAGACAAGTATTTACATTCATTTTGAAAATTTGTAATAATATGGTCATATTTTCTCAAGGGCTAGTAATGTCAACCAATCAGCAGTTGGTGTTTATTGGTCAAGAGAAGGTAGAATGAGGAATAAAAGTGATTGGCTACTATTGGTTGATGCAATTGGTCAAACGTTGCTCCTGTTTCTCTATAACTCGTAGATTGTGCAACTGTGTGGCAATCATTTATGAATAGGCAGCCAAGGCCTGAGTGGACACATTACAATCAATTGTGGGAATTTTTTATTGCCGGTATTACTGATGCTGACCTGAAGGTAAATTGGCACCTGCCTGCAGCACAGGGGACATCTGCCCTTACACCACACTTATGTCACTGTGGAGGAATGGACCTTTGCACCTACAGCTAAAATTGCAAGCTGTATCATTGTTTTTTCAAGTGTCTATAGGTGTCAAACTCACTTTCTGAACAGAGCACCTCTTTCCCAGCCTGTATAACAACTCATGTATCTATGTTAAAGGCCTTGGATGAGGATTCAAGCACTGTGTGAAGTACTATTGTCTTAGCTATTAAATATACAACTGAAAGCAGCTCACTCCACACCATACATGAAAAACAGGTTTAATAGAAATTATTCACATAACTCAGAAGCATTTCACACCAGTTAGAGATAAAAGAATTTAACCTGCACTGAAGAATGTGGAGAATTCTATGCACAAGCAAACATCTGCATATATATATGCAGATGTTTATCTATATATCTATATATATATATATATATATATAGATAGATAGATAGATAGATAGATAGATAGATAGATAGATAGATAGATAGATATATATATAGATATATAGATATAGATATATATTTAAAATTACATACATACAGGTTTAGGATCCCTTATCTGGAAACCCATTATACAGGAAGCTCTGAATTTCGAAGAGGCTGTCTCCCATAGACTCCATTTTATCCAAATAAACCAAATTTTAAAAAATGATTTCCTTTTTCACTGTAGTATTAAAAGAGTACCTTGTACTTGATCCAGACTAAGATATTAATCCTCATTGGAAGCAAAACCAGCCTATTGGGTTTATTTAATGTTTGCTTGATTTTCAAGTCTTAAGGTATGAAGATCTGAATTACAGAAAATCCATTATCTAAAAATCTGCAGCATTCTGGAGAACAAGTCCCATACCTGTGTATATGTGTATGTATATATATACTGTGTGTATATATATATATATATATATATATATATATATATATATATATATATATATATATATATATATATATATATATATATATATATATATATATACACGCTATATACGCTATATAAATAAATGATGATGATATATACACACACACACACTAATACATAATACATTTCTCTTATTTCACATTTTCCCGGATTTTACAACATTTTTATGGTCCCCTGAAAAATTTAAAATTGAGGTTCTACTGTAGCTTTATATTGTTGCCACCAATCCCCAATTAGCACTTACAAAAACATAATTCATAATACAGAATTATTCCATATATTAAAATTATTAATGTTAAATGTAACAATTACAGGTATGGAGCCTGTTATCCAGACTGCTCAGGACTTGGGGCTTTCTGGATAATGGATCTTTCCATAATTTTGATCTTCATACCTTAGGTCTACAGGTATGGCTCACAGGATAACACACAGAATGCCAAGCATTATTTGCAAGCCTTGATTCCCTCTGGTGTTCCGTCAAGTCACCACAAGAGTACTTCAATCATGGGTATGGAAATCAGAGGCAAACAGCAGAATACCTGCTAATCAGTGCTTTATTGTGCGTCCACACAACATGTTTCGGGCAGCAAAAGGCCCTTTTTCAAGGTATGGGACCTTTTATCCAGAAATGTTCGGGATCTGGGGTTTCCGGATAACAGTAACAGTAAAGTAAATCGTAATTTGGATCTTCATACCTTACGTCTACTAGAAGATCATGTAAACATTAAATAAACCCAGTAGGCTGGTTTTGCTTCCAATAAGGATTAATTATATCTAAGTTTGTACAAGTTGCTATTTTATTATCACAGAGAAAAGGGAAATAATTTTTACAAAATTGGATTATTTTGATAAAATGGAGTCTATGGGAGACTGTCTTTCCGCAATTTGAAGCTTTCTCAATAACAGGTTTCCAGATAACAGATCCCATACCCATAATAGGTAAATATCTGAACATTTATTTCTTACCACCACCCTCTCTCCCTGCATTCCTTTGTCTGTCCTTTTAAATGATTTCTATGTCTTATTCCTCCTCTGTTAACTCCTTCTCTCTATTCTGTGACTGTCTTTCTGCCACCTCCTCTCCCTTTACTATTACCATTATTAAAAATAGCAAAAAAATAGTTAAGGGGGAGGGTAAAGTAAACTTATGAGATGCCTTTTGGCAGCCTCCCAAAATAAATTGCTTGGTTCTAATGTTCAATAAACTGACTCGCTGAGTGCATGGATACAGTACTGAATGTATGGTTTCAACAAATTCATTATTTGGCTCAGTAACAAAAAACCCTACTGATATGGAATAGTGATGGGCGAATAAATTTGACAGGCATGGATTTGCGGCGAATATCTGCATTTCCACAAAACTGCGTCAATAATTTGCAGGTGAAAAATCCACCGCAACCGTCATTTCAATACATTTCTCGAGTTTTCGCCTGTTCGTGAATTTTTTCCACAGTTTCACTAATTATTCGGAGAAGTAAAACGTGTCAGTGGGTGGTTTTATTTGATGTGCCTGTAGGACATTTGGGGAGTATACACATGCCTGGTTCTTGGATTATTAACAGGTAAACTAATATCTGGGATATGTGCAGAGAGTACTATCTTATTAGAAGCTGGGAATGGATTTAATGAGGAAAAAAAGAAAGGTACAGTGCTAGGTCTATACTTACATAGATTTCATCACTTTTGAATCTTTCCTTCAAGTTCACTAGAAGTGAATCTTCGGAGATGGACTCGAGAAGGATCATGTCCCCAACTCCCACCATCCCATCCATGAAGGATGATTTGAAGTCCATCTTTGCAGACCTCGCTGAAATAAATACAAACAAGAATAAGACAAAAGTTACTGTACAAGCACACCATTATCTTGCAGTGCCGAGGTCCTGAGTTTGATTCTGACCAGGGCATTATCTGTAGTGATTTTAAATACTCTACATCTGCCTTCATTGGTTTCCTCCAGGTAATTCTGTGTTTTGCCAGGGGCTCAAGGATGCAGTTAATCTAAAAGTGGGCTACATTATCCAACTGAAGAAGGTTTTTTTCTTAAAAGTTCATATGTTTTTACCCATTAATCTGCAATAAATATTCCAGGGTTTGTAGCCAACTTTTTGGTAAACGGTGTGTTTTTTCCTCGCGGTTAAACAGTAGGTATACACGGACAGTGAGAAGTCTGAAGGTGAAAGGGCAGAGCACCAGAAGGAGATTTTAAACCAGGGCTGGAAGGGTAACGGCTACAGGCTAGACCAGGGGTCACCGACATTTCGCTTCATTCAAATGTAAAAAAAAAGGTGGGGAGCAACACATGCATGAAAAAGTCCCTGGGGATGCCAAATAAGGGCTGTGATTGACTATTTGGTAGCCCCTATGTGGACTGGCAGCCTACATGGGGGATCTAGTTGGCAGTGCATCATGTTTTTATCCAAAAAAAAAACTTCCAAGTCAGGAATTCAAAAAAAGCACCTGTTTTAAGGGCCATTGGGAGCAACATCCAAAGGGGTCAGAGAGCAACACGTTGCTCAGGAGCCACCACATTTAGTAGGCTCCTGATAAAAACAATCCATTGTCTGGTTGGTGTGATAGGAGCTTAGAATATAAGCTTTGCTAGGGCAGGGATTGATATGAAAGATTTCTATAAATATCTAAGTAACATGTTGGCAATATATGTATAAATATATTTAATATATACGCAAATTATAATAATCACTATGACAATGTATTATAATCATATAATGCATATCTTCGATACGGGAACCAGGGAGGCCCAATGACATGCTCAAATATTTTATCTTAAACTGCCCTGTAAGTAATTCCATTTTCAGTACAGGTTACATAAGTGACTAGACGATGCCCTTGAACCACTCTTTATCCACTAGTTCAGTTTCATGCTCTGAGCCATCAGTTCTGCAGCCGCTCCCCTGTTACAAAAGTACATTATTCTGTCAGTCCACATTCTCTTAACACTTTTGTATGGAAACTTTATGAAACAGGAGGAGAGGATAGTGCATTGTTTGTTCGTCTACTAATAGAATGTTCTGTGTTATATTTATATATGGAAGTTGGGATATTTTTAAGCAGACTAAGCCTTCATTATTCTGTGACGCCAGGACAATGTGGAAATATTTAATTTGCAGGTACAATGAAATGGTACATATTTACAGGTTGTATGTTCTCTCCATGCTTGTGTGGGTTTCTTCCAAAACATACAGAATGGTTTATTGGCTTCAGATAATAAACTGACCAGATTGCAAGCGCCACTAGGGGCGGGGAATAATGTGAATGATGTTATTTCTTTCAAGTGCTGCAGAATATGTGGGTTCTGTATAAATAAAGCATAATATAAATATGGTAGCTGCACAAAGTTGAGTGAACTGCTCAAGTTTCACCAAAATGACAAAACATAGCAATGACTTAGCAGCCTATAATTATGTTGCTGATGGAGCCTCTTTAAATAATGATTCTTTAAACAAATCCTGTCCCACTGTGGAAATCAATGTTTGCAAAACATTTTTACACTGCTAAAAAGACAAAGTATAACAGACTCCTTTCTAGTGATGGGCGAATTTATTCGCCAGGCGTGAATTCCGTTTTTGGACGCCGGCATCCAAAAAATGGACGTCAGCATCAAAAATGGACGCCATCGTCAAAAACGAGACGCTGGCGCAGTTTCTCAGATTTTTTGCCGTTTCCCGTGAAATTCGCGAATTTTTCGGAGAAGCGAAACGCCCCAAATTCGACCCTCACTACTCCTTTCTGTTTATAGTAATGACAATGTTGTTGTTATTAGAATATAAACAATAGTTATATAATTCTCAATATCTAATACAGGTATGGTTATCCAGCTTGGGACCTGGGGCTTTCCAGATAAGGCATCTTTCTGTAATTTGGATCTCCATAACTTAAGTCTACTAAAAATAATTTAAACAATAAATAAACCCAATAGGATTGTTATGCCTCCAATAAGAATTAATTATATCTTAGTACAAGGCACTGTTTTAATACAAAAGAGAAAAAGGAAATTGTTTTTTAAAACTTCTAGTTATTTGATTAAAATGTAGGCAGATGGCATTCCAGTAATTAGGATTTCTGGATAACAGGTTTCCAGATAATGGATCCCATACCTGCGCACATTATCAAAATATACAGTGGTAGGACATGTATACATATTTATATAGTGAATAATATACCTCCTATTGTAAAATATAATGATATTATAAGTCACTGAAGAGTTCCATGACCATATTAAAGCACAAAGGCAAAAAACCTCAGGGGTAGATTATTATAATACACAAGGACTGATTAGAACTGTTTGCATCACTATAGACCATTTATAAGGGTATACGTTACAGGGTTTTGTGCATTAAAGTGTAACCCTCCAGGTCCCAAGACTTATATTCCTCAACTTCTATTGATTCTTTAGATAAAACCTCTCTGTGTCACAAATTAGATGGTCAATATGAAAAAGAAAAAAACATTTTGATTTCTTTATCTGCATTTTATTTTGCCGGATCAGTGGAGTGTAGTAAACTACTACCCATCGCTATCTAATATTGCTGCTTTTGTAGTTACATAACAACGCTTTCCAAGCATTTAAAACAAAATGAAGGGAAAAATGTGTCATCCTACAATGACAATAACCATTCCAGGCTTATCAGCCATTTATAGGTGTCAATAGAACAGTTTTATGGTATAATGCTTAGCAACGGGGAGAGTTTATAGCGGTGATCAGTTGTAGGCAAGAATAAAGAACGCACGTGCATGCATTAACTTGGTCTAGATGTAACCCATAGAAACATGTAAAGAGAGTTAAGGCATGCACGTTTGTTAATTGTACATTGGCATAAACATACAAAAAAATCTATGGCTTTTATACTGGAAAATATATTTGTTTCTATAAAAAATGTGTTAAAAATTTGAAGTAAATGTTACAGCTTTAATTAGGCCATTATATCAATTATTAGTAAAATATAATTACACAATACAGAGTAAATGATACACAATATAGATACCATGCCTTCGTTTGGCCATAATAAGAGAGAGACTGAATATGGGATAGAAGCTGGATAAGATAAACTGTATATATATATTTATTGCCATGCCTTAAAAATGTCTATAAAGGGATCATTTGATTATCACTCCTGATCTGATAAAGACATGTATAGATAATTATGGCTAATAAATGACTGAAGTGGAACATAACAGTTTGTTTGTTGGCAGGACTAAATCTGGGTCTCAAATAAAAGAAGCCTATTCATAGCCCCACATTCAGCGTTGACCTTTTTTTACAAAAATATATAGAATCTTTCATGACCCTAGCAGGCACTCTATATTCCTGTTACTCCTGCAGCCATTGGGTCTGCTCTCCCTGTTGATATGCTCTTTGATATCAAAGCACCAGGGTCTACAAATAAATGCTTCATAATTGTACATTCATGATATTCACTCTCATTTAATGGCATTGTAAAAGCCCCAAGCTTCCAGGGTGGCCAAACAATGGTGCAAATTCCTAGTACATATCTCAAATGAAAAGAACCAATAAATATAATTTGTTATGTAGAACTTATCTAGGTTGCTGTATGGACATAGTGGGGCTTATTTATCAACACTGGGCAAATTTGCCCATGGGCAGTTACCCATAGCAACCAATCAGTGAATATTTTTTTAAAGCCAGCTGCAAGTATTACAATGAATGCAGCAATTTGATTGGTTGCTATGGGTTACTGCCCATGGGCAAATTTGCCAAGTGTTGATAAATGACCCTCACTGTGTTCAAAGTGGCATCACGCTGGCAACAACAAGAATGACCCAGTAAGGATGGAAATGCTCAACCATTTGGTGACTCATAAAAATACTGCATTTTCTAATTTCAGGGGCATCACATCCAAAAGGCCTTGTTGTACCCAGGCTGCTCAGTGTCAAAATCTGCTTTCTTAAAATACATTAAGAAGCAATTACAGCAATCTCGTTGCTAGGGTCCAAATTACCCTAGCAACCATACACTTATTTGAATAAGAGACAGGAGTAACAATAAGAAAGGCCATGAATAGAAAGATGAATAATAAAAAGTAGCAAAAACAATAAATTTGTAGCCTTACAAAGCATTTGTTTTTTAGATGGGGGTCAGTGACCCACCATTTGAAAGCTGGAAAGATTCATAAGAAAAAGGCAAATAATTAAAAATAATATGGATGCACCGAATTCAGGATTCGGTTCGGGATTCGGCGCTTTTAAAACAGATTAGGATTCGGCCTGAATCCTTGTGCATGGCCGAACCGAATGTGAACCCTAATTTGCATATGTAAATTAGGTGTGGGAAGGGAAATTACGTGACTTTTTGTCAGGATTCAGATTCGGTTTACGGCCGAATCTTTCAAGAAGGATTCAGCCGAATCACAAAAAGTGGATTTCGGTGCACCCATAAAAAACTATAAAAAAATAAATTGAAAAGTTGCTTGGAATTGGCTATTCTATAACACACTAAAAGGCCCTTTAAGATACAGTAACAGCTCCACTCTCTCTATTTGATTATCTGAAGGCCTAACTATAGAGCTTTATACAAAAGGATCAACAAATACCTTCAGTAACCAAAAGTTCTTTTCTTTTATGTAACCTTATTTGACTAGTGAAAGTGAACTGATTTCAATAGTATCAGTGTAATGAATGCCAAATCTTGGCTCTCTCAGATCTATATTAATGTATTATCAACATTATGGTTGCTTTTGTAAAGATGCTGTCCACAGCACTACCTGGCATAAATAGGCTTTTAGTAAATTAAACAGCAAAATCAGCAGAGGTGGAGCTTATACCTGCAGTACATTTAGTGCCAGGGTTGATGTCATGTTGGTGCTGATATTCCAATGGAAGATATAGAAGGAAGGTTCTTTTTAATCTGAAAGCAATCATGTCATGAACATTGGATCTAGATGGTTGTTGCTAGATAACACAACTACCACTGCAAATTATCTGCACTTCTGGGTTCATGTAAAATATGTGCACCTGTTAACATTCAAAATCACCTTCAAAATTCTATTTATCCTTTATTAGGAAGAGTGTGCATAACTCAATACTCTATCCTTTATTAGGAATAGTGGGCATAACTCAAAATTCTATGTATCCAGAAGAACTTACAATGCAGAGAGGAAGTGCTACATTCAGATAGTTTTAAATACTACCGTAATAGGCCATTAAGGACTAGAAGGAAGTAGTTTCCATAGTGGGCCCAGCAGGGTGAGATTTGGGGAGTTTGCTTATTTGAAGTCATAGATTTGCATTGTGGGTTGTTAAAACTATGTTTCCATTTACAGTATATCTACAACCCTGTTATGAGATTGAAAGGCTGAATACCTTTTCACTGTTATGAGCATGAATCTATATATATTTTAAGCAGTATCATAGCAAATAGAAGCCAACCCAAATGCTGGACTGCAAAAGGGGTAAGAGTTAAAGCAACCAGGCAAGGTTAGTGGGTTTAAGGTCTTCCAATCTAGATCTAAGTAATTAAAAAAATGTGTCAAGCTGTGGTTCAAGTATAAAGAGATAGTGAGAAATTAGTATTACATACTAGTCTGGCAAAGTTAGATTAACTGATTTTTCTGTATCTAGGAACCACCTCTCCAAAACAAAATTTATTAATGCAAAAGGGTAACAGGCAATACCAATCAGCTTGCAAATTTCCTAATATGAAAACATGAGTTTGATGTTGTAAATATGGATTAACTAAGCCAAAATTGTTACTTTTACATGCTGGAGATTTTGATAGTATTACTAATTGCAGAGGCAGGATTCTGACTTAAAGGAAAACTATACCCCCCAAACAATGTAGGTCCCTATTAAAAGATACTGAGTAAAACAGCTCATGTGTAAAACCCTGCTTCATGTAAATGAACCATTATCATAATAATATACTTTTTTAGTAGTATGTGCCATTGGGTAATCATAAATAGAAAATTGCCATTTTAAAAAATAAGGGCCGCCCCCTGAGATCGTAAGATTCACTGTGCTCACATACAAACCACATGTAAGGTCACATGAGCCAATTAACAGACAGAGTTGTGTCTTTTGCTTCCTCACTTCTTCCTGTTACAGTTAGTGTTGTAGTATTTCTGGTCAGGTGATCTCTGAGGCAGCACAGATAGAGCCACGAAATGGTGGTTCAAGGCAAGAGATGTAAAAGGGCAATATTTATGTAAATATATATATTCCAGTTTGGTAAGATTCTTTAATATGTCATTCAATTTGATATAAACTATCTGTTGCTTAAGTATTCATTTTGGGGGTATAGTTTTCCTTTAAGGGGGATGGGATACACAGATGATGCAGGTTATACAAGACTGTGTGTAGGATGTTCTTTAGGAACCTTATAAGAACTTCTCTCTCTTCTCTGCCCATAGCCATATGTAACAGCTACAGTACCAACTGGTACGAGTCTTGTTGCAAATTCCTAGCAGAGAGTTTTCAATGGGGCATGTAGCATTCACATTCTTAGGCAAAAGAGAGTCTCCACATAATTCCAGCATCTGCCTTTGATGCCAACTGACAGGTCTGGTTAGAGGAAGGTCATGTTATGACCAAATATTTGGAAATCACAATAAGATATTTCTTTGTTTTAGTTAAGTCCCAAGAATATTATTGCAGTATCGCTAGCAGCCAGACATGTTGTTTTTTTAAAGGAATGTTGCTGTATATTTATATAGAGCTGTTTGTTAATGCATGCTGCACATTTTATAATACATGAACAGTACAGACTGGGAACAGGCAGCACAATAAATACACAACATATCCAGTTACCAAGATTAAGTGCCACATGCTGGGAGACACACGAGGAATGAGGTCCATGCCCTGTACTGTAAAGCTTCTAATTTGTCAGTTTTCTTGATAAAACTTAGTTTTTCCTATTTGGTAACATGAAGTGGGAGGAGAAATCCATTACTAGTTGAATGGGTTAATTATGAGTAGTAACTAGAATAAATAGCCAATGCCGGCACAGCACGTATATAGGTATAGGGTGCCTGGGTAAAGAGCTATGTATCAGTATTTACAATTGCTCAAGAGAGGCTAGCACACACAGGACTTCTGGAGAAAAAAAAGGGTTTTATTTAAGCAAAAAATAAACTAACGTTTCACTAGGTCTCTAGCCTTTCTCAAGGTTAGGGACCTCGCCGAAACGTTAGTTTATTTTTTGCTTAAATAAAACCTTTTTTTTCTCCAGAAGTCCTGTGTGTGCTAGCCTCTCTTGAGCCATTATATAGATATATATGTATTTGATCAGAAGGACCCGCACTCCATATATCGTGCATCAAAAATTTTTATTTATAAATGCACATACAAATATGTGATAAATAAAATGATGGCCTTTTAATTTGTAACAAATCCCAGTGTGCACCGATTATTTGATGATTATATATATATATATACACACACACACACACACACACACACAGAGTTTGTATATGTTTCCCACAACTGCCATCCAGCCTAGAGGCACTGAATTCCCCTAGGAGGAAGTCTGGGTAGTAAAGGATTGAAATGAACGGATTGTCATTAGGTTTCTGCAAGGATAAAATATATTATGATGCTTATGGAAACATTCTGATGGGAAGTATGTCACGTGTATAAGCAGTGTACCCAGTTAAACAATGCTACAGCAAATAATCCCAAGCATAAGAAAACCCAGAAGAAAGAATATCCATGAAATATTGTGAGAATACACTAACAAAGCACAGGAAGTATTAGTAGCATGTAGGGATGTAGCGAACTGTTCGACCGTTCTCGTCCGCCGAATGTTCGCGAACGTCGCGCGACGTTCGCATTTTGAGTTTGCGTTCGATTCGAATACAAATCGTTCGACCATTCGAATTCCTTCGACCGCTAAAAATCGAACGATTTCCATTCGTTCGAACGATTGTAAGCATTCGATCGAATGAAAAGCATTCGATCGAATGCTTCGATCGTTCGATTCAAATGAAAATCGTTCGATAATAAGGATTAAAATCCTTCGATCGTTCGAATCGAACGATTTTAGCGGGTGTTCGAAGTTCGCGAACGTTCGCATTTTTTGCCGGTGTTCGCGAACGGCGTTCGCGAACACCAAATCGGCAGTTCGCTACATCCCTAGTAGCATATCACATTCCTACTTGAGAACAAGAACTCTAAACAAGTAGCTACATCCTTCACATCTTTCAGTAAGACTTCACAATAATATGTTATTGTTTTTATTAATATAAAAATAGCAATTTTTGAATATCATATTCCAATCTGAATTATAGGTTTATCAACCTAGTAAGCACTTGCATGCTGTAGGCCAACAAATGAAAAAAGCTTGGTTCGAGCTGGTAAGGTGGGGCAAGATGAAGGTGTTGTAATTGTGAATATAATCACTATTATCCCACATAATATGTCATTATAAATGTACAGAAAATACTAAAGGGGTTCTTCACCTTTAAATTAACGTTTAGTATGATGTAGAGAGCGATGTTCTCAGTTTTTAATTTTTTATTGTTTGTTGTGTTTGAGTTATTAAGCTTTTTATTCACCAGCTCTCCAGTTTGCAATTTCAGCAATCTGCTTGCTAGGGACCAAATTTCATTAGCAACCGTGCACTGATTTGAATAAGAGACTGGAATATGAAAAGGAGATGGAATAATAGAAAGAGTACTAATAACAATACATTTGTAGCCTTACAGAGCATTTGTTTGTTTTTTTTAGACGTGGTCAGTGACCTCAATTTAAAAGAGTCAGAATGAGGCAAATAATTCAAAAAACCATAAAAAAAGAAATGATAATAATAATGTTAATTGAAAAGTTGTTTGGAATTAGCCATTATATAACATACTAAAAGTCAACTTAAAGTTGAGCCACCCTTTAAATGTGTTTTGGGGCACTGCCATTACTAATCATTACAAAGGCTTGAAATATTTATTTTATCAATTTACTTGAAAACATATTTCCCTCCCTAGGATATAATGTGTGATCCACAGCAGGTGTCTAAACTAGTGGAACCTTGTATGTAACCTTGTAAGTAATATATTGTTGGGTTCCTAAGAATACATGCCAAGAGATGATTTACATGTTCATTCATCACTGCTGCAAGGAAGGAACAAACAAGCTGAAGCAGGGCCTCGCTGCTTGCAAAATAGATGGAAATTAAGCAGGTAGAACTTTATACCAACAGAATGTTCATACTGCAGCCTTCCAATGTTCAGAGACTGAGTGAAAGGCTGACAACTCAATATACTTCTTTAAATTTGCCAAAATGCCAGCTGGATATTAGAGGTATGCTGTACAGCTACACAATTCCATAACTCTGATGTGCAGAAATGCAACAAATTTGATGAGTCCTTTCACTCATATCTAGTTTTTCAAGTCTTCCAAGTGTTGTATTTGAATAATTGCTGGAGAGTTGCTGGCAGGACATTCACACCCAGAAAAAAAGGCTTCTCTTGGGTGACTGAATGGCACATAGCCAGTATTATTGTGGCATTAGATGCAGTTTACTCAGAGTAAAGTTGTCGAGTGATAATCTCTGAAATGCTGTGCACTAAGTATACCACAAATTATATTAGTGACAGGTTATTCATTCACCTGTCAAGTGTACCCAGAGTCCTTTGTAATTTCTCTAACTGGATCTTCATCACCATCTTTGGCATGGACAAGGTCTTGTACTCAGGTAGGAGGTGAGCAGTCTTCAAGCTCATTACACCCCATCACAGACATGATGTCGCCAAACGAGCGGATCTCTCCCCGATATTCCCACCTTGATGTGGGCGTTATCGGGCTGATCTAATCGTGGGCCCTAGGGCCCAACGATTAGATCATAATGGATCCGATAAGCAGACCCGGATTTGCGACAAGGCCGCATAGGCCCGGGCCTAGGGGGCAAAAAAATAGGGGCGGCATGCCGCCCAGCCGCATTATGGGGACGTGTGCGTCCCCATTCAATTACAGCAGCTGCGCCGGCGTTTTTTCACCGGCACGCTGGGAAGGGGAGGTGAGGTGGGCGCTAGGACCGCGCGGCCGCCTGGCCGGACCGCGCGGCCTAGGGGCGCCCCTCATTGAAATCCGGCGCTGCCGATAAGGGTGTTCGGATTGCGGGACCACATACACGCACAGATGTGCCCCCAATCTGACGGGATTTTTTAACCTGCCCAATCGAGATCTGACCAACTTTCGGCCAGATATCAATCGGGGACACCCGTCGGATGGCCCCTCACATGAGCCAATAAACTACCAACTCGGCCTATCAGCAGCTTTTATCAGCCCGTGTATGGGGGCCTTAACAGACATCTAGTAGTTAACAGGGGCTTGGCCTTTACTTATAGGTATGGGATCCCTTATCCAGAAACCCATTTTTCAGAAAGCTCAGAATCACAGGAAGACCATTCCCATCCATTCTGATTCAATCAACTAATTTGTAAAAAATTTAAAAATGATGTCCTTCTTCTCAGTAATAAAACAGTCCCTTGTACTAAACTGCATATTGTGGGAAAAAGAACCCTATTGGGTGTTTAAAATTTCAATGATTTTTTGCAGACTTAAGATCCAAATTACTGAAAGATCCCTTTTTTCGGGAAAACCACACGTCCCAAGTATTCTGTATAATTGATCCAGGAGAGTTCAGTAATCCACTGATTCTGATGTTTGAGAAGAGATTCGTAATTCTAGATAGTCTTTTTTTTTTTTATTCCAAAACTTTGATTTTGCACACTTTAAAGATCTTATCACTTTAAGGGCTGAACCTCTTGTTTTAACCCAGGGAGTTCAAATGCAGCTATGACTACACAGAATGGGAAAACCCATCATAGGTGCTTGTGTATTATATTTAATACATGCATGACATTTGCTACAGTAATTATGGATCAACAAAGGTTAGACTTTCCTATAACAAATTATAAAAGGAGATATTGCAGTGAGAAAATGGATACTGTATGTGGAGGAAGTAAATCAAACACTGTTGTATAGAAAAAAAAAAGAAAACATTGGTATAATATGCAGAAGTATTTAGCCCTACCCATGACTTTGTGATAACAATTGTGCTAGAACTACTTTTCATTACGGACAACCAGCTACAAAACAATTCTGGGTAGTTGATATGACAATAGAATTAAGACACTTTAGTACAGGTACGGGACCTGTTATCCAGAAAGCTCTGGACCTGGAGTTTTCCAGGATATTGGGTCTTTCCGTAATTTGGGTTGCTGTGCCTTAAGTCTACTAAAATATAATTTAAACATGAATTAAGCCCTTATTGCTTTCAATAAGGATTCGTTTTATCTTAGTGGGGATCAAGTAAAAGGTACTGTTTTATTATTAAAGAGTAAAAAAGAAAATCATTTAAAAGTTTGATTATAATGGAGTCTATGGTCTTCCTGGAATTCAGGGTTTTCTCCATAGCAGGTTTCCGGATACTGGATCCCGTACCTGTATAGCTTTTGACAAGTGCAATTTTGGTTTTAGACAAAATGTTATCTTTACCGTTTATTTCCCTTTCTGTAGGAATAGGAGGAGGAGCGGCAGCTATTAAAGAGAACAGAGCCCGAGACTGTGTAGATATACAGTACTATACTACTAACCAGCTGTTGCTTACACTTAGCACATATTGCTACATCCTCATATCTTTGTGTATCTTTCCCTGACTCCTCTATCGACCTTACTATGACAAAGATTAGACACGCGTTGGGTGCTCATATTTTGGAAATATCAGCAAGGAGCAATAAACATTCATTTTTTTTTTATCTGGTATGTATCTATACTTTTTGTCAGTGCTGTATGCTTCATTGCATTGCGCTGGGATCCTTCATGTTTGTTTTCACAATATGCCTGAAGAAGAGGGCTGCGTGATCTGAATCTGTTCATGTAATTAATCAAGGAGTCACCTTTACTCACACTGTTTACAAAGCTTTTAGTAACTACATGATAATAAAGGTCCAACCAAAGAACAGAGGGGAGGGGGTTATTCTTCTGTGGCTTCACTGTACATTCTTTCACTTTGCACAGAAATCTCTTCCACTTTAGAAGATGCCATGGTAATGTTGAACTTCCTTCACAGTAAAAGTTTTCCCATAACTCCGGTATTCACATGATAGTTCTGCCATGGATGACATTAACAGCAGTTGTTTCTTCACATTCTCAGCATCATGTCCTGCCTTGGAAGTATGTGCAGTGCTCTGTAAATTCCACAATCAAATGTTCATGGACAAGAAGAGACTTCCCATCTACCTTTGCCTCCCGAGTGTGGTCAATAAAGCTAATCTTATCTTTCCTTTCAAATAAAAAAGTCTAAATACTCTGCTGTTTCTATGTAATAAATCCATAAATCTATGTCATAAATAGAGAGTGGTCAAAGATCATTTTGAATCCAGTACCCATTCTCAGCCCCAGGTTCTGTACTTCTGGTACAAACACTCTAGTAGAGGCTTAAATGATAATAATGCTGTCAATAGCATTGCTTAGAGTGACCCCTTTAGTTAATGATGGAATCCATGCACAACTTTCAGGGTCTGTCTCTAAGAAAATGTTGAGAATTACAGTTTAATTACCCCAGGAGACTGTGGTTGGCACCACACTGCGGTTGGCATGACTGCCTGTCACCACTGCATTTGGCAACTGGAGAGCTGCACGTTGATTTCATGGGCTGTATTCTGTTTTATTGAATATTTGTTATTATTTTAGCAAACATTAAAGGGATACTGTCATGGGAAAAATTTCTTTATCAAAATGAATCAGTTAATAGTGCTGCTCCAGCAGAATTCTGCACTGAAATCCATTTCTCAAAGGAGCAAACAGATTTTTTTATATTCAATTTTGAAATCTGACATGGGGCTAGACGTATCGTCAATTTCCCAGCTGCCCCTGGCCATGTGACTTGTGCTCTGATAAACTTCAATCACTCTTTACTGCTGTACTGCAAGTTGGAGTGATATCACTCCCCTCTCTTCCCCCCCCCAGCAGCCAAACAAAAGAACAATGGGAAGGTAACCAGATAACAGCTCCCTAACACAAGATAACAGCTGCCTGGAAGATCAAAGAACAACACTCAATAGTAAAAACCCATGTCCCACTGAGACACATTCAGTTACATTGAGAAGGAAAAACAGCAGCCTGCCAGAAAGCATTTCTCTCCTAAAGTGCAGGCACAAGTCACATGACCAGGGGCAGCTGGGAAATTGACAACATGTCTAGCCCCATGTCAGATTTCAAAATTGAATATAAAAAAATCTGTTTGCTCTTTTGAGAAATGGATTTCAGTGCAGAATTCTGCTGGAGTAGCACTATTAACTGAAGTGTTTTGAAATAAAAATGTTTTCCGATGACAGGATCCCTTTAACATGAACTACATTGTAACTGCAAACATCAGCTAACTAACTAGCATATCCAATCATACAGGTTTTAGTTCATGCAGTGCACTCTCATGAATGCCCAAACCTGATTTATGAATCACAGGAAATCTATTATGTACACACTTTTGTCTTGTCGAATACAGGCTGGCACAAACCGGACATTCACATTGAAGCTGATGCCGTTTAAAAAGTACATTTATTTAAAGAAAAAACACCTCAAAGGGTAGCCTTATGCATTTCATGCCTTGTGGCCATTTAGTCATAGGCCTATGACTTTTTTTTTTAACTGCATTAACTTCTATGTGAATATCCAGTTGGTGCCATCCCATATTCAAAGACAAGAGTGTGTTCATAACCCCTCCTAAGCTGAAGGTCTGGGGAAGAGCACTCAGACCCCCATTAACTTTTGTAAGTCAACCCTTGCTACTATTTCCAATAAGTACTGGATGTTCCTTTAAATATGTTAATTTGTTGGCTCTATTATGTGTTAATGATGTGTAATTGGTTTTATCAGATGTATATCACCTAATTTATACCTATCAAGTATCACAATTAACTAGTTCTGTGGGTTCATTTTTTTGCATGTTTATTATATATATGGGTGGCTCATCGTCTGGATCTTTACAATATGGGCGTGTTTCATTGACTCAACCCCAAGGGCCAATAAGGCTGCAGGATAGATAGATAAGGGGAAGGAAATTCGAGGAATTTGAGCCAACTCCCATGCACCCGGTTTGGCCTTGGGATTCCTTGGGTACCTCCAGATTGCTGTGTGTAATAACTATTTAAAAAGATGATAAACCAAGAACTTATTAAAGAACAATTAATCATTACTGAAGTTGGAAAAAGATATTTACAGCACATCTGCTTTCTCACTGTCATGGAAAAATGCATGACTAGAGAAGAGTAAAGCTCCCGATCAAAGCTAAAGTATAATGAAGTTTTAGGGAGGCTTAGCTGTAGCTATATATACACCTATGCATAATTATATGTTTTCCAGTGGAAAGCCTTCTATTTGTAGCTTCCCCCAAACAAAAACCTTACCCACCTCTCATTCCCTTCTAGGATGGAACCTTTTGGTTTCCATAGTGCAGCAACCTGAAGTGACAGACGCAGAGTTTCAATGGCAAAACTGCCATTTTCCTTCAGTTTTCTAGACTGGATTGGATTCACTAAGCACCTGAGGGGCGATTTATCAGAATGGAGTTGGACTGCTCAAAATAGAACACATTGTGATGAATGGGCAGAGGCATCAGTTTTGCCAAATGTGTCAGGAAAGTTTCAATGGAAATGTAGATTTAAAATCCTTCCAGATTCCCCACTTTCATCTATAATAAATCTGCCCCTAAGGGTTCTGCCAAATCGAAATGGCCTAATCCTGAATTCAGTCTCTTCTACTGTAGACCATCCGCTAGAAATAAAGTCACTTCCAGTTCCCCCTCCTTCTAACTCCCTATTTCCAACAGTGGTGTCAATACAATTGTTCAATTCCCATTCAAGAAATGATTAACAAGCTCTGACAACAAGAGAATCATTTACCCCAAATCCTCCCTATGATCTATTCTTGCACGAACAAGGTATTTAATAATGCAGACTAACTTGCTGCACAGATGCGTGTACCTTATACATGAATTTATACCCTGGGGACTGTGTTAATTGCTGTAACCATAGTACTTCTAATTAGATAAACATACAATTGGTGAGGATGCAAAGATTTAACTCACTGTGCTTCTAGATGTGGCAACAACACATACGTTCCCCATATGCACAGGGGGAGAGCCGAGATTTTTTTTTGTGCAGAACAAAGTAGCACATTTTTGCAGTGGTCGATATACACAAACATTCAGAATTCCATATGGAGTTCAGAGTCTAATTTCAGCTCGGGAGGCACAGAAAGTAAAGGTCACAGAAGCAGATCGATCTCAGGTTTTTTACAATGCATCTGGCATTTTTACAAGTTTACAATATTGCCCTGAAAAGCAGGAAAACTTCACTCATTTCTTCCACTAACCGATATTTGCAATATCTTTCTCCCAAACACAATGCCCATGTAGTCAGATTACAGTATAATTTGTTTTTTTAAAAGAAAACTAATAAGAAAGAAAACTTGGTTTCCAGTATTTTGCCCAGACAAAGACTTATTTAAATTGGGGTATTCATCTGTTACAGGGCAAAAGCAAATAAAGGTGCAATCACCCCAATGTGGGCAGTGTGAATCCTTTATATTAGTCTCCCATTGGCTGACGTAAAATGGCAAGCACAAAAAAGTACAGTGATCATGTTCTTACCAGGCAGCAGGGCTTTGCGTTCTTGTTAGATGTCCAGGTTCTGCGTTGGAGTCCCAGAAAACCCAATGCTTCTCAGAACAAAGCCCGAAGTGTGCTCAGCAAGAGCTGTCCATGGTGACTGGCAGCAAGAGTCACTGTCTGCCCCAAGTAAAAAGCCACACTCACACAGCACTTCCTACACTTACCACACCTATTTCCTCATGCCCAGTATATGTGAGCCTGGGACACCCCCTGCCTGATATATCACAATATTACAAAGCAGGAAATCTGTGCACGACATAAAGCTTTTGTGCACTGAGATTTACAGCTTTTGTGCCACAGAAACCTGAAACCTGCTCCTGACACACTAACAAAGAGGGACTATAATTAAGCCAATGAAACACCCATGTGGACAAATCGTGGAACCATATGTGCAGGCACTCGTCATCACAGTAATGCTTTTTTTTAATGCACACCGTTTAATAGCAACTCCCTTCTGTTACCAGTAGGATTCTGGGAGTTGTAATTCAGCAACAGTTAAAGGGCACCAGATCATTTAGGAAGTAACTGTTGCACATTTTGTTTGCATTGTGTATATATTGACCCAGAAGTTGGGATAAGGCAGCGCCTACTCACTGCTACTCATTACTACTATTTTTGTGTTAGAGCAATTGCCTACTTTGCCTCTGTGCTTAAATCCTATTCCCCTAAACCACAGGCACCACCCCCCTCTTTGAAATACCATTCCTTTAAAGGTAAACAACATTTTTTTAAATGAACTAAAACAGCAGGAAACAGCACACATCACATATCTGATTGAAATAGGAGACCCCCCCCTCCTTGTTAAATAAACGTGTTGAACTACAAACTTTCTCAGCTTGTTAACTTGCTCCTGAGAAAGGAACCTTAGTAATGCTGCAATTTAACCTCATTGAGTCATGAAAGGGATCACATTTCTCCTGCTTGTCTAAATGACTAACACAGCACAACCCAAGGCTTTTATTGAACTGGCTAAAGAATAATGGGACTGTACATCAGAACAAATGGCTTATAAATAGCCTGCGTTAGAGGAATATTTGCTCATTGCTATTTCAAACAAACCACTGAGAAGACTGGCCAGTGACCCCATCCTTCATGTCTGCTAGTAATGCCTTCTTAAGGGGAAATGACCCCTCGGTGAAAATCTAAACAGACATGAACTCAGGCTGAGATTTATGAAGGTTTGAATTGGGACCCCTGGCTTTATCCCAAGCAGTCTGAATATTTCACATTTACTAAACTTTTCCTGACGTTGTGGAATTTTGTGAACAATGTTGCTTATTTATTAAAGTATTTTATTCCTTCCCCCCCCACTCGCTTTTTGGCAGAAAGCGGTCTCCAGCTTTGGGCAGCTGATTTCTATTGTTTCCTATGACACAAAACTTGCAAGGCTGAGCAGATTTCTAGCACGGAACAGTTTGAAAGAGAACAAGCATAGCATTCATTTTAATGTAATGCAAGTCTATGGGGTGACTTGAAAGGGGATCTAAACCATAAAAAATAAATTGCGCTTCTCTTTTGCTGCTTACATTCATTTCCCATTTATAGCTGTTTCAGAGATATTAGCAGTTTAGACTGACCATACCAGGATTGCAGTTCTCTTTGAATTGCTGAATGGCAGCGACCTTAGGGTTATGTGACTAATGGAGGTGAACCAGTAAGTTAGGAACACTGACACTCTGCCTTTCATACAGAACTGCTGAGCCAAAAAGTCTAAAATATCTCCAAAACCACAAAAATGTAAACCGAATGCAAAGGTTCTCAGAGAAGTAAACTTACCTCAATTCACTTTCTGTGATTAGATCCCTTTCAATAACAAGTAAAAATGGGGAAAATGTAAAATAAAACAAAATGAACACATTTTGTGAAAATGTGTTTATTTTTTGCACAGGTATGGGACTTATTATTTGGAATGCTCAGGACCTGGGGGGTTCCGGATAAGGGATCTTCATATCTTCATATCTTAAGTCTACTAAAACATCATTTAAACATTTATTAAACCCAATAGGATTGTTTTGCTTCCAAAAAGAATAAAATGATTGCTTAGTTTGGATCAAGTACAAGGTACTGTTTTATTATCACAGAGAAAAAGGAAATCATTTTAAAAAATTTTAATTATTCGATAATAATGGAGTCGATGGGAGACGGCCTTTCCATAATTCGGAGATTTCTGCATAACAGGTTTTCAGATAATGGATCCTATACCTGTATAGCTCTAGCACCTGAAGACTTTTTTGGGGAGTACTAAAGGGAAAAATATGCCATTGTTGTTATCACATACGGCTTTGTACCAGCTTAAATAATGTCCTCTCCATGTATATAAAGGCAAGGTGTGTCTCTGTGTATGTGATACAAAACAGTTTATGATGTAATATCTGCATAATAATGACTATTATAATGTGGCTTTTAGCCCATATAAAATATTCTTATTTGTTCAACCCAGCATTTTTCTTCCCATTATTCTGTATTGTGTTACCTAGAATACTATATTTTATTGAATAAGGGCAAGAGGGAGCCAAGTGTAGGAGTGTTAGTGGGAGAAGGCTTAGCTTTTATTTCTTTTATTGCCCAAGCCAGATGTGCATGTGAACACGGCACATTAATGCACCAACTACAAAATATCTGTGATGCTTGTTGCGTCTTATTTGCACTCAGCATTCTGCACTGCCCCATACTATGGGAATGCATACTAAAACTCCATGTGTGAGGTCTTGTTGTATAAAATATTTGTTTACTTAGGATAAGACGATGTTTGCTGCTATGGATCTGTTGCTTCTCTGGCTATAGATGTCATCTGGTTTGATTTTGCTTTATCAGCCTACTCATCAATGGGGTATCACTTTTGTAAATATTGTTTCTACCACTGTTTGTGGCTAAAGCTGCCCATGCATACACCTGGCCTCCCTAGTAGATAACTGGTTTCGGCCTGGCCACATATTCATCTAAAAAGATCTAATTGCATGAGGACCTACTCAGGCCATTCATGGAGACTTCTCTGCACAGGCCCCTAATGTTCGGAAGGGGTTTTTTACAGTGAGAGCTGTGAAGATGTGGAATTCTCTCCCTGAATCAGTTGTACAGGCTGATACATTAGATAGCTTTAAGGGGTTGGATAGCTTTTTAGCAAGTGAAGGAATACAGGGTTATGGGAGATAGCTCATAGTACAAGTTGATCCAGGGACTAGTCCGATTGCCATTTTGGAGTCAGGAAGGAAATTTTCCCCCTCTGAGGCAAATTGGAAAGGCTTCAACTGGGGTTTTTTTTGCCTTCCTCTGGATCAACTGGCAGTTAGGCAGGTTATATTGGTCCCACCAGACTGAGTTGGAAAGACACTAGCCTGTATATGGGCCTCTCTATAACTGGCAGATATCGATTAGACATGTTTGAAAATCCCATTGGATGAGGAGTGTATTGGTGCACTGATTAAACTGGCTTTCAGATTGTCATCCCCAGCCACTGTCTCAAGCTTCCCTAAGGGGGCAGTCACACTGCACTAAGTGCATGACATGGTTCTGCACCTACTTTTATAAATACAACACTAACTTTGCAGGAGACCCAGTAATCTGGCAGGAGAGCTATCAAGTGGGCATTTGCATTCAGTTGTCCTTAATTGCACAGCCATATGCAATTGACTGCAGCTACATAGATGCTTTGGTGTGATTTCCATGCATAAAAGGTTGATGCTGTTGCTTTTCCATGTGAAAAAAATTGCAGTTGTCTCAAGCAACTTAGTTATTGAACTTTAAACTTCATGAGCCTGCCTAAATGTCAGATTATCATAACAAGTTTCAGTGAAGGTGCTAGGGCTGTTCTAATGTATACAGCAATTTCTTTTTCAATCGTTACATTTGCTCAGCTTCCCACTATGCCCCTCCCATGAGAACATAAAGGGTAGTTCAGGGTCCACACACAGCAATAAACAGGTTGTGAGGTTAGCACAGCACCCAAGGCTGGAGCAAAGTTCTTATGCAGGTATCCACTGGCACAGCAAATTATATTATTGCAGGGTAAGGTACAAGTTGTATTACACATGTTATCCAGCCTCATACTGCCACTCCCATGGGCATTTATGGCGTGGGTTATTAAGCAGGTCTTTGGGCCACTGAATTGCTTTAGGACTGGCCAGATATGGGATGACTTTGACGTAGTTGGCCAGCTTAAATATATTGCAATATATGGACAAACAATCCCTGTTTTGTTTAAAGGGTAAGGCATTTTTTAGTAGCAGTATGCACAAAATGTCTCTGTCTTAAATATATTGATAATGGGTTGAGTGCAGAGGACTCTTGTATTTGTCTTTATGTATTTTGTGGTCACAGCCTCATTGCACCCCCGCCTAATGGTTTTAAAATGTAGTGGTGAGCACAACTTTCCCTTGTTTGTTGTAGCTTGCAAATGCTACCTGATTGTAGGAGTCATGACACAATGAAAATACCAGAGGATGGCCAGGTCCTGCACCTATTATACGCAACTGTGAAGTGATGAGCAAATCTGACCCATTTCACTTCACCAAAAATTGGCAAAATGTCAAAAATTCGCTGAAATTAATTTGGGCACAATTTTTTTTTCACCCATTGGAGTCTATGGGCGTAATTTTCATAGAGAAACTTGGTAAAAAATTACTATGAGCACTGGATGGAAATGAGGCAAAAAAAAAATAAGCACTTTGCTCATTCTATGGAATATTCCCTTATGTGCTCCTGTACAACACTAGGGGGCAGATTTATCAAGGGTCGAAGTGAATTCGAGGGAATTTTCGAAGTAAAAAAAGGTGAAATTCGAAGTAATATATTTGGATACTTCGACCATCGAATAGGATACTACGGGGCACATTTACTCAGTTCGAGTGAAGGAATAGTATAAAAAAAAACTTTGAATTTCGAATGTTTTTTTTGGCTACTTCGACCATCGAATTGGCTACTTCTAAAAATCGTTTGAATATTCGACCATTCGATAATCGAAGTACTGTCTCTTTAAAAAAAACTTCGACCCCCTACTTCGCCACCTAAAACCTACCGAGGTGCAATGTTAGCCTAAAAAACTGCTTGCTAACAGTTTTTTGGTCAAAGAAAAATCGTTCGATCGATTGATTAAAATCCTTAGAATCGAACGTTTCAAAGGATTTAATTGTGATTTTTCGTTCAATCGTTCGATCAAACTATTTGCGGTAAATCCTTCGACTTCGATATTCGAAGTCAAAGGATTTACATTCGGCAGTCGAATATCGAGGGTTAAAGGCCATGTAAAGTCTAAAATAGAATAAGGCTAGAAATGCTGTATTTTGTATACTAAATATAAACATGTACTTACTGGGCCACAAGCCAAATCAAATAAATGATTTATGCTTTCAAAGTTGGCTACAGGGGGTCACCATCTTGTAACTTTGTTAAACATCTTTGCAAGACTAAGACTGTGCACATGCTCAGTGTGGTCTGGGCTGCTTAGGGGTCGTCATAAACAAAGCTGCTTGAGTTCTGCATAGCTCGGAAGTAAGGCGGGGGTTCCTCCTGCTGTTCATAAGTATGATTGTTTCCCTGCTCAGCAGTTAGGGACCATCTGACAATTCCTATCCACAGCAGTAAATGAAGGGAGAATTTCAATGCATACAGTCAGGTTTCTTATAAAAATGGTACACATTTTTTAATTAAAGTATATTGGAGATAGGTTTCTTTTTCATTAAAGAAAGTAAAAATGGGATTTTATTTTTGTGCCTTTACATGCCGTTTAATTAACCCTCGATATTCAACCATATGTAAATCTGCCCCTTTGACTTCGAATTTACTTCGATTCTTAGTATAAATCATTCGAATATTCGACCATTCAATAATCGAAGAACCGTCTCTTTAAAAAAACTTTGACTTCAATAGTTCGCCAAATTAAACCTGCCACAGTGCTATGTTCGTCTATGGGGACCTTGTAATGCATTTTTCAACGTTTTTTGTAGTCAAAGAAAAATCGTTCGATCGAACGATTTTACTTCGACCGCAGGATACCCAAATTCGCTGAAAAAAACGTCAAATTCGATAATTGAAGTATTTTTATCTTCGACCCTTGATAAATCTGCCCCTCGGTGTATTTTACAGGGGCACTGCCTCTCTTTTACCTTACAATTTTTCTAATAGACATACTATATTACTATATATATATATATATATTTATATATATATACTCTTAGCACAGTGACTAAATATTTATATATTCTGCTTTGATTGTCAATAAACTTTAATAAACAATGCAGAATGGTAATACTCGAGAAATGTTTCATTTGTCTATTTGATTCTTCAAAGTAACAATGGGAGGAAGAGAAAATGAGTCATGAATTTTATAAATTAAATTCCTCCTCTATTGATTCACAAACTTGAATATCCTTTGTAGGTTAATAGCAATCTCTTTTGTGGGAAAATATAATCCTTTCACTTTACAAAATAGATATTAGATGACATGAAATCAGGAAAACATTATTTTCTTAGTAGCCTATGAATATGATATAAGGGGATGGGGTTGTGTTCTTTTGATAAGGCGAGTGAGGGAAACCCGTGGTTGTAAAAGTGATGAATGTATCCTACAACAATGGTAAATAGCATGGTTCATTTATGAAGGACTTGCACATAAGAGATATCATTGCATTAGGATTGATGAGGTTGTAAATCAGCCTTGGTTAAGATAAAGCCTGGGAAATCTGGCCTTTCAGGTGGATTGAGATTGTGACATTTTCCTTGCCTGAATCACTACGGTGTTCCTTGACTTCTCGAATTTGATACTTCGATAGTCAAAGTATTTTTTCGATCGAAAACAGCAATTCGGCAGGTTTAAGGTGGCGAAGTGTCGAAGTCGAAGTTTTTTTTTAAAGAGACAGTATTTTGATTTTCGCAGTTTTTTCAATTCGAATCGAATTTTGGCCTATTCGATGGTTTAAGTACCCAAAAATCAAAGTTTTTAGTAAATGGGCCCCTTAAGGTATGCTAAAAAATGATTTAATAAAGCACATAATTGCAAAGTCATTAAAACATATAATTTAGTACATGCCAAACACAGTGTCCAAAAAAAAACCAACAGCACTCAGGCTTGTAAGGCAGACAAGTTGGTGTGTGGGAGAATAGCCCAGTAGGAATATTTTTTTGGCTCTATTTGGGTTAGAGCCTTGACTCTTGCACCCTCTGCTAAATTAGTATTTTAAGGGAGTGCCCTCCATTAATTGCCGTTTACTGATAAACATCATCCTCTGAAATTTCTGGGGTTTTCCTGGCCTATTTTTAGTGACATGGAAGAATGCAAGGTGTCCAGTAATTTATTATATCAGCACTTTGTAGTTACTCCCACAGGGTCAGTTTTCATGTCAATCTGCTGCATTTTGCTCTAAATGTTTCGAGCCCTTCGAAAGGTGTTGGAAGAAAGGTTTGATGCTGGTGAACTGTAACTTTAAACGCATATACCATATGAGTAGTGAATTGCGAATTTCTCCCATTTCGATTCGCGGAAAAATTAGCAAAACGGCGAAAAATCGTGGAAACAGAACGTTCACGAAAAATTTGCGAAATTCGGCAGTTTTCACAATTTTTTGAAATTCTGAAATTTTCACTAAACATTCGTGAAATTCGGACGTTTTCACGCAAAATCTAGCAATTTGAACCTTTTTCACAAAAAAATCATGAAAACCGGAAATTGCCGCAGGTGAATTTTCACCAGCGAATTTTCGTGAGAGATTCACATGTATTCGCCGGTGGCGAAACGCGGGAATTCGCCGCAAATTAGTGCCTGGCGAATTTATTTGCCCATCACTACATACGAGGAAAGAATTAGGCACCAGTGGCTCTTAACTGAAGAGGTGATTTATTGAACAATAGCAATAAACAAAAAAAGGTACAGATATGGGATATGTTATCTGGAAACCCATTATCCAGAAAGGTCCTAGTTACAGAAAGGCCATCTCCCATTGACTTCATGTTAATGAAATAATGATTTTGTTTTACGCTTTAATAATAAAACAGTACTTTGCACTTGATCCAAACTAAGATATAAATAATCCTAAAACAATCCAATTGGGTTTAGACGGAAGATATGGAGATCCAAATTACAGAAGGATCCCTTTTCTGAAAAACTCCAGGTCCTGAGCATTCTGCATAACAAGTCCCACACCTGTACTTCCTGAGCACAGCAAATAGTCAAGCAGTTTGAGAGGATAGTGGTATAGAAAATCTAAGGAAGTACAAAGGCACATGCATCCGAATATTCTCACCAGTAGAGGGACACTCTACTGAAATGGATCTCCTCCAATGGAAGCTATAAGTGAGCAAGCAGGAAGTGATGTCACACCAAGCTAAAACTGCAGCTGCTATCCTAAACAAGCAGAGAGCTTCTAGAGCTTTTTACTCAGGTATGGTAATACATTCAACAGAATAAATTTATCATTTTAGCTTGCACTATTGCAGCTAATCTGTTGGCAATTAAATGCCTCCGTTGCTTCCTTCTCCTTTAAGGCAGCCATACATGGACCAACCAGGTGTGCTTTACTGTGGGCTCATTGGACAGAGGTAAGATTTGCTAACCGCAGAATTTTTTCTATCTTTTACACTTTTTTGGTTTATTATGTATTATTTTGTATATTAGTTGAATATATGGACTTTGGTTAGTATGGTATCACTTTAGAAAAGAACTTTGACTTTTTTGGACTCCTTTTCTTCATCACCTTTTATTTTTACTTTTAATGAACATTGTTAAATTGCACCAATCATTGTACATATATGACTTTATATTTGCACCAATCATTGCAAGTGTATGGCTTGCAGCAGCCTTTGGATAATTTTTGCCTCATTGGACAGAGAGCATATAAGGGGCATCACATGGCATGGCCACCTCTCTACGTTTCTGATCTTTGTGCATGAAAGATTGAAACAGAAGGAAGTGAAAAGGATCTTCTTGTCTGCTGATGCACCATATGTACTGACTGGCACATTTTCAAACCTATCCATGGTACATAGATATTGGTCAGAATCAGTAGCCCACCATACATGCTACACATAATTGCTTTCACATAGTCGTACGTGTCCAGCTTTAGACTTTCCTCCATTTAATAAGGGTGGTACAGGAATCCAATTGTCAGTGCAATGACACCCTAATTTCTGTGGTACAGCTGTCTGAACTTGTAGGACCAAGTCACCAAGGTCAAAGCTTTTTAGGGAAACGTTTAAAGGCCAACTATCACCCCATAATCAGGCTTAACCTAAAGCTATGATGCCCTGCTGTGCTATGTTGATATGCAAATTAAAGTTTGGTCCTTATGATGTGATAGAAGTACAGCACTGAGACATGTCTAAATACGCACTCTAGATAAAAGCCTGGTGGCACTGGTATTGGTATCAGCATGGATTCCCTACCTAGAGAGTGGACTGTATGATCCTACAGCTCAAGAATATGAGGCAGGTAGGTGCTCTTTAAAAAAAGTGGTATCACAACCCTAGAAGGAGGGTGGGGGTGGTCAAGCCAGGATTTGTGGAAAGGCCACCAAGGCCCGGGCCTAGGGTGGCAGGATTTTAGGGGGGCGGCGTGCTGCCCAACCACACCCACATTGGTTCAAAAAACACTGGGGATGCCCTGGAGATAGAATCATTTTTTAAATTTCCCGTGCGCCAATCCCCCATTGCTCCTGTCTGTCCCCCTGGAGGGGACAGGGGCGACGAACGGTAGTGGGCCTAGGGGCGCCCACTATGTAAATCTGGCTCTGGTAAACAATAAGGTACAACAGACTTGCAAATTAGATGCAAAGCCAAGTTCTGGTTTAATCTTTATATCCATACATTCCAGAGGTAAAGTTCCTATATTAACTGATTATGGAAAGGTCACCATCCCAACACGTCTCATATAATCAAGGTCAAAAGTGAAATAGCATTCCATTATCTCATGCTTTCACAGTGATAGGGTGAAGAATGGCCACTCCACCATTTCCATTGCATAGGAAAGAATTTAACGACAGCAATATCACTAGGGAGTTACTCATATTTTCAGCATTTCAATGCCAAGGGTGAAAGTGATATGTTTACAATGTAGTTATCAAGGCCCATCTTGAGACTGGGATGGATAAAATGGGAAAGTCTGTCTGTAAAAACGGCATCTAGTTGTTAAAACTAAGCTGCAGAATGGACACCGGGCAAAGACACCGTCTACAAGCATATTGGAGGGGTACATAGCAAAGATACATTATCAGCCTTTATTTACTGTATATAGCCAACTTATGTAGCAGTGCTTTAAAGAAAACATTTAATCATTTACATCCGTACAAGCTCCAGTAATGGAGCTTACAATCTAATCTCCCTACCATATACGCTTAATCACACACACACACCCATCCACACTAGTGTCCCATGACATCACAGGCCAGCTAGAGTGTAGTTAAAGGATCAGTAACATAAAATGTTAGTATAGAACAAAAAAAAAACAAAAAACACGAAGACAAATGTTTTAAATTGCTAAGCCTTTATTAGGAAATAACTTACAGATAGTCCGCTTCTGCTCCTCTTCAGAAAAGGCGACGCGGCGATGATCCATCGTGCGGCGCTCGTTTTCTCCTCCCTGGCTATCTCCTATAAGGAAAGCAGGGAGGAAAAATCGGATTGCCTTTTCTGAAGAGGAGCAGAAGCAGAGTTTCGGTAAGTTATTTCTTAATAAAGACTTAGCGATTTAAAACTTTAATTTGTCCTTGTGGTTTTTTTTTTCCGTTCTATTCTAACAAATTTTTTTTTTTTTTAAAAGTGATGTTACTGGTACTTTAAGGAGACAACAGAAACAAGGACTTCACAAAAAACACACATTTTGTGGCTTTGGGACATGCAGTAGACAAGTAGTGATTGTTGTCTAGATTCAGAGAATATTGAAAACTAGAGCAAATGCAGTTGTATGGTGTTGGCATTAACAGCTGACAAACGCTAAGGATTATTGTTATTAACATGTATTTATATTAAGCCAACATATTGCGTAGCACTGTAAAGTAAATGTGATTCCTGTAATAAAGAAAAGGGGATATGCCATAAAAAAAACAAAAAAATAAATAAATAAATAAATAATACACACACACGAGGGTTAATTAAACCTCGATATTCGAATGCTGATTGTAAATCCTTCGACTTCGAAGGATTTACCGCAAATAGTTCGATCGAACGAAAAATCGTTCGATCGAACGAAAAATCGTTCGATCGAACGATTAAATCCTTCGATTCGAACGAACGATTTTTCTTCGACAAAAAAATTGTTAGCAGGCCTATGGGGACCTTCCCCATCAGCTAACATTGCACCTCGGTAGGTTTTAGGTGGCGAAGTAGGGGGTCAAAGTTTTTTTTAAAGAGACAGTACTTAGATTATCGAATGGTCGAATATTTGAACATTTTTAGTTCGAATCGTTCGATTCGAAGTCGAAGGTCGAAGTAGCCAATTCGATGGTCGAAGTAGCCAAAAAAACATTCGAAATTCGAAGTTTTTTTTATTCTATTCCTTCACTCGAGCAAAGTAAATGGGCCCCCTAGTGTTACAACAGATATTGTAGCCACATGTCTATAATCTCTCTCTCTCTATATTCGTATATACAGTTATTGTTATCACTAATTATATCACTGCTAGAATCAGGCGGATTCAGTAAATGACTTGCTAAACACCCACATTTGGGCTCTTCGAGTGCTGGTGGATTATATACCCAGAGTACCACTAGTTACATCCCAGGCCCATACACTTAGGGGCACATTTATCAAAGGTCGAAGTGAAAATTCGAATTTCAAGCTAATTTTTGTGTACTTCGACTAGGGAATTGTCCAAATTCAATTTGAAAAAAAATTAGAATATCGAAATTTATCATGTCTCTTTAAAAATCCGACCAGTCACCATCTAAAACCTGCTGAATTGCTGTTTTAGCCTATGGGGACCTTGAAGAACCTATTTGGAGTCAATTGGTGTACTTTGTAAAACCTAAGTTTTTTTTTTTTTTGGAAAAAACGGTTTGAATTCGCTATTACTTCAATTCATACAATTCGAATTCGGCAGAAAACGAACCTATTCGATTGAAAACAGACCAATTCCGCCAAAAAATAAATAAATAAATATTCGGTTGGTCTTTTTTAATTCAAATTTCGACGTTTTTTAAATTCGAAATTCAACCCTGGTATTTTGTTCATTTGTGGTGCAGTTATTCCTCCTTAAATCACTTGTTGGTTCTGGTGCACTGGAACTGTACCCAGATCGTTGCCAAATGTGCTTAATAAAGGCTTTTTATTCTTAAACATAAACCGGTCCTGTGCTTCAAGTCTTCTACACTGCATCTGAATAGCACAGTGGATCAGCTCTAAATAGAAAAGTTGCCGGTATCCTATTCACTGTATGTTCACTATATCATTTATCGACCCCACTTACACTTAGCCACTCCTTAAAGGGGTGCTTCACCTTTAAGTTAACTTTTAGTATGTTCTAGAATGGCCAATTCTAAGCAACTTTTCAATTAGTCTTCATTATGTTTATTTATTTATTTATTTTTTTATAGTTTTTGAATTATTTGCTTTTTTTTCTTCTCTTTCCAGTCTTCAAAAGGGGGTTTTCTGACCCCATCTAAAAAAAACAAATGCTCTGTTAAGGTGGCCATACACAGATAGATCCGCTCGTTTGGCGATGTCGCCAAACGAGCCGATCTCCCTCCGATATGCCCACCTTGAGGTGGGCAATATCGGGCTGATCCGATCGTGGGCCCTAGGGCCCAACGATCGGATCCTAGCGTTCGCCAAACGGGCGGTCGGATCGCGGGACCGCATCAACTAACAGATGCGGCCGCGATCCGACGGGATTTTTAATCCCATCCGATCGAGATCTGGCCGACTTTCGGCCAGATCTCGATCGGGGAAGCCCGTCGGGGGCCCCCATACACAGGCCAATAAGCTGCCGACACGGTCTGTCGGCAGCTTTTATCGGCCCGTGTATGGCCACCTTAAGGCTACAAATGTATTATTATTGCTACTTTTTATTACTCATTTCTATTCAGGCCTCTCCTATTCATATTCCAGTCTCAAATCAATGCATGGTTGCTAGGGTAATTTGGACCCTAGTAGCCAGATGGCTGAAATTGCAAACTGGAGAGTTGCTGGATAATAAAAACCACAAACAATAAAAACCAAATGGTCTCAGAATATCACTACAGGTATGGGATCCGTTATCCAGAAAGCTCGGAATTATGGAATGGCCATCTCCCAATACACCCCATTTAATCCAAATTTTTAAAAATGATTTCCTTTTTCTCTGTAATAATAATACAGTAACTTGTACTTGATCCAAACTAAGATATAATTAATCCTCTACCCTTACCCTTTATTTATTTTTTTTCTGTTTGTTTAATTGTTTGTATATTATTTTGGCTAATGTAATAAGTATGCAATGTTTTGATTATAACATTATTGTTATTGTTGAAAACTAATAAAAATTGTCAGGATAAAGATATAATTAATCCTTATTGGAAGCAAAACCAGTGTTTTGGGTTTATTTAATGTTTAAATGATTTTCTAGTAGACTTAAGGTATGAAGATCCAAATCACGGAAAGATCAGTTATCTAGAAAACCCCAGGTCCAGAGCATTCTGGATAACAGATTATGTACATAATTATAAAATTTGATTTAAAGGTGAACAATCACTTTAACACTGTCATATTCTTGTGCCTATTCAACGAGTGGCAATAATATCCATGATCTCCAACTTAACCTTTATATACTACTAGAAGTTCTACTGGTCCTGAGTGAAGCTCCCATCCCTTCCATTATGTGGTTTGTTCCTTTATGTACTCTTTAGGAGGCACAACAATCAGACATGCACCAAATCCACTATTTGGGGATTTGGCCAAATCCCAAATCTTTCATGAAGGTTTCAGCTGAATCCCAAATCGAATGCAAACCTACAGTGTGCAGAACAGAAAAAACACAATTTTCTTCTTAATTTGACAAAAAGTCATGTGATTTTAAAGGGCAAGTCAACCCCCCCAAAAAATTTGCTTAATAAAAGAAAACATGATTTTAAGCAACTTTCTAATATAAATGTTTTGAAAATGTTCAGTGCTTCTAAAGTTATTTGTAAAAACAATTGCTGTTGAAAGCCGCATTTGCTTAACTCCTGGTTGTTACTTTTTAAACAATGTTGCAAAAGTCTTAGTTCCCCAGTTGACAGGTCTACTGCCTTGTCTTACATTGTATCAACAGTCTGAGCCATCAGGGCAGAGACTAGTAAGGGACAAACACTGCTTTGAATAGTAATACATATACAGGTATGGGATCCATTATATGGAAACCCTTTATCCAGAAAGCACTGATTTATGGAAAGGCCGTCTCCCATAGACTCAATTTTATCCAAGTAATCCAAAATTTAAAAAATTATTTCCTTTTTCTCTGTAATAATAAAACAGTGTGTTGTACTTGATCCCAACTAAGATATAATTAATCCTTATTGGAAGCAAAACCAGCCTATTGGGTTTATTTAATGTTTACATGATTTTCTAGTAGACTTAAGATATGAAAATCCACATTCCGGAATGATCAGTTTCTGGAAAACCCCAGGTCCCAAGCATTCTGGATAACAGGTCCCATACCTGTACTGCTGAAAAAGGCAGAGCCCCATGCAAATTCTGGATTCAGCGCATCAGTAAAGGGTATATAAACAATGCAAGATGAAATTACCCATATGGCATTGACAGTGGGAGGGGAACTAGTATGAAGTAAACAAAATAAGCTAGGGGCTGGTGTGCAGTTACAGAAACCCTTACAAAATGAAAGAATATACTTTATTTGCACACAGAAATGAGAAAAGGATTTGTTTATTACAGAATTAAAACTCGCTAATAATTGTGCACATATACACAACATTTACAACAGCAAACATATATATGCTGCATGTTAGCCTAAATTAATAACGATCACAGAGCAAAGTTTTCTTTATAAATAATTCTGTCATTATTTTTTTTTTTTTTTTATAAAACATAGAAAATCACAGTAACAAAACTTCTTACAATTAGAAGCATCAGTGCAGCCATTGTAATTAAAGTGGCATTGCCTGGATACACTACCTCCGCTGTAGCACCTTAACATATCCATTAAGGATCATCTAGAAATCCTGGATCATCCTGAATTCTTCTTTAGTCCTTTATGAGTTGCTTTTCCTATAAAATTTAAATAGGAATGGTTATTCAATTTTATGTGAATGTTTAACATTTGTCTTTTTATTTACAGGTATGGGATTTGTTATCCAGAAAGCTCAGGACCTGGGATTTTCCAGATAAGGGATCATTCTGTAATTTGGATCTACATACCTTAAGTCTGCTAAAAAAATCATTTGAACATTAAATAAACCAAAAAGGCTGGTTTAATAAGGATTAATTATATCTTAGTTGGGAACAAGTACAAGGTACTGTTTTCTTATTACAGGGACGTTATCCAGAATGCTTGGGACCTGCGGTATTCTGGATAATGGATCTTTCTGTAATTTTGATCTTCATATCTTAAGTCTACTAGAAAAGCAATAAAACATTAAATAAACCCAAAAGGCTTGTTTTGTTCCAATAAGGATTAATTATATCTTAGTTGGGATCAAGTACTGTTTTATTATTACAGCAAAAAAGGAAAATCGATTTAAACAATTTGAATTATTTGGAAAAAATGGGAGATGGCCTTTCCGTAATTCGGAGCCTTCTGGATAACATACCTGTACACAGAAGAAGGAAATAATTTTTTAAAAAGTTGAACCATTTGATTAAAATACAGTCTATGGGCGATGGCTTTTCTGTAATTCGAAACTTTCTGGATAACTGATCCCATACCTCTACAGTGAAACCTCGATTTTAAGTACCCCGATTTTAAGTTTTTCTGCATTTTACATTTTTTTTATTTGTGGTCCCACCAATCTATAATGAATTTCAATGGGTGCATTTCACTGATTTTAAGTAATGTTTTACTGGATTTTGAATCAAAATTTTGTCCTGAAGTTCCTAAAAATGGGCTTTTGTCCTCTGTGAATGTTATTATTAATGAAATAAGGAGGTTTAAAATACTAACCAGATGTATATTTTGTCATGGTTCTGCCTGTAAATGGTCAATTCCAATCAGTCTGCCCCTTATACAGTCCTGCACCAATCACTTATTGCTTTAGGTTGTGTATGTGACTGACAGAGAGGCCTTGCACATGCCCCCATAGTTTAACATAAAAGGACCAGTAACATCAAAAAATATTTAAACAAAAATTCGTTAGTATACCACGAAAAAAACCCACCAAGACGTATTAAACTTTATGATCGCACAGCCTTTATTAAGAAATAACTTACTGAAACTCCGCTTGCGCTCCTCTTCAGAAAAGGCGATCCATCGTGCGGCGCTCGATTTCTTCTTTCTTCCTTATAGGAGATAGCCAGGGAGGAGAAATCAAGTGCCGCACGATGGATCGTCGCCATGTCGCCTTTTCTGAAGAGGAGCACAAGCGGATTTTCGTTAAGTTATTTCTTAATAAAGGCTGTGCGATTTTGAAGCTTAATTAGTCTTTGTGTTTTTTTTCATGGTATACCAACAAATTTTTTTTTGATGTTACTGGTCCTTTAATCTTGCAATGATTAACCCTTGTCATTAACACATTAAATATTGTATCTCAAAGTAAAAGAGACTCCTGTGCTTATATCATTTCAGCATACCTCCCAACTGTCCCGTTTTAGAGGGACAGTCCCTCTTTTGACAGCTCAACCCGCAGTCCCTCGTTTGTACTGAAGTCCAGTTTTTCTCTGCACTGAACAACCAGAAAAAGAAACAAAGTTGCTAACTTAATTGGTTTTTGGCAGAGAGCCCAGAACAGCAGATAAGATCATTTGTAACAATTTTGAGATAAGCAAATAAGTAATCTAGCAGGTCCCTTGGGAAAAGTTAGACTCACAGCTTAAAGGGCAATTCACCTTCATCAGCAAAACTGTAATAACTGAAAAAAAGAAATATGTCTAAACTTTCATAACCTGCCAAATGTTGGTAATTAGGGGGTGTCGCCACAAAAATGGGTGTGGTCAAATTCTTCTTTGATGTGCCACGCGCGACAACTTTTTTTGTCCCTCTTTTTGTTTCCGAAATGTTTGGAGGTATGCTTTCAGTACTTGAATAAAAAGTTGTTCAACACATTTCCCTGATTTCACATTCTCCCATAATTTACATAATTTTCCCCTGGTCCCCTGAAAAAACATAAAATGGGGGTTCTACTGTATTTATTTTTTTTTAGTAAAATATGTGTCGGATATATAATGTATACACAAACAGATGATATGTCTTTTAAAATTGTTGGTGTGCAGCCAGGAAGTCCAGCCAGTCTTTCTCGTCACATAATGGAACTATTTATGTGCCTGGTGCCTTTATAGCACATCATTATCTAAGCTCAGCCTCCCAGTGTTTTACAGCCAAACATAACAACACAGACAATATAGAAACTCATAAACACAGTTACTGAAAAACAACATGGCTGAGTTTATACATACACACATGGACAGAGACAATGCTGTATAAAACTTCCAATATACATGATATAGTTTAAAATAGTTTTAAAACATTTTTATGCAGAGGCAGAGTCCCTGTTAAACTGCTGAAGGGTAGCGTTCGGGCAGAATTACAGCAAGTATGCAGAACACTCCTCAGAGGCAGATAAGAGTGAACTCAGTACTCTCAGTAAGTGCAGTAAAATTAGTCATCCCAAGACAAAAGGGCAACTAAAAAGAGTGCATTAATCAACGTAAAAAAGGTTAACAATATTTAATACAAAAAACGATGTCAAAAGTCAGTGTAACATAAATTGCATATTTCTAAAGCTCTGTTAACTTTGATCATAAAATTAATTATTTGCAATCAGGTGTGCGTTATCTTTTTATTTTAAGGCACATTTTTTTCTATTTTACTCCATCCATGTATAGTCATCGGAACACATTTTTGGTGTAAATTTCTATATAAAAAAAGTGTTACTCATTTTTAGATTTCATTTTCATCAGCATAATACCTTTTTTTAAAAGCTGATTTTTATGTCCAGCCATAAGTTTGATTACAATTATTAGACAATAATTGATGATAATTTATGGGCAGGTTTATCAAAGGTCGAATTTCGAATGTATTTTTACTCTAAGGGCTCTTACACATGAGCGTTCTGATCTGCGCTCCCCGGCGTTCCGTTTTTTGGCGTTCAGCCGCAGGGGAGCGCAGGAATAGACGCAAGTCATTATTTGAAATGGGGCTGTACTCACTCAGGCGCGTGTAGGCGCCGAACGCAGGTTCAGACACAACATGCTGCATTTTTCCTGCGTTCGGCGCCTACACGCGCCTGAGTGAGTACAGCCCCATTTCAAATAATGGCTTGCGTCTATTCCTGCGCTCCCCTGCAGCTGAACGCCAAAAAACGGAACGCAGGGGAGCGCAGATCAGAACGCTCATGTGTAAGAGCCCTAATAAATTGGATATACTTGAATGGGAGGTTAAGAAAAATTTGAATGTCTAGCATTTGATCAAATAGTCCCGACCAGAAAATTCTAATACCTATTCGAATAGAGGTTTCCTGCCGGAAAAAAAAAACTTTAATTTCGAGAAGGCAATTAACATATTCAAATGGTTCAACGGACCTCTGCCATTGACTTGTAAATTAACTCTGCTGGTTTGATGGGGCAAATATTCAAAATAGAATGGTTTCCATGGTCGAGGTGTGATAAATCTCATTTGAATTAACATTCGAATTGGGGGGATAAAAATTTGAATGTTTGAATTTTGACAGCAAATAAAAAATTCGAAAATTCAAATTAACTATTTAACCCTTAAAAAAGGTCGAATTTATGTGATTTTTTTTTTACTCTAATACATTCAAATACACCCAAATACACCCACAACCCAAATGGGTGGCTATTTAAGAAAAAATTTGTAAGTCTAAAATTCCATCGAAAAGTCACGACCCCAAAATTCAAATTGAATTCCCTCCAAAAAAAAAAAAAAAATCCTATTTCCGGATTAACATTAAAATTAACATTTTATGGATCAACAGACATCTACCATTGACTTGTAAATAAACACGGCAGGTTTTAGGTGGCGAAGATTCAAATTAGAACTGTTTTCATGGTCGAGATGTGATAAATCTTACATTTCAATTTACATTCGAACTGGGGGATTAAAAATCGAATGTGTGAATTTTGACAACAAAACTATTTGAAAATTTAAATTTACTATTCGATCCTAAATTTCCCCCTAAGTATTTGCAAAAATACAAAATGTATAAGGCCATGCAGTAAGTACCCAATAAAATAAGTTTTTTTTCTACGTCTGTTTGGAAGAAAGTTCCTTAAAGGGATACTATCATGGGAAAACAAGTTTTTTTAAAAACACATCAGTTAATAGTGCTGCTCCAGCAGAATTCTGTACTGAAATCCATTTCTCAAAAGAGCAAACAGATTTTTTTATATTCAATTTTGAAATCTGACATGGGGCTAGACATTTTGTCAATTTCCCAGCTGCCCCCAGTCATGTGACTTGTGCTCTGATAAACTTCAATCACTCTTTACTGCTGTACTGCAAGTTGGAGTGAAATCACCCCCTCAGCAGCCTAACAACAGAACAATGGGAAGGTAACCAGATAGCAGCTCCCTAACACAAGATAACAGCTCCCTGGAAGATCTAAGAACAGCACTCAATAGTAAAAGACAAGTCCCACTGAGACTGATTCAGTTACATTAAGTAGGAGAAATAACAACCTGCCAGAAAGTAGTTCGATAGTAAAGTGCAGGCACAAGTCTGGGGCAGCTGGCAAACTGACAAAATGTCTAGCCCCATGTCCGATTTCAAAACTGAATATAAAAAAAATCTGTTTGCCCTTTTAAGAAATGGATTTCAGTGCAGAATTCTGCTGGAGCAGCACTATTAACTGATGTGTTTTGTAAAAAAAAACATGTTTTCCCATGACAGTATCCCTTTAAGTGCCTGCTTTACAGTGTGGATCCACTCCCTTAACTGAAGGTTCAGGGCAGTGCAGTTCACTTTCATGTGAACTCCTTCCTTTTTGGTACAATTATTAGACAATACACACAAAGGAGCATCATATTAGAGATTATTATATATCACAAAACCCATGGGAGTTCAAGAAGAAAGCATCACAGCAGGAAAAAAAGCAAACATTAGTCTGCAAGGCCAAAACATTTATTAAGTTCCAAAACATGCCACAAAAACCTATATTTAGCAATTAGGCTAATGCCACACAGGGCTGAGAATTGGCCTGGTGAAATTGGCAGACTGAGAATCAACCCCCTACACTGGTATTAGCCTCCTGTCTTGCCTGCATTCAGAACCACGGTGTTGCACCAGGTGCAGCTACACATTGTGGATGTCGGCAAAGAAACTCAGGAGTTTACATTCTCACGCCAAAATCCTGCACCCCGGTTGGTCACAATTGTTCCGGGTGCAGGCAGGACAGGAGGCTAATTTCAGCATAGGGATTTCTCTGCTCCCTGTGGCTTAAGCCTTGTTACATCTGCTCTTAAATAGTGCATTCCGTCCGCCCCCCCCCAAAAAAAACAAACACACATCTTCACAAAAGGCAAATCTACAGTACAATACCTCTCACGTGTTCTTGAAAGCAACTATTACACTACATAAAAATACATACAACTCCAGAAAACTATATAAGAATACAATTGGTAAATTCAGGTTTGTACACAAATCTAGCTAAACATCTTCGGACCTCAGGCTGTTTTATAGGATAAGAACATACCACCTCAACCAAAATGCATTTCTAGTGGATACACTTCCCTGGCTTTTTGTATGCCGGTCAGAAAACACTGCACCAGCCCCAAAAAGTGTAGAACCAGTTTCCAGTTGGGAATCAATCAGAATACTGCCATGGCTGTGACTCAACCTCACCCACTGAGTTGTAAGTCTCTCCGGCCTTCCATGGAAATGGAAATTTAAGGAGTGATCCCAAGCTTCCTAAAAAAAGTTATATATAAGGAGAGGTGCAAGAGGATGTGACCACAAAATTCAGACATATATAATTATATTAGACATTTTGTGCATAAAGCTATTAAAAATTCCCTCCCTTTTGAACATAACGGGGAGTTTTTTGTCTCATCTATTGAAATATTTTATAATGCACAAAAGGTCCTAAATATATTGATATGGTTGGGAGCAGAAAATTCCTTTTCTCTCCATTATTCAAAACAATAGAAGATAACGGCAGCAGGGAGAGTGAAAGCGCAGTGCGGTTATCTAGAGTTAAGTGCAATCTATCTTCCTTCCTCTGTACATCAATCTGGTTGGCTGCCACATAGGAGAGAAGAAACCAGGCATGTGTAGAACGCTCCCTGCTGCCGATCTTTGCATGTAGGAAGTGTCCCCCCCCAAAATAATATAAAGAAAGCTTTTTTTTTTTTTTTTTTAAATAGATTGTATTGGGTAAAGTTCTTCTTTTCCACTCTGACAAAACTTTATTAAAGGGAAGATTCTCCTTTTCCAATGTGAAAGTTGATTCCTAGCATTTAGAATGTTACGATTTTACTGCTGTGCACAGTTTAATCAAGTTCTTCCCTATGACGTGATAGAATTCATTGACAGCATTAAACAATATTGATTCAAGTCGCACATACAAAGACCCACAAAACAAAGACAAGAACGGTGTCAATATTTACTGTAGTAACATGAATGGTCGTCTACCTTTTCCAGATGTCACGGATGGGCTCATACCAGTGAAGACTTTACAATGGATTGGGATTTTAGGAGTTGGAAGCACAAGTAAAATACAAACAGCATTTCAGAGACAGCACTAGGGCTCAATTATGAATATGTGGCTAATTGGCACCTGGGCAGCAATCAATCAGCATTTTCCATCCAGTTGTTAGTAGGACAATAAACTCCCTTAGGTTAGAACTACACAGGCAATTTTACCTGCGATATCTTCCATTCTGACATGATGAGACTAATCTCAGACGTCACGTCGGATGCGCCGAATCTAATGTAAGTAATACAAATGTCGGACATAGAAGCTAATTGTATCCGACACGACATGACTGAGGGACCCTGCAAATTGCGTCTTCATCCGACTTTAGTTTTGGTGCATCCGACGTGATGCCTGCAATTAGTCTCATCACGCCTGAACGGAAGGTATCGCAGGTAATGTCGCCCATGTAGTTCTACTCTTATTCAAATCGATGCATGGTTAATAGGGTAAATAGGACCCTAGCAACCAGCTCGCTGAAATTTAAAAATGGAAATCTGCTGAATAAAAAACTAAATACTACCTTAACTAATAACCCCTCAGGTATGCATTATTGGTGTAATAGAGGAGGTCACCCCAAGGGCAGCCATGAGAATACTTTTCCGTACACTACTATTCTATGCCAGGAAATTTATCCTCCTGAACTGGATGTCCCCCCCAATCCCCCACATTTAATGGCTGGTTGAACTTGCTAAAAACAACACTCCCCCTAATAACACTCACCTATACTGCAAGAGGGTGTCCCCAGAAGTAAGATCTGGTGTGGCGAGACTGGCTGGAAGCCACAGAGGAGCCTTAAGGTCAGAGAAGATAAGCTAACAGTGGCATAACTATCTATAGCACTCATTCAAGTGGTCCAGGGCTAACAGCTACAGAATTATTACGGAATTAAAATGTATGCAATTGTACAGGACTCAAATATATTAACTGCTTACGACATACTGTGATAATTTTAAGAAGATGGAACCATGTATGATATAATGTTTGTTTGTTTAGTGTTCTAAAATGCAAAATAAAAACCTTTAAAAAAAACCGAAATAACAAAAACCACAAATTCTAAAAAATTAAAAATTGTCTCAGTATATCACTCCCTACATCATCCTAAAACTTAACTCAGAGGTGAACAACTCCTTTAATCCTTATTGGACGCAAAACCAGCCTATTGGGTTTATTTAATGTTTACATGATTTTAAGTAGACTTAAGGTCCAAATTATGGAAAGATCCATTTTCTGGAAAACCCAAAGTTGCCAGCATTCTGGATAACAGGTCCCGTACCTGTACCAGCATACCCACCCAGTGAGGTGGGTGGGAAGCATTTGTGTGTTTTTTAACTACGTTTTACAGTACAGTAACTTGACTGCTAAAAAGTTAGACAAAAGTCTTCTTCAGCAACATACTAAAAAAGCATAAAGTTCAAGTACCAGGAATCTAAAAGTATACATTCATTGTCTAGATATTTTGATACCCAGATTTGCTTGAAGAACTAAACCCCCCATTGTGATGTCTCCACTGGTCCCCTTCCCTCTTGAGGCCCCCATACATGGGCCGATAAAAGTTGGCGAAAAAAAACGAGTCGGCAGCTTATTGGGCCATATGGGGCGTCTGTATGGGGAGTCCGTATAGGGCCATCTGACGGGCGTCCCTGATCGATATCTGGCCGAAAGTCAGCCAGATGCCGATAGGGCAGGGTAAAAAATCCCGTTGGAACGTGGCCCCGCATTCTAATCCGATTGTTTGGTCCTAGGACGCACGATCGGATCAGCCCAATATCGCCCACCTCAATGTGGGCATATCGGGAAGAGATATGCTCATTTGGCGACATTTGTATGGCCCCCTATACCCTTGAATTCGGTCCCCTCTAGAAAGATTGCTCCAACTGCGCATGCGCCAATACACTGCCCACTTACGAACATTACTGAAGAGAAGAAGATGGCACCCGTGAGCTCTGCTGCGCTCACTCTGCATGTGCGGTCGCTATTTCTACAGGGGACAGAATTCAGGGGAAAAATTGTGCAGGGGGGAGGCAAGTGGGGGTTTACTTCACCTTTAAATAAAAAAATGGATTGGTTTAAGATGAAATCTATAAATAGCAACTCCCTTTAAGAACAATACTGTAGCTATTGTGTTTGTTTCTATTTGAAATTTAACTCAAATGCATACCTTGATAAAATTCAAGTATGCTCATTTTGTGATAAACAAATGCACATATATATATATATATATACACACACACTTCAAAAGATTACATACATATAGATATTTACATATACAGTAGATTTAGGAAGTACCCGTTTGTTTAAAATAGAGGCAAACTAAATAATTACCAGGGTTTGTTTTTTGTTCCTCTTTTTATTGGTACTGAAAAAATATATATATTTTTTTAACACAGGTACCTTTTGTATATAAAAAAAATAAAACAACAGGGGAAGTGAAAAAGAGACCTGAACCCCACTCAGCTGGCAAACAGTTTGTAAGTAGACATCAGGCCGACAGGTCAGTTACACTGTTCAGCTGAACTCCTTCTCCCATGGTAAAATTCTGTGAAGTCATGGTCAAATGCTTCCAGTGACTTTGTATGAATGTTGATCCAGGCGTGTGCATGGCATTGCTGGTTGGAGATGATCACAAAGCCAGATCTTGAGGGCAAATACAGGGGAGTTGCATAGGGCTGCTGTATGTGGCTGGTAGGAAAGCACCATGTTCCTCAACACAAACTAGTTCTTCTTTACTCATGTTGCATATATACTTCACTTATGTTGAGGAGTTTTGATGGAGATGTCCTTCTTTAATTTAGTTTTCAATTCGTTGTAAATCAGCAATATCTTTGGTTAAAAAAAAAATACTGTTGGAGGCACCTGCAAGTGGTAAAGGGCTGCACTAATAGTGATGGAGATGTTTCCATCCAAAGCACAGATAGAGTTACATTATATGAATGGAAAATATTTTATTTTGTGGGTGATAATGATTTGTTTTATTTTCTTATGTAGCTTTCGACAGGCGTGCCCTGTAGTAAGTAAACACTGATCAAACACTGGTTTCTTAGGAACCAGATGAACCGCTTGTCAAACCAAATGATCAGTGATTTATGAGGACTATATGTGCTGTCTTATGATCATAGGCCTTAGTGGCATGGCTTTTTCCTTTGTCTTCACAGGTGAAGAATTAAAGAGAGCTAGGCAAATCCTAAAAGACAGATCTTGGAATTGGATAAAGTGGCGGTTCAATTTCCATTTCTTCCTCAACATCGCTGTCCTCTCCAAACAATTCATCTTCTAAGAAAGAACCACCTAAACCATACTCGTGCTCATGAACGGATACTTCATTGGGTGTCAGGTGAGATGAGCCTTCAACAAAATCAGCAAATCTTAAAATGACCATAAATGGGGTAAAGAAAAACAGTAAAGATGGTTAGTTTATACAGAACTTGGTAGAAAACACTTAAGTAATTAAAGGAATTGTTCAGTGTGAAAATAAAACTGGGTAAATAGATAGGCTGTGCAAAATAAAAAATGTTTCTAATATAGTTAGCCAAAAATGTAATGTATAAAGGCTGCAGTGACTGGATGATCAACATAAGAGCCAGAACACTACTTCCTGCTTCCCAGCTCTTATTGTTTCCACTGATTGGTTACCAGGCAGTAACCAATCAGTGACTTGAAGGAGGGCCACATGGGTCATATCTGTTGCTTTTGAATCTGACCTGAATGCCAAGGATCAACTGCAAACTCACTGAATAGTTAGGTCTCATGTGGCCCCCCTTAAAGTCACTGGTTAACTCAGAGTTCGAGAACTGAAAAGCAAGAAGGTGTGTTCTGTTCGACATCCAGTCACTCCAGCCTTTATACATTACATTTTTGGCTAACTACCTATATTAGAAACATTTTTTATTATGCACAGCCTATCTATTTAGGCAGTTTTTATTTTTACATTGAACTATAATATAGCGGAGAGAAAAATAATAATAAAGAGTGTGGAAGTGTTAAAGTGGTCAAAGAGTCATGCAACTAAAACAACTCATGGTCACTGACCTGCACTGACATTGAGTCATGCATTCTGTAAACATAGCTAAGGAACACCAGAGCCATTCAAAGTGAACATTATGATCACAAAAAAAAGGTATCTATAATCACAAGATATTTAAAGTAGAACTAAATCTTAATGAATAACAAGGCTAGACATTAAGGGACAAATTCACTAAAGCGCGAGGTGGCTAACGCTAGCGCAAGTTCGCCAGCGTGACGTCATTTCGTTACTTCGCCGATTTACTAACAGCCGCTGGCGTAAATTCGCTACTGAAGTGGACCTACTCTAGCGCTACTTCTCACCCTTACACAAGGCGAAGTTGCGCTATGGCGAAGGGTCAACTTAACTACGCTAATCCACTAACTTGCGCATTTTAATGAACGTTACTTGTGCCAGTCTTGCCTTCACCACCTCAGACCAGGCAAAGTGCAATAGAGTAGATAGGGCAAAGTTGAAATTTTTTCTAAGTCCCAAAAACCGCTGGCGTCTTTTCCTTTTTTAAGGGTGATAGGTTGAAAAAGATTGTAAATTTTTTTGGGGGTACACTCCTTCCCCCCTACATTTCCTAACATATGGCAAATAAACTATACACTGGGCATATGTATAGGGCAATATAACAACTTTATTTTATTTAATGAAGCTTTCCTAGGCTTGTATAATGTAATGTATTTGCTGCTACATATACGTCCATTCAACTTTTAACTTGGCACCGTATGCAAATTAGGCATTGCTAGCGTAACTTCGCTTTGCTTGACGAACGCTAGCGCAAATTCGCTACCCTGCGCCTCCTTGAGCGCAACTTCGGATTTTAGTGAATTAGCGGCGCCCTGATGAAACTTTGCCTGGCGAAGTGCGGCGAAGGCATCGCTAGCGCATTTTTCGCTGCTTAATGAATTTGCCCCTAAGTTTTGAGCTTCATCCACGGCGAGAACCCATTTAACAGAGATGGATATTTAAGTAAATTCAGTATATAATACAGCATATCTATTCATGTTCGCCCCTAAATGGATGTAAGAACATTTTTTTATTTAGAGTAATGAAGTTGAGTTTAGAGACACAAACTAAAAAAAATACACAACTGCTTTTGGACAAGAGAAACTAGCACTAGGATCTCATCCCACAATTACTTTAAAATTGAGGCAAGTTTGATTTTGTTGCAAAACGTACTTATTGCAAATTAAGCAAATTAAGACCAGAGCTATAAGACTTACTTGTTTGCCCTGTTTGTTAGCACGGAACTTCCTACATTTGCATCGGGTTCTGTTCTTGGGGATGAGCAGATCCTTGCATCATCACTGCTGCTATCACAAACAATCGTGGTTGAATAGCAGCACCATCAAGTTTTACAATGTGCACTGCACCCGTGTGCAATAACCAGTAGGAATTTAAAATTAGAAGAAAGAAGCCCTGTTTGTGACTTTATTATACCGTAATGTTATTAAAATCCACTTATAAATCAATTTACGTTAAAAACTTGGGATCATCAATACCACACAAAATCTGGATTATATTGGACCACCTTATGGTCAATTACTTCTTTTTTTACGAATACAATTAATTATTAGAAAAATAAATGGAGTATTCCTGTGATTAATTACCTAAAATCAGACACCAAACAATCAATACTCTTGGATAGTCAATTGATTATTATATATCAAATTATAAAGTGCTTGTGCTTGTCAATTCATTAAATTATTGATTTTACTCCACTGTGTATTCCATTAATTCATTCACATAAATAATCAAAGCGAAAAGTTAACTCTATTGCTGTGAATAACTTATAAAGTGCTTGTGCTTTCTAATTCAAAAAAAAAATAAAAATCTAATGTTGCAATTAATTATAAAGTGCCAATGCTAATCAATTCATTATTTTAAAATATTCATTACATACCCCCCCTAATGAATTGTTAAAAATGAATTACTAAAAATTGACCAATGCCGATATCCAATAAATGAATCTGTTAATAATAACCTCCTAATTAATTGTCCCAAGTTATTCCTTGATTACAGACCAAGAAAAGGAAATGAATAGTTTGGTGGAGTTGCTCCCATAGATTCTAGTTTAGTTTTGTCTTGTCCCGAGGAGCAGCACAAAGTGGGAGAAGGCAGAAGCTGGAGGGCTGCGGTCTCGTATTTTACCTTCCCTGTCTTGTTTGGAAGAGGCTACTATACCCTATAAAACCGCAAACCCTTCAACCCTTGGAAAGAAAATAGATTTTTAGAAGAAGAAGTCAAGGAAGATAGCACACTAAAAATTACTTCCGCAATCTCGATTCACCAGAAAGTGAAAACACAAACAATTAAAACAAGGAGTCAAGTCTTGCCCTGATGCGTTTCGCCACTGCTTTTTTAAAAGGCAATTTCAACACAATATCCAGTCGGAATGACTAGCTAGTACAGCTTACAGGTACCATTCCTAATGAATATTTCTGCTTACATTTGTCCATTTATGGCAGTACTGACAACAGTGATATGTTTGTTTTCAGCATTTCAGCTACATCATATCAGTACTGACTGGTTGCTATGGGCTAGTGGAGTAGTACATTATATATATATATATATATCACCATTATGGTTTACTACCCTAGTCCGCTATGTGAACATGGCACCCAGGTGAACAAGCACAGATCAGAAGCGCCATAAGTCCTAATGACCGCCCGTCCGTTGTACTAAGGCTAAGTAGTGGGGTCATTGCTGGCTTTAAATAGCTGCCAGTGTTCCCCACTGAGCCTGGCAGTACCCTGTTCCCACAGGACGTGTGGGTTTGTCCATGGCAGTTTGAATAAACCGGCTTGAAGGGCCAGCGCAGCGCCTGGACACGGACTAAGCGTAGGCGTTGCTAGTCAACGCGCTTCTGCTGCTGTTCACTGAAGCGCCGGGAACTCAGCGCAGTTCCGGTTCACCGCTTGCTGACTGAAGGACGGGTAAGTTAGCCGGCACTTCGGCTTCCTGTTCATTTACACGCCGGTTACAATACTGGATGGCTCACGGGTTTAGTCTTTGCTCTGAAGGGCGACTGACCCAGCCCTATGCCCATAATACTGTTTTTAACCCTATACGCACACTTTTTCCTCGTGCACACGTTGCTAGGCACCCTAGCAACCACATTTTGGCGCCATTTGACACCATTTAAACTCTGCACTGCTCTGTTGTGTTCTGTTTTCTTTCCCTGACGAAGGTTCCAAGAAGGAACCGAAACGTAGGATCACAATAAACCGTATGGTTTCACCTTATTTGACCATTTGATTTTTTGCCTGTGAGTGCCGTCATTTTTGCATTTGACTATATATATATATATATATATATATATATATATATATATATATATATATATATATATATATATATATATATATATATATATATATATATATATATATATATATATATATATATATATATAGATATATAGATATATATAGAGAGATAGATATATAGATATATATATATATATATATATACACATACACACACGTGTGTGTGTGTGTGTGTGTGTGTGTGTGTGTGTGTATACACCTTTAAGTGAGGTGTATCATTTTTTTTTTTAAATGATACACCTCACTTAAAGGGGATCCCTTGGTATAAACATATTCAGAGTGGACCGCTGGGCACTTTTTTAATTTGCATTCACTTTCTAGATCAAGAAGTATAGTTTCAGACAGTTATATACTTCAAGGCAGGCTTCAGTTCAACAGCTTTTTGAAGGCCAAAAGTGTCAAGGATCCAAGCCGTCTATGCATTATGTATTTCCTGGATTCAGTTAACCCTTGTTTTTCTGACTTTCAGATCTAAAATCCAGTTATTAATCTAAAAATGCAAATTTAAGAAACCGCTAAATAGAGTGTAAAATATAAAGAAAATTAATGTAAATGGTTATAGTGCTCGGAGATCAAGGGATAAGTAAACCTTACAATAAGTGAATGTAAAATTGTTGGGAGTGCTATTCTAAGCACTTTTGCAAAGTACATTCATTATTTTTTTTTGTTTAATTCCAAGATATTAAAGGTTACATGTACTATTAGCATCAATGAATTTTGTTACAACAGTACCACCTGCTGGTCATTTTCTGAGCAGTCTGACCACCAAGTAGTCAAGGAAGTTGTCAAGAGAAAGGAAAAGGCTGCTCTGATGTTCTTCTGCTCAGGAAAGATTTAAAAAAAGGTTTATAATTTTTTTTTCCTAAGCAGAAAAACATCGGGACAGCCTCTTTCTTTCTCCTGACAACTTCCTTGACTAAGTGGTCAGAAAATGGCCAGCAGGTGGCGCTGCTGTAACAAAATTAATTTTCATTGATGTGAACAGTTCATGTTAATTCATTTAATATCTTGGAATTAAACAAAAATAAATAATGAATGTAAGTTGCAAAAGTGCTTAGAATAGAACCCTCATTAATGTTACATTCACTTATTTTTAAAGTTTATTTTACCTTTAAGTATACACTTTTATCCTGGGGGAGTTAAATCCCCTGTAAGAGTGCGGTCAGTCTGAATGGAAGCCTTTCATTCAAAATTTAAAGCAAATGCATATGCTGGTAGCACTTTCTCTGTATACACACAGAACTCTGATCTATAGGAATGGCGTAAGTGTACACAGAGTGGGACATCGTTTAAGAATGACATGATGATAAAAACAAGTTATAGTAGATGGGGGATGTAGGTATTAGCCTGATGTCAAATAAGATTTTTATTTGCTTTTTATTCAAGTCCTGGCAATGATTTTTTTTTCTTTTTAAAGTAGGACTGTGAAATGGATAACCAGCACCTAGGCATAGTAAACCTTTTTTGTTTTCTATGTTCACCAAGTCGGACTGTACATAAAAAACATATATATAATTTACATTTCATGGTCAAATAATAGTTAATATAAATAATTACTTCCTTAAACAAGCATGTAATGTATTTTTGATGCCATGGTTACCTCTTGGGTGACTGGATGCGAGAAATCGTTTTCCATGCTGCAAAATCTGGACTACTGCAACATTCTCGTAATTCCTCCAAAGCTTTCCTGGTCTCAACATCTGCTTGTTTTCTGTATTCTTCTTCTGTTAGCAAGCGGGGTGGGCCCGGCTTAGCTCTCTTTAGTTTTATTTTTCTATAAATTTTAACATACATTTGTCATTGTGGGTATAAAAAAAATAAATATATGCAAATAGATAAAGGAAAAAAATATTGCTATAACCATGTGTAAGTAATATGTTTAATAGTGAGGTCATTTAAAAAAGTGAAATTGCACTTGAATATAGTAGTGCATTGCCTGTAATTGTGTCTACAACGCTCTTAAATTGTAGTTATTACTACCACACTTTCCAGCTAGTCTCTGAATCACAGAACTCACTTTACTTGACTTGAAAAATTTCAGGTTTGATTTATTTGCAGGTTTGTATACAAAGTTTAAGGGGGAAACATTTCCTTCAGGTACGTGGAACCTGAAACATTGTTATAGAACCCTACGGATAAGATACTTTTTTTTTTTCAAAATGCATTAGTTAATAGTGCTGCTCCAGCAGATTTCTGCACTGAAATCTGTTTCTCAAAAGCGCAAAACATTTTTTTATATTTAATTTTTAAATCTGACAGGGGCTAGACATATTGTCAGTTTTGAGCTGCCCCCAGTCATGTGACGTGTGCTCTGATAAACTTCAGTCACTCTTTACTGCAAGTTGGTGTGGTTTCACCCCTCCCTTCCCCCCCCCCCAGCAGCCTAACAATAGAACAATGGAAAGGTAACCAGATAGCAGCTCCCTAAAGCTGGCCATAGACGCAAAGATCTGATTCGTACGATTTTCGGACAGTGTGTGGAGAGTCTCGTCATTTTTTGTCCAGCAGAGTTCGGTCGTTTGGTAGACCGGACAGGTTAAAAGATTTGTTGGCTGCCGATAATATCTCTGCATGTATTGCTGATCATAGGATTTTCAGTGGGAGACTGTCACTAGCTTCTGTCGGTCATAACTTTCATACGATTGCTGTCAGGGGCAGAACATCGGCTGATCTGTTCTTTTGTACTTTATTTTATCAGAATGGTTAGTGGCAGGTTGGGAGATGGCGAAGTCCGATCGATCGAACGATTGGATCTTTGCATCTATGGCCAGCTTAACACATGATAAGAGCTGCCTGGTAGATCTAAGAATAGCACTCAATAGTAGGGATGCACCAAATCCAGAATTCGGTTTGGGATTCGGCCTTTTTCAACAGGATTCTGATTCGGCCGAATCCTTCTGCCTGGCTGAACTGAATCCTAATTAGCATATGCAAATTAGGGTCAGGGAGGGAAATCGCGTGACTTTTTGTCACAAAACGAGGAAGCAAAAAAAAAAAAAAAATGTTCCCCTTCCCCCCCCTAATTTACATATACAAATTAGGATTCGGCCGAATTTTTTCGCATAGGATTCAGGGGCTCGGCCAAATCCGAAATAGTGGATTTGGTGCATCCCTACTCGATAGTAAAATCCAGGTCCCACTAAGACACATTCAATTACATTAAGTAGGAGAAACAACAGTCTGCCAGAAAGCAGTTGCATCCTAAAGTGCTGGCTCTTTCTGAAAGCAGATGACCAGGCAAAATGATCTGAGATGCACCTACACAACAATATTACAACTAACAAAATACACTTGCTGGTTCAGGAATTACATTTTATATGGTAGAGTGAATTACTTGCAGTGTAAACAGCGTAATTTAGAAATAAAAACCACACCATAAAAATCATGACAGAATCCCTTAAAATAAAGTGTGTGGGGATTCCATGATTCCATGTATAAAAAATAAGCATAAAGTGGTTGCTAAAGGGAACTCCCAACACCCTGATATTTATGACGGTGGATGTTGTCAGCCACTCATTTAACTAGATTATTTGGTTAGGTCTTTCAAAATGACACCACCTTAATAGTCTTAAAATATGCCCCACAATACTAGTCAGGTAAATGAGACACCTGAGACACTTGCCAAGAAAAAGCTGCAGATGTTAAAGTGACCAAAGTATGGTGCCAAAAGCCATTAACTGTCTATAGCAATAAAAGCTCAGAGGGAAAGCATAGCTGTATATTACTTTGGGACTATTGTGGAATATGGATGATGAAGTTACCCCAAAGAAAGTGTTTTCACTACTTTTAGCAAACTGTACAAATTAGAGAGGAACATTATATCATGATTGTTTCTTAGGGGGAAGTTGGCTTTTTTTAATCATTGTCATTTAAAGTAAGAAAGTGACTAATTTTCAGCAGCTCACCTGTATAGTATGTAAATCCACTGTACTGGATATTCTATCTGTTTGGTACAAAATGCAATGACTACTATAGTCACTGCTATGTGCTGTATTTGCACACTGACGTACATTAGCAGCAGACCAATTAACTGTAGTGTCCAGTTCAAAATGTTGATGCTGCGTTCATTCTCCAAGGGCCCATATATATAACAAAAAGCAAAGCTGACAAATCCAACAATACCCAGATACACTGAAAAAGAAAACATCAAAGGATATAAAAATTACCGTATGACCAAAAGTTAAATTGGCAAATTATATAATTATAAAGGTCTGTGTCATATGGCTTTTCTCGTCCATAAAGTCTTCTTCAGATTCTGGCCCGGGCTGACATACACAGTAGAGTGAAAATAACAGCTTTTTTGCTTAAAATTAGGCCTCTCTCTCTACTGCACATGTGCACCCAGTGAAAGGAGGAAGAAGCAAGAAGCAGATTGCTCTATGCTGCTCAATTAGAGATACCTAGGACTAGTGCAGTGTTTTGCTAAAAGGAGCACTGGTCTGGGTTATCAGGTAAGTGATAATAATCACTGGGTGGTGCCTAACATTGACACCCCCAGTTATTAAACCTTTCCACTTACTTTAAGATTTTTTTTTTAATAATAAATATATATATATATATATATATATATATATATATATATATATATATATATATATATATATATATATATATATATATACACACACACACATACACACACACACACACATTAAACAGTATGCTAGTGCTACTAGCTGCAATTAATTTACCATAAGGTTTAGTCCAAAAGTAGCCAATAACCGAACCACTACAATTCACAATTGTTTTTACTTACCAATAAGATACTGCCAGTACTCACTGCAGATTGCCTGTAAATTTCTGAAGACCAGTTGGATTACGTAAATAGAGACGGACCATCCTCCAAGCAGCAACGCAAAAAATGGACTTTTCTGAAAAGAGTAAACATTAAGTTATTTCAGAGCATGGTTACAACATAATCCTATAGATATAAGACTGATAAGGTGGCAACATCATAAAATCGCAAACAGGGCAAGGGGAACACACAAAGGAAGACTACTTTGCAACCAAACCTGTTAACCCACAGCCTGTGCAACCCAGACCTAATAAGAAAAATAATAAATAAAAGCTTCACAAGTGCCAATTAAAGTGATGGAAATCCAAATGTGTTTTATTAAAAGATGATGAGCAGCACAATTTGATAATAGGGACTCACAACCATTATTTTCCAAATAAAATAGATTATATTGGTATTCTAATCTCCAGGAACATTTTGTGCAGCATACGGCACCACTTTAACAGCAATATAGTCAGTTTGTATAATCTACTGTAAAGGTTACCTTTGGCATCAGTTTGGAGAGCATGAACACAAGTATCAGCATTGAAGCCAACATTCCTACAGTGATTCCTGTGCTATAGAAAAAGAGTTGGCTTCTGTGAAGAAAGAGGACAAACAAACATTTAAAACATAATGTAGGGCATATGCCATAAATGTCTTTACTGCAAGTTGGTGTGGTTTCACCCCTCCCCCCCCCCCCCCCAGCAGCTTAAAACTGTATGGTACATTTTAAAGGAGAAGGAAAGCTACGGAGGCATTTTATTGCCAATAGATTAGCTGCAATAGTGCAAGCTAGAATGCTATATTTATTCTGTAGAATGTTTTACCATACCTGAGTAAAAAGCTCTAGAAACTCTCTGTTTGTTTAGAATAGGAGCTGCAGTATTAACATGGTGTGACATCACTTCCTGCCTGAGTCTCTCCCTGCTCTTGGCTCAGATTACAGTAGAGAAGGGAGGGGTGGTGGGAAGAGGCACAAACTGAGCATGCTCTTGCCCAGGGCAAGGAGGTTTAAGGTGAAGGCAGGAAGTCTGATACAGAAACCCATGAGTACACAATAGAAGGAAAGAAATGCAGTGTTTCTTTTAACAGGGGATTCAGAGCAACATTACTTTGGGGGTTTACTGGTGTATTTATATGGACCTTTCTGATAAGGCTTACTTAGTTTTAACCTTTCCTTCTCCTTTAAGGGGCAATTTCAATTATAGTCAGAACAACTTGCTAATTTATTATAATTTACAAAATTAAAATACATGTGTCAGATACAGTGAACTCAGAACAAATATTCATACACACAGACGTACAAACTGCTGTAAGCAAAACCCGACCATTCTGACCACCAAGTAGTCAAGGAAGTTGTGAGGAGAAGGAAAGAGGATTCTTTGATGCGTAGGAAAAAAATTAGAAAACGTTCTCAAATCCTTGATGCAGAAGAACATCAGACCAGTCCTCTTTCTTTCTTCTTCCTAACAACTTGGCTACTTGACGGTCAGAATGGTTGGATAATGACCAGCAGGCTGAGTTGTTGTAACAAAACTCATTCCTATTAACAGTACATGTATCCCTAATATCTTGGAATTAAAAATAAATAATGAATGGACATTGAAAAAAGTGCTTAGAATAGCACCCTCATCAATTTTAAATTCACTTATTTTAAAGGTTTACTTATCCTATAAACTACAGATCATACAATAAGCTTTAATCAGGATCCGCAAAGCATTCAAAGCTCACCTGCTCAGAGTGTCACCATAAAAGAATAGTAGAAGACCGCATAAGAAAACAAAGAAGAGTCTGGGATCAAATCCTGCAGAAACATACAATAAAATCACAGTTGTCTTCAGAAGATGTGACATATTAAACATCTTGCTCATGAAAAGAATGATATGCCAGTTGCCTATAAACTTGTAAATCCTTTTTGTAAGGTTTCCCTTCCCAGAAAAGTATTGCCTAACAGGGAATATGTTTTCTCGGTTTACAGAAGCTACAGGTCCTGGAAGCTGGAGAGTTATGGAAGGACCAGGTGGGAGGAAGGTCTCTCTAAGCAAGACACTGAGCGGAGTGTCTAAGTGCCTGTGCAGGTAAGTCCCAGAGGGGCAGAGGGGTGATGTTACATCAAGATTGAAAGTGAAGCCAGGAGGCAGAGTAATCCCCAAAGAATCGACAAGTGGAATAATTTCACTTGTATCCCCTCAAGGTCAGACTGCAATACCTATAATAGAAATCAGTGCTTCGAGAAGCAGTCAAGGACTTGTCCACTTCCATTTCCACTAAGCCAGGATCTATACCCATTGGGCCAGGAACCACATCCTCATGCAGAATATCCCATTCACCTTCCCCACATAACATGTCAGGGACTGGATCCACCACCTCCACCTGATCCTGTAGCTGTTCATCCTCTGCTGCTGAAAACATTCATGGTGGTGGTTAAGAGGGAGGCTACACCTAGTGTGGTGAATTTAAGTAGCACCTTTCGAGCACCGAAAAAAAGGGGGTCACAGTTCAAACTATATTGCCCTATGTTTGTTTATTTTGTCCTGTGCCTTTGGTGCTGGTTCTATTATAGGTATTACAATGCCTGTAGTAGAAACTCACCTCGAGAAAGTGCAACACTGTAGTAAGTGTCGGTGTCTGTTAAATGCACTTTGACACAAGTTTTGTTGCTGTAGAGATTCACATATATGAATGTATCATTCAGTTTCTCCTTGAGAAAAGATGAGAAAAAGTCAAACATGTTGAAAGTTTCCATTTCCTTCAGCTTCTCTTCATTATCCACTTGGGTCACTCTTATCATTTTAGTGCTGTTTATACGTATCTGCATGGATACAAAAACAGTTATATATACATTCATTAATAAAAAGCAATATCATAAAGTCACTGGTTCTAATGTGATTTATATTCTCAATGACATGTCTTTATACCCCAGTGCACATGCTGATATGTGGATTGTTTAAAGAAAATAATTTGCAACTTATTTTTAGTTTTAAGCAGTTTTTTTTAATTTGGTAGAAAGTCTACTTTAACAAAATATAGGCTATGGGGGAGGGGGGTTACAATTATGACTTCCATGTGTGTTTAACAATGTACAGTATGCTTGTTTATGATTTGTTGAAACTTCTTGTTTGCATTGCTGTGGGTTTTTTCTAAGTCAGATTTCACCAGAAAATAGCACAGATTTAGCATTCATACACTCATGGGGTTGTGGGCCCATAATAGATAGTGATTTCATGCCTATTGAAAGATATTTCTAAATTACGAATATCTAAAATTTCAAAAGAAAATGTATTTAGAGCCATGCATCTTGTGACAAATGTGGACTTACACACAAATTCATGTACATTAGCATTGTTGATGCTGCCTAGGTAAACCTACAGCTTCCCTTCAGGAAATGCCCCTGAACAGGAAGAGTACAAAATAATGAAATATTAATAGAAGAAAAAGACAAAATTGAAGGTAACAGTCTAAAGCACTTGGTGTTTGAAATATTTTTTAAAAGGATTATCTCACATAAATGGAAAACCCTTGGTTTTATAAGCTGTAATATTACCTGTATCTTAGTCCAAACATCACTCCATTTTGGTTCATATGTTCTCTGATAGCAGAAATTTCTTGACTCATTATACCGGACCATTCTCCCTTCATAGAGTTTAATCACATGTAGTTCCTTTTCTTAGGATAAAAAATAAATACATTTGAATACATTTAATTTGATTCTCAGCTTTTATTATACCATGAACCCTGTTTTCTGCATCTTACCAATGATTACTTAGAGACCCTGTGCAGTTTAAATGGTGATTTGTTTGCTTGCTTCCACCTCTGACACACTGGTCAATTGCAAAATTATTTCCTCTAAATATATATTACAGGAAGACCATCTTCTTATACTAAACTAACTGTAGATCTTGAGCTCACAATATTGATCTTATACTTGTCCAAAAAAAGTAATTCAAGCCACTGTTAAAGGCATTAATAGAATGTGCCATCACATCATCACCCAGCAGGGCATTCTACAACCTCACTGCCCTCAATGGGAAGAACCACCTACTCTGCTTCAAATGAAAGTTCTGTTCCTCTAATATATATGGTACTGATATTTATCTATAATGTCCTGCATTGTACTTGTAATGTCCCCTTACAAACACATTTTTGCCAGGGAAAACAACCATCTCTCTCGCAGCTGGTGGCAAGCAGAACAGCAGCATTTGTTCTTCTTTGTGATGGCTGTCCGTTTATTTAAATAGTCACATCTACCACCACCACCCCCCCTCTCCGTGACAGAGAGGGAAGGTTTTGGGGTGGTTATATAAGAAGTGATATCATGCTGTGTAAGGTTAGTTTCTGCTTGGGAAAGACCAGATTAAGGTCAGATGTCGGCCGGCTTTTTATTGACCTACGCATTTCTATCTTGAAGTACTCCACTTAGAATATTGGTCAAATTAAAAAAAAATGTTCCATTTACAACCACTCTTTGTAATTTATTATTCAGCCAGTTCTCTATCCAAGTACATTTATTATGTTCTAAGCCAAAATTGCTTAATCAGTAGCCTTTAGTGTGGTTCTGTATCGAATGTTTTAGCAAAGTAGATCACATCCACTGCCACACCAATTTCTAGGCTTAAAGGGATACTGTCATGGGAAAAAACATTTTTTTTCAAAATGAATCAGTTAATAGTGCTGCTCCAGCAGAATTCTGCACTGAAATCCATTTCTCAAAAGAGCAAACAGATTTTTTTATATTCAATTTTGAAATCTGACATGGGGATAGACATTTTGTCAGTTTCCCAGCTGCCCCAAGTCATGTGACTTGTGCTCTGATAAACTTCAATCACTCTTTACTGCTGTACTGCAAGTTGGAGTGATATCACCCCCTCCCTTTTCCCCCCGCAGCCAAACAAAAGAACAATGGGAAGGTAACCAGATAACAGCTCCCTGACACAAGATAACAGCTGCCTGGTAGAACAGCACTCAATAGTAAAAACCCATGTCCCACTGAGACACATTCAGTTACACTTAGAAGGAAAAACAGCAGCCTGCCAGAAAGCATTTCTCTCCTAAAGTGCAGGCACAAGTCACATGACTGGGGGCAGCTGGGAAATTGACAAAATGTCTAGCCCCGTGTCAGATTTCACAATGGAATATAAAAAAAATCTGTTTGCTGTTTTGAGAAATGGATTTCAGTGCAGAATTCTGCTGGAGTAGCACTATTAACTGATGCATTTTGAAAAAAACATGTTTTCCGATGACAGGATCCCTTAAGCTCATCTCCTCATTGAAGGTACCCTTTATGAATAATTGCACCACGCAAGCAATTTGCCAGTCTCTCTGTACCACGCCAGACACTGCTCCAGCTAGTACAGATATCAGAGTGTCTGTGAGGTAGTCCAGGTGTGTAAAGAAAAGTTCAGTTAACAGTTCTGGTGTGTCTGGAATGTAGTGGGAGCATTCCACTTAGAACATTGAGTGTGCATAAGAAAAACTTTTTTGGTTTTTTTTGCCTGTAAAAATGAACATTAGTTTGCTGGAGATACAGTGTTGCCAATGAAACAAGAGATCATGCTTACAATGTAAAAACATAGAAAAGCTGTAATCTAGGCCTTTCAACATACTGATATGCCATAAACTCTGGGAAAATTACAAATAAAAACAGGTTGACAGTTTATCTTAAGTTACCTGTGCTCAAGGTACATAATGACGGCAGTGGTAATACCAGCAAGGTTACCAGGACTCCCAAACTAAATCCGCAGCCTCTTCCTTCCACTTCTCCCGCCATAATCAAGACTTGAATTAAGGGTCCAAATCGAGGCTTGGAACACAAGCAACTTGCAGTCACCAAGGCAGATACTACTACTACAAATCGTATAGGCTGGGGAGACTCCGCCCAGCCGCAGTATGTTGTCGCTCTATACCCTTCGCTCCCTCAATTTTCCAGCTATCTCGGAAGTGCCGACTGGCTCCTACCGCTTCTTGAGCTTCCTGGACTGCTTCTCCAATACTTACAGGACGGTCACGTGTTAACGACGTCGACAAGCGTACGACGGCCATTTCACGTTCTTTCTCTACGTCTTACAGTATGGTCATGTGTTTAGAACGTAATCGAACGTCGTGAAATCATTACAGTTAGCGGTTGTCTTTTTTTGGTGTTGGGGAACAATTGTTACACATTATGGTGCCACTGACGTGGCCTGTCTTTATTATTACACGCAGAGAAGTTAACAGATACCGGCTTGTCAGTGGCAACACTAAAGAGACAGCAGGATTTTATTTTCCTTTAATTTATGTGTATGTGACATATAGAACATTAGTTTATATTATCTAGTAAAGCAGATTATTAAGGCATTTTAGACAAACCAAAGGTATTCTTACTGGGGGGGGGGGGCAAAAATGTTAGGCACCCCCAGTAGGGTTGCTACCTTTTCTGGGAAAAAATACCGGACTTCCTATATATTTAACTTTTTTTCCCTATTAATAACATTGGGATCAACCATCATTTTTACCAGCCAGGCCTGTAAAATACCGGCCAGGTGGCAACCCTAACCCCCAGTGATAACAATTCCTTACCTGATACTGGGCCAGTACTGTTAGCAGAAGTTAGTACTTAAAATTTTAGTAAAATCGCCAGAAAACAATACAATAGACCCATTATCATAACCCTGCTACAAACATTAGTCATAAAACACTGCCTAGTATTAGTAAAGTATTTTTTTTTACCCGTGAGCGTAGGGTTGCCACCTTTTATGGAAAAAAAATACCGTCCCTATATTCTTGCTATTTTTTCCTATTAATAACATTGGCATCAAGCATCATTTTTTACCGGCTAGGCCAGTAAAATACCGGCCAGATGGCAAACCTACGTGAGCCACATTCAAATGTAAAAAGAGTTGGGGAGCAACAAAAGCATGAAAAAGTCCCTTGGGGTGCCAAATAAGCGCTGTGATTGGCTATTTGGTGGCCCCTATGTGAACTGGCATCCTACAGGAGGCTCTACTTGGCACTATACTTATAGGGTTGCCACCTGACCGGTATTTTAGCGGCCTGGCCAGTAAAAATTATGGTTAATCCCAATGTTATTAATAGGGAAAAAACATAACTATATAGGAAGGCCCGGTATTTTTTTTCCAGAAAAGGTGGCAACCCTTTATACTTAGTTTTTATGCAATTAAAACTTGCTTCCAAGTCTGGAATTCAAAAATAAGCACCAGCTTTGAGGCCACTGGGAGCAACATACAAGGGGTTGGAGAGCAACATGTTGCTCACGAGCTACTGGTTGGGGATCACTGGTCTAACACATACCTCCCAACATTCAAAGAGTGGAAAGAGGGACAGAAAGTTGTTTTGCGTAGTGCATTTTTACAAAATTTGGCAGGTTATGAAAGGGGGCCACTGGGGCGGCTGCCGCAGGGCTTCCCCTCTGGACCCCCCACCACCGCGCGCGTGTGTGCGAATGCGGGCAAGAGCGCGCACATGCACACTGTGTTCCAGTCGCAGCAGGAAAAACCTCTGTCGTGCAGGGTGCGGATCTGGGCCGGGGGGCACACGAGCAGGGGGCCCACCGGGGGTTTTCGATTCTGTTTTTTTTCTGCACTGAGATTATGTGAAATTTCACGAAAATAAACAAGGACACGGTGGGTTTTATGAATATCTATTAGTGGAGATGAAATGTAAATTTGTATTATATGATTGTATTACATTGTACAGGACATATCTGAGCAGCAGTAGAAAAGGTTAGCATTATAATAGAATTGTGTCCACTGTATGGTTACCCCTTCTTTTTATTCATGGATGGGTTATACCTGTCAACATTTGTAAAATATGTTTTACACAAAAAAAGTTTAATCGCAGTAAAAATTGACGCTAGTAAATGTACAAAGTAAACAATTTCAGGATAGGAATTTTTTTAAATAAACATTAACAAAATAAAACTTTAATCATTGCAAAATGCACTTCACTTGTAAAAGTAACACTAATTCACATACTGTATTAACAGTAAATTTTTCACCCAAGCAAAGCTGATGCTAGGTGACATTATTAAACAGGTATGTGACCTGTAAGTCTACTAGAAAATCATATAAACATTAAATAAACCCAATAGACAGATTTTGCTTCCAATGAGGATTAATTATATCTTAGTTTGAATTAAGTACAAGTTTTATTTCAAAGAAAAAGGGAATAATTTAAAAAAAAATTGGATTATTTGGATAAAATTCAGTCTATGGGAGACAGGCTTTCCATAATTCAGAGCTTTCTGGATAACGGGGTATCGGATACAGATTCCCATACCTGTGCTATTATTATTTGCAGCATGCTGCAAACCATTTAATAAATCAGCAAGGGTTTACCCTGCTAGCAGTACCTGTGTGCCAGTGATTTTTCTTCTGATCCGTCATTACAAGGTGGGACGCCGATTCCACCATTGCTGTGCACCAGGGATTATCTTCAATTGAAGGCCAGGGTGTGCAAGTGCAACTCGCTAATTTTCCAGGCAACACTCCTGATGTCACAGCCCCTATCCCCAACTGCTTATTGCTCACTTTAGGTTTAGGCGGTACATGAATCACATGCTTAATTGACCTATACTCTATGGCAGCACATCTTCAGTCTAGGAGGAGAAAGAAGGCTGCAACAGTGAAATCCAGAAGGTTTACAGGACTTCAAAGTGGGCCATAACTTCAGCGCCATACAGCTACTGCTATAGTAAGTGACACAGTAACTCCATGCCACAAAATTTACACTTATAATAGGTCCAACTGCTTTCAGAGATTGACTTGCCCTTTAAATTGATGTGTAAATTTATCTCTGCATAAATACTTGATAGTCAGATGATACTTCCGTACATTTATTGGTAAAGTTACACACTGCATAATCATCATGAACACTTTACTTGATTTTTTAATAATTATTCCAATGTGCATTATGCAACGGACCAGTAGATGTCAGTACTGCAATTTCCAATACATTAACCCTAGCCTGAATTTCTATTTGGCATGTATTTTATATTCGTAATCCAAGATGCAGCTAACTGTAAATTATATCTTACTGCTTTCATATTCAAGGGTCCGGCAGTAAGTAAGTTAAAGCATACCTATACTCAGAATGGGAAGTTGAAACTTCGGGCGACTTCGGAAAGCCCAAGCAACCCGAGTGCCATCCTGACGGCGATTTACATTCTAACTGGTGGGAAAGCATATAGGGGAGATTAGTTACGCAACAAAGAGGCGATTTGTCCCTGGACGACTAATCTCCCCCAGTAGCCACCACCCTAATACATTTAGATTTCCTCCTGACAACTGACAATAGGGTTTAAAAGAAAGAACGTTGATTATTCCATACTGAACGTTGGGTCACAAGGCTGACTTTCATGCTTAATCTGGGTCCCATTAAAAAAAAAATGACATGCACAACAGTCATGAGAAAAAGTTGATTTTACAATGATACTGAATGTTCAATTAGAGCAATCACAATTGTTTTCCAGGTAAAGTTTTCGTCAGTAGAGAGCTGCAGGCAAGTGTGGGGGCAGAGAGGCTAACCCACGTAGGCTGCTGCTCACGTCATTCACCTTCTAAATATAACAGCCACAGGTTTCTCTGTATGAATGAACAACCATAGAACTTCCTTTCAACCTTAGTACTACAATGCTACCTTTGAGGACCAACATTTCCAATTCTTTAGATGCTTTTATAGGATTGTTAATCATTTATCTTAGGACTAGAAACATTTGTCACTTGAGGTATTGCCTGTACTGTATGTAAAATAGATTTGGGCATAGAGGCATCAAGCTGCTGAAAAGGCTGCAAGTCTTGGGCAGTTTATATTAAAGTGGTCTTTCACCTTTTAGTCAACCTGTAGTATGTTATAGAACGGCCAGTTCTAAACAACTTTTTTTTTTATAGTTTTTTTAATTATTTGCCGCCTTCTGACTCTTTCCAGATTTCAAATGGGGGTCACTGACCTCATCTTAAAACAAATGCTCTGTAAGGTTATACATTTATTGTTATTGCTACTTTTTCAACACAAATAATAAATCAAAACCAATTGCATATTGTATCAGAATATCATGCTCTACATCAAAGTTAACGCAAAGGTGAACAATCCCTTTAATTGGAGATTTTAAGGGTCAGGGCACACAGGCTGATTCGCGGAGTCGCCTGTCAACAGTCGAATAATCTCCCTGAACTGCCTTCTGCCAGGCTAAAATGGCACTTGGCGCAATTTGTTTTCCGAAGTCGCCCGAAGTTTCCTCGTAAGGCAACTTTGTAAAATGAATCGCACCGTGTGCCATCCCGCCGGCGATTTTCATTTTAGCCGGCGGGGAGGCAGTTCTGGGAGATTAGTCGCCCCGAAGAAGAGACGATAAGTAGCTACTAGTAGCTCCATCTGTCTTCACCCTAATACTTGTGATGTAGATAATTCCAGTTTACAGCCCCTTCGCCCTTTTTTGTGATGGTTTCATTAGCAGGAGCCCGAGAATTTACTTATCTGTCTTACAAGCACCAAACATGGAGTAGCTTCATTTTCCCTTTTTGCCATTTTTAACTCATGAAATAACAAGGAAACAGATTTTTGTTATTCATACCATTGGTATACATAGAAACGGTATATTCATCAAGTAATATATAGTACACTATATATATATAGTATATATAAATAGTAACTTTAATTACTATATATTCCCAAAAAGCATTCGAACATACTGGAAGAGCCAATGTGGAATAGAAAATCCGGTTTTCTCCTTAGCTGTTTCTGTCAACGGTGCCTGCCAATATCCCCTAATCAGGTCAAGGGTTATGTACCTAGCAGGACCTAGTAGTTCAATTAACTCAACAATCCTTGCCATAGCAAAATTGCAAAGACCCATCTGGTTTGGGAACAAGTACAATAGGACTATTCCACTCACTTATGGTCTTCTCAATTACCCCCAAATCCAGCATCCTTTGCACTTTCACTGCCTGTCTACAGGCTTCCGTGATCCTATAGGATTTAAGCCGAACCAAACCCGAAGATCAGTGATGACATCATGCTTTATCACATTAGTACAACCTGGTACCTCCGAAAACACCTCAGAGTTTCTTTGCAGAAACTCCCTGACTTCCTACTTTTCCTTGTCTTTGAATACCTTTCTGTGAATGGGGCAGGGGTTGAACCATTGCTGTGAGAGCTTCCTTGTCCTTCCAGGGCTTTATTAGGTTTACATGGTAGATTTTTTATTTTCCCCTTTTATCTAGTTGATAATCTTTATAGTTCACTTCAACTACATTTTCCATGTTTTCATATGGGCCCTGCCACTTAGCCAGGAATTCGCTCTCCACTGACAAGAACCAACACTCGGTCCCCAGGGTTGAAAGTTTGAACCTTAGCGTATCGGTTTTAGGCCTGACTTTGGGCCTCCTGCGCTTGCTGCATGTGTTCCCTAACTATGGGCATGACTGCAGCAATTCTGTCTTGCATAAGCATAATATGTTCCACTACGCTCTTGTGGGGGGTTACCTCCTGTTCCCAGGTCTCCTTTGCCATATCAAGAAGACCCCTGCGGTGTCAACCATAAAGTAACTCAAAGGAGAAAAGACATTTGACTGGGGCACCTCTCTAATTACAAACATAAGGTTTGGTAGGAGACAGTCCCAGGTCCTCCGATTTTTATCTACAACTTTCTTTAACATGTTTTTCAAAAAAAATTTAAAGCGCTCTACCAGCCCATTGGTCTGGGGTGATACACAGAAGTTCTTAACTGCTTAATTTTCAACAGCTTACACAACTCCTTCATAACCCTAGACATACAGGTTGTACCCTGGTCTGTGAGGATCTTTTAGGAATGCCAGTGCTGGTAAATATACAGAATAGTTCCCTAGTGATATATATGGAGGCAGTGTTTTTCTTAAAGGGACAGCCTCAAGATACTGGGTAGCATAATCTAGGACTACAAGAATACACTGATGCCCTTGGGCTGACTTTACTGAAGGCCCTACTTAGTTCACTGCAATTCTGTCAAAAAGTACCTTTCAAGGCAAGGCAAGTGAGGCAAGGGCACTAGAGGGCTGCGGAAGGGAAACACTGGGCCCAACAGCTGGCATTCCAGGTAGTCACAATACCTCTTTACCTCAGCAAAAATACCTGGCCAGTAAAACCTTTGCTATATTTGCTGTTGAGTCTTTTCCTGTTGCAGGTGACCACTCAGGGCATGAGTTAGAGCCAAGTAAAACACCATTTCCCTATAGGATTGGGGTACTATTAACTTTTCTCTCACCAAACCCTAGACTTTGTCAACCTAATAAAGTAATGACCAAAAAATGGGGAAAACATTCTCAGGTTCCTATGATTTGATTCACCATTAATTTCTTAGGCCTTGGACAATGTCCGAACCCTGATCTGCAATGTTTCAAAGTTAGCCTGAGAGACCTCCAAATCTAGCATATTGGACACTTTGGAGGGCAACTCTGTTTCACCCGTTAATATCTCTAGTAGAAAATTATCGGCTTCAAGCGGGGTCACCCTTACATTATCTACTTCAGACTCAGCTTCACAAGCCCAGGGAGCATCCTCAGGAACCCCATTCTCAGACCCCTATGGAGAACCTTCCTTTCCCCAGAGCTTCCAAAAGAGGGGAAAGTCTTGCCCCAAGATCACACTATGCAACAAGACAGGGGAGACACCCACTTCATAACAGTCAGTATCAGTAACAGTTTAAAATTTTACCATGACGGTGGGATAACATTTAATGTCTCCATGAATACAGATCACCCCAACATTAAGGTCATTAAGTTGGTCTGGTCTCACCAGACTAGCATGCACCAATATCACTAAGCTCCCACAATCCAGCAGTGCTTGAAAAATCTTTCTACCACCTTTACAACTGTCATATGCAAATTAGTGTCTGATGTGCACACGGGGTGAGCAAACAACAACACTTGCTGAGCAGAGTTACAGTCAATAGGCTCAACAGGTAGTGGGCACCTGGCAGCAACAATTTTCTCTGCACCTTTAGGCCACTCTGCAGCCTTTTGTTCAGCCCCTGCATCCTGAGACAACAACTCACTGGACTGGGAAGGCTGCTTTGTGGCCAACTTGTGCTGCAGTAAAGGCTACTCTAGGTTGTCCTCAGCGGCCTTATAGCGTTCCACCATTTCCACCTGGTGATCGTCTGACTGAGGATCCGCATCTCCTCAAGTTTGGCAGAAGAGCACTCAGAAAATGGTCCATGGTGACCCTTTTAACTATTTGAGGAGCTAACAGGGTTTCTGGTTGTACCCACATTTTCACAAGATGAATTAAATCATACATCTGGGCACAGGGTTACCTTTCCTCCTGGTAGGACCACTTGTGCACCCGTTGACCTTGCACAGCTGATGTGACACCCAGACATTGGAGTATCTCCACTTTGAACTTGGAATCTGCCTGAGTGAAATCAAAGTATGCCTTTTGAGAGTCTCCTGTTAGAAAAGGTGCTACAAGCCCTGTCCATTGAAACTTGGGCCAGGCCTCCCTTTCAGCAGTCCTTTTGAAAGTATGTAGACATGCCTCACGTCATCATGTGGTGTCATATTTTGCAAAAAACAACTGACCCTAATGGGGCCCCGTGCAGCCAACAACACCAACAACACCTCTGGGCTCCGTGCAGCCAACTGCAGTATTTCTCAGGAATACCAATATCAGAGGCAGCTGTTAGCCTTTTCTCCCAGCTTACGCACTACCTCAGCACACCCAGGCTCCTTTTAAACAGTCCCATCTGCGTACTTTCCAACCTTGCTCCAGGGTCTTAGCCTGTCTTAACCTGGAGATTTGAAGGAGCCAATACCTCAGCTTGGGTGCTATGTACCTGTCAGTATAGACACAATTCCCACTGGGACAAACCTTTGTGTCACACCACATATTGGTGAGAAGATCACTTTATATAAGCGCTTCATTGATGATTGCTTTCTACTGTGGCAGGGTACTGCTGATGAGCTAGCTGACTTTGTTCAAGCTTATGACCTCACCACAACAGTTAGATTCACAATGGAATTCAGTGACAGTTCCTTACATTTCCTTGATCAAGAAATTTTCAAGAATGGTGACAAATTAAGTACTGCACTGTTCCCTAAATTTACACACTGTAATACCAGCTGCTAGAGATGGCCCAGCACTTTGAGGAAAGAGGATATCACCTGAAGAGATTGCACCCCCACGCTGGGGCAAAATTCAAGATTCAATACACACACTTACATGTACAAGTTCTCAGGTGGTATACCTGGCCTGGTGCCTGTGTGGTTGAGCATATGTTGGCAAGGCCAGTATAACGTACCATGAAAGAATGAACAATAACAGGTATCCCATTAGGCCAGCCATTAGTACTGGACAAGCCTTGCAGCTCATTGCTAAGAATTTTCTGGTGGCCCAGCATTCACTGCCCCAATTTTGCCACATGATTATTGATCACATTCCCCCTCATGGGAGAGGTGGCGATAGGGATCCAGCTCTTCTGAAATTGGAATATTTTTGGATACACAGACTGGACACTGTTGCACCAAGTGGTTTGAATGAACCCCTCCCTGTATCTGTGTTTATTTGACTTTCATAATACAATTTTGCCCTGCTACAAATGGTACTGGCTCTTTGGACTTCTTTAAAGTTGTGCTCATGAACTGGCATGCTTTGCTTTTGTATATATGTGTATTAAGCTTATATTCTGCCACTCGTGCCGCCCATCCAACCTTATGAATTCTCCTTACCCCCTATTTGACCATCACCTACTCTCCTTTCAGATAACACTTTCACCTGCACTATCACAACCATCTCTCTCTACCCACACATACAGAAACATTAACGCCTTCGATCCACAACAATTATCAACAAGATCAGCACAACCCATCTCTCATATTAACAATCTTTCCTGTCCAAAAATGGCAGCTTCTCTCTACAACGATGCCCTTTCAACAGCTCTTGACTCCCTTGCACCTTCTCCCACCTGTCACAGCCGACCAGCTAAACCCCAACCCTGGCACACTGGTGTAACCCGGTACCTCAGAAGATGCAGTTGATCAGCTGAGCAACAGTGGAGAACTGATCCTGACTTCATCCACTTCATATTCATGGTCTCCTGCTACAATCGAGCTCTATCATTAGCTAAAGAACAATACTTCTCTTCTTTAATCTCCACTCTGTCCTCTAAGCCACAGTGACTGTTTGCCACATTTAACTCACTCCTATGCCCCCCTCCACCCATTAATGTAACTGCCCAAGATCTTGCTCATCTCTTTAATGAAAAAATTGATCTCATTAGGCTGAGCATACCATCTGACAACAATCTCAGACTAACGTGCAGTCCACTCACATCCACTTTGAACTCCTTCACCCCTGCAACACTAGATGAAGTTAACAAACTTCTAGCCTGCTCAAAACCCACAACTTGTTCCCTTGACCCCATACCATCTCGACTCCTCTATCCAATCTCTGATACACTCTCTCCTGCACTCACCCACCTATTTAATCTTTCACTCTCTACTGGTAATTTTCCATCCTTATACAAACAAGCACTAATCACTCCTATCCTCAAAAAACCTTCCCTTGATCCCAGCTCTCCCGCTAACTGTTGCCCAGTTTCCCTTCTTCCATTCACATCCAAATTACTAGAAAGGCTTGTTTACAAATGCCTGATCCAGCATCTCGCTCACAACTCCCTTCTCGACCCACTGCAATCTGGCTTCCGGCCCATCACCCTCAACTGAAACTGCACTCACCAAAGTAACCAATGATCTTCTACTGGCAAAGTCTAAAGGTCAGTATTCCATACTCATCCTTCTAGATCTCTCTGCAGCCTTTGACACAGTTGACCACACACTCCTCCTAGACATTCTATACTCTGGCTGGCATTCGTGACACTGCTCTTGCATGGTTTACATCTTATCTGTCTGACCGTTCCTTTAAAGTTGCCTTCTCTAACTCTACTTCTACTACATTCCCTCTCTCTGTCGGAGTTCCTCAAGGCTCTGTTCTAGGCCCCCTGCTGTTCTCGCTCTATACAACTTTGCTAGGAAAACTTATTCAGTCATTTGGACTTCAGTATCACCTTTATGCTGATGACACCCAATTTTACTTGTCTATTCCTGATCTTTCCAATTCAGTCCTTTCCCAAGTTACACATTGTCTCTCTGCTGTCTCCTCCTGGATGTCACAGTGCCACCTGAAACTGAACCTCTCAAAAACAGAACTCATTATATTTCCTCCAAGATCTTCCCCTGTCCCTCAGATATCACTCACAATAAACAACACCACCTTTCATTCCACCAAATAGTTATCCTAGACTTACATCTGTCTTTTTCACTACACATTCAAACACTTGCAAAATCTTGTCGTATTCAACTGAACAACATTGCCCGAATACGACCATATCTCAGTTCAGAATCAACTAAAACACTGATTCAGTCGCTCATCATCTCCCGCCTTGATTAGTGCAACCTACTCCTTGCAGGTATTCCAACAAGTCACCTTTCACAACTCCAATCTGTTCTAAATGCGGCTGCTAGACTCATTCATCTATCTCGCCGTTCAACATCAGCTGCAGTCCCTTCTGGGCATTTTGATAGTTCAGCATTTTTAGAGATTGCGCTTTGTTTTAGATTCCAGATAAGACCCTTATACCCTATCTTGTTTATTTTTATTGCCAATTGACACAGTGCCTGGACAACAATTCTTAACCACTATGCAGTATCTAGATAACCTTATATGCCTCATTTGGTTTTTTGGTTATCCCCAAGGAACTGGACTAGCTACTTTGTTCCATTCTATTTTTATATGAATAATCCCACAACAATTGCTCGATCTAAATAACTTTCCACAGCTTGGCGTATTAGCGTATTAACGCTTGCTTTCATTTTATTTTATTAGGCTGGGTTTCCTTAGTTTTTACACCCACTTTGAGTTTCTATGGTAATTAATGGGATCCCAGGTGGAGGGTTCATAAGGGTTGCACTGCTTACTCTTACACTTCCCCTGAGGAAGATCACAAAGATGTGATCGAAAAGTTGGAATTTCTTTTGTTTGTTTATTAAAATCAGTTACATGTTAAGTGCGGTACTTTTTTGGTACTTTATATATACAGTATATTATATATATAGAGTGACGATTTCAGCATACAAAACATAAATCATACAAATAAATCCTGCCCACTGGGCGCTAACTTCACGCATTTGATGAGCTCACTCACTAAACTAGGTCCCTTGTGGACTACTAGCAAAAACAAATGTATTGGGGTGACCCCTGTACTCACGATACTTCGTTTTGGGGGATATCTCAGCCTCCAGGATTTTGCTCAATGTCTCACTCAGACTGACTCATGGTCATGGCTCCCTCTGCTCCTTGCAGTGGCTAGCAGCACCCCAACCCCTCTGGGAGTTCCTAACATATACTGGTAACCTTCCTGCTCTGTGTCCTACTCAGAGAGACCTTCCTAAGCCTCTCACTAAAATTAAATACCTATTCATAGGACAGCCTTCCTGTGGAAAATGAGCTCCAATATGTGAGCTGGGCTACTGGATCAGATCACCTGGCTGCCTGTTCCTTCCAGAATACTCCACCTTCCAAGACCTGGCAACTAAAGTCTTCGAACAGAGAAACCATTCTTTGCTTATTAACACCTTTATATGTGTGTGTGTGTGTGTGTGTGTGTGTGTATGAGAATTTAAAAGGGAGGGAAAATCATAGAGGTTATTTATAAACCTACACAACATGTTCTAATTGAACCCTCTCTGGCTGTTCTCCTCCCCCTCCCACTATTATTCTCTGGCTTGTGGTTCTTTGGGGTCCCGGAGGGATGGAGAGCTGTGGGTGGCTAGAGAACTTCAAAATTGGCAGCAAGATCATTTCTTGGTCTGTGGGAGGAAGGAAGTGCGTCAGGGGAGAGTGTGGGCACAAGGACACGTAGATGCACTGAGATGAAATGCAGCCGGCTTAAAATAGCATGCCTGTGTACTGGGAAGAAAGGGGAGTGATAGACAGTAAAAAAAAATAAATCACCGACAAGATGATAGGGCCCATCAGCTCTGCACATCAGCAGGCCAACAAGCCCATTGTACGTGTTTATATTTAACCCTTGGAGAACCGTAGGTGTGTTCCGGAAATATGTTTGCTTCTAGTTTGCTGGAAGTCTGGTGAAGCAAAGAAAATATCCGTACCCAAAACTAGCAGAATATCCCTTACTAGTGAGATACTGGGGCTTTTCATTCACTGTGAGGTCTGCAAAGCTGGTTCTCTTTTGCGTTCTGCCCTCACTTAACTCAATCAGATCCTGACACAGGTGAATCCTTATGTTAACATTTGCAGTCAGGGAGCATGGCCCTATAAATGCAGATTTATTATTTGGAATGCTTGGGATCTGTGGTTTAAGGACGCTTTCTGTAATTTGGATCTCCATACCTTAAGTCTGCTAATTGTAAATTATATAAATATTTAATGAACCCAATGTACTGTAATTATATTGCCGCCAATATGGAGCTATGCAGCTTTAGTTTTATTGTTACAGAGAAAAAGGAAATCAATTTTAAAAAAACAATTTGAATTATTTGCTTAAAATGTACTGTGGGAGTATAACAATCCAGTTCACTCATCCACTTCCTTTTGCAACCACCTGACTACTCATACGAAACATGTAGCCAGTTTATTAGACTTATTCAGATAGATGGCTTGTCTAGGTAGAATTTCTATAACACAGGTATGGGATCCGTTATCCGGAAACCCATTATCCAGAAAGCTCCGAATTAAGGAAAGGTTGTCTCCCATAGACTCCATTTTATCCAAATAATCCAAATTTTTTAATTCTTTTTCCATTTTCTCTGTCATAATAAAACAGTAGCATGTACTTTATCCCAACTAAGATATAATTAATCCTTATTATAAGCAAAACCAACCTGTTGGGGTTATTTAATGTTTACATGATTTTCTAATAGACTTAAGGTATGAAGATCCAAAGTACAGATCTGTTATCTGGAAACCCCCAGGTCCCACATATTATGAATAACAGGTCCCATACTTGTATATCCAAAGTTTCAAAAAAAAGCTGTCAGCTGTCTTGAAATGAAATGCTGAATATATCCTCTCCCTCTGACTCGGTTGCAGAGCACTGGGGATATCTCAGAACTCTGAGACCCTTTCCTTTGTATTTACCTAAAATGCACATTCCCATGAAATTTAAAATATTATACAAATAAATATGGTAGTATTACCAGAGTCGGATTTACATAGCAGGCACCCCTAGGCCTGCTGACGTTAGTCGCCCCTGTCACCTCCCTTATATTCGCTCAAATTTTCATAATCAGGAACGGAGCAATAGGGATTGGCTGATGGGAAATTTAAAAAGATATTTAATCTCCTGTGCATCCCCAGTGTTTCTAAACCAATGTGGGTGTGGCTGGGCAGCATGCCACCCCCTAAAATCTTGCCTCCCTAGGCCCGGGCCTCGGTGGCCTTTCCACAAAGTATTATGCGAGAAGGGGTCAGATCAGAAATGTTACATGTGCATACAGAACCCTAGAAAATGATCTGTTGCATATCCTCATTAATAATACCCATAGGAGCAGTGCAGCAAGCCTAGTAACTGTGGCTTTGTTTAAATGCAGTTATGCACATTGTATACTTGTCTACAAAGGTTTATACCTTTATATTATATGTTATATTTTGTATCTTTTTTTTTTTTACTGCAATACCACTAACTTGGCTTACCTTTCCTTTAAAAATAAATTGAACAATATTTTGGTCAAACAGGTATGGAGTATAACAAAAAATTTGAGAAAAAACATTTCCAATATCAATAATACAAAGAGCAAAACATTACTGAAAAGCACTTTTTAAGCTAATGGTGCACACTCACTTCTCCACTGATCCCAGTGCATTTGCACACACATACAAGGAGATGGCAAAGGATTGCCAAATGGCACAATGACCATTTTCTTAGACTGTTCTAATAGGCACTGAGATCATTTATCAGTACTGACTACTAAGGGCAGAGACAGACAAGAAGATTCGGGGAGATTAGTTGCCCCGCGACAAATCGCCTCTTCTACAGGCGACTAATCTCCCTGAACTGCCTCGCTGCTGGCTAGAATCTAAATCGCTGGCGGGATGGCACTGTGAGCGATTCATTTTCCGAAGTTTCCTCGTGTGGCAACTTCGGGCGACTTTGGAAACTGATGCTCTCCGAGTGCCATCCCGCCAGCAATTTCTATTCTAGCTGGCGGGGAGGCAGTTTGGGGAGATTAGTCGCCCGAAGAAGAGGCGATTTGTCGTCAGGTGACTAAATCTCCCCAAACCTTCTAGTCTGTCTCTGCCCTAAGAGGGCTACCTTTGACCTCAGGTAATTTAATGATCAAACATTTGAATCCAGAAGTCAAATTAATATTATTTGTTTACTATAGAACCCCTGAATTTAACATTTTCTGTTGCGGCTGGTTATATATATTTTTTTTACTGTTGTTTACCTTAAAAACTATAATATCACTATAACAATTCATTTATCTTCTAGATCTGCAATTTAGATCTGCCATAGCTATTTTTCAACATTCTCTACTGTATGTTGTTTTCTAATCTGTAATTGCTTTTTGAAAGCCTCATTGGAGTTGCAGTTGGTGTGTATATCCATAGATACGGTTGCGTCTGTTCGGTATCCGACCAATCAGCCATTCGGCCAATGGATAATGTATGTCAAGCGATACACATGGAATGCCACATCCTATGGTTTATTCATTCATGCCGATAGCTATGAATCCTCTCCATGTACTCAATAGATGTTGTACACCCAGGATGGGCAGATGTTTACTATACTATTTTATTGCTGTCATATCTCGATAGCGCCCATCACAGTTGTATATAATAGTTGTACTTTAAATAAGTGACATGGAAAGCTTAATTCTGCTTTCATAGGAAACCAGTTAATGCAATATAAACCACACTTTTTCCATGCACATTTTTCCTTCCTCACATCATACTACTCAGCTACATATATACTACTATAGCGGTAGATATGCCTTGATGCACTATATGCAGCTAAATGGTTAATATGTATGAGTCTGACATCTGTCAGGCAGGTACACCCACCATCCCACTCTATTGCTGGGCTTTGCACTCTGATGTCACCTCCTGCAGCTCATCATCCCAGCCCACAGTATAAGTGTGGGTTTGACATTTTCTGGGCTTCCTTTTTTTTTCCCCTTTCATCCTTTGCAAGGACATGCAAGAACTAATTATTTCCATTGATGCTGCACAATCAGTTGCATTTCACTTCAACAGTATCATTTTTAAGGGCATAATAGTGTTGCAACCAGAGGATTTCATAATATTGTCAATGATGAGACTGGCAGGGGACATGTATTTTATACATATCTCCTTTTAATTTGATAAACTCTTGTAACACTTTAAAGCAATGGAATCCCTGTCATATGTTGCTATTAGTGGCATGGGGCACATCGCCCATCACATGGAGTTCTTAGAACATTTGTGCCAAACTGGGAATGAATGGGTTTCCCCCACATTTGAGACTGGGAATAGGTTTTGGAGAAGTTTAATATTTTAACCTGTAAAATTTAATATACAGAGTAATGTTAGGACCCTAGGGAGAATGCTCCACTGATAACCCAGTACAACAACCCAGAGGAACAATCAACAGTCAACTTTGACAATTATAATACTGTAAAAAAACCTATGTGAGCCTTCCCTCCCAATTATATGAAAGGAAGGGGGTTGTCTAGATCAGTGTCTTGGTTGCCTTCATTCCTGAGGTTACATGTGGACAAAATGTGGAGTTTGGGGTGTGGGAACACTAAGCAGTTATATAAAGTTATCTGAGTAGCCATAGTGCCATGATTATAGAGGGAGTTGTGAGCCTGCGTATCATAGGCACCTAACTAAGAAGGCTAGAATGTGCACTCGCGGGACTTTGAAAAAATATTATATCAACATTAAAAACATTCCTTTCACAATTAAACAATGACCTTTTTTAAATAAATTTGTGGTATGCCTATTCTTAGATACAGCATACACCAGTTTTGCTAGAAATTGTTGAAAATAACAATGTTATGGTACTGACACAGGTATTTCTTTTGTTTACAGTGGAACAGCACAAATCAAAATGGAATGAAAAAAATTAATCACACTGGAAGGTGTAATAAATATTAGAATTTCAAGCAGATGACTCTCCTTTAATATTTTTGTAAATCCATCTGTGATGAGTTGCAGAACTATGAGAAGCACACATTCATCCTGTTTGGACCGTCTGGGTGTGATGAGGAGGTGAGATAGAAAACTATAACAAAGCACAGACAATACCAAGGCTACAAATTAATCTCCAGAGACCATAATGTTCCTGTGTCCATGCACACAAAGCTACAAGAAGTTTGAGGCTGATGGCAATGTAATCAATCTCCTGGAAGTAGAAGCAAGAGAAAAATGAACGCATTAACAAATAAACTAGCAAAATGGATGCAAAACCTGTGTTTTTGACAGCATTCATTATTAACTGATGGGCCTCATTGTCAGGACCTAGCAGCTCTAGTAGGTTGCAGTCTGGATGAAGCTGATGTGCAGACTGGCAGGAAATAGTCCAATACCTGGTACATAAGGGTTAAGGAGATTAAGTTCGATATCCAGGCAAGGAAGTCAAGGCAGGCCACAAAACATTGTGGTCAGTAACAGGCAGAAGGGTCAGAAACAAAGGATCATTCGATACAGCAAATAAGTGCACCCAGGAACTCATTCAGGAAGAGGAAGAACCTTATATTTGGGCATTGAACCAGGGTTTCTGGTGTCCTTTTATTTAGAATTTTTCATGCCAAACCATGACGTGATGACGTCACGAGGTGTCTAGTCACAACGTTGGCCATGGGTGCCACCATCTTGCAAACAAAATTGCAGTGCTCAGCAATGGAGTTTTCCTGACACTCATTTGCGAAGCTGAACGTAGCACACAACTTACAAAGCTTATTGATGTTGGGAAACCTTGGAGCTGCTGCCTCCTTGAATGTGGAGGTAATTCCAGGGTTCCTAGGGTGGGTTGACTTAATGGGTACATCAGATTTGCACCATAAGAATCACAAGCTAATGCCATTTAACACTAAACGCAAGAAGTCGTGGGATCTGAAAATACCTGAGAAATTGATGCTTCAGGCACAACTGTGATGGGCTCAAGTCAGCCAGAAGGATGATGGGAAAAACAATGCTTTATGGGTAAAAAATGCAGATTTGAATAAGAAATTGCATTTTGCAAACTGTACTTGTCATCGTAAAATGACCTTTAAAGCAAAGATGGATTTTCAAATAGTGTTAACCTTAATCAACTGCCAGGCAGATTGAAGCCCCAAAGAACGTGGGCTCTAGAACGAGGGAGAGCCCACTAATGAGACAGAAGCATATAAAAGTCTGACTAGAGTTTGGGAAAAAAATTATACCTGATTTTAGCAACTAAGAACTTGCAGAGGTGCCAGAATTTTAGGGCACAACTGTATATTCAATAATGTCATTAAATCTCGTATAGTAGCTGTGGGCTCCTGCAATTAAGCAATTGTGACTTTGTGAAGACAAGTAACCACCAGCTGGCTCCTCTCTTCTGTATTTGCCTCGTGGTCTATACTAGATGTGAACTCAACCTCTGTGAATACCATAAAAATCAGGGCAGAATTCCTTTCATACCACTCCTCTAAATGTTTACCCCTCATGCAGACAAATGTTTTCAAAGGGGGCTAATGCCCAAAAATAAATTGGTGTGAAATTACTCCGGGTGCTTTTCTGAGCACTTTTGCCATTTACATTGAATTTCTATTTTTAGTGGTTTCTGAGATATCTGCATTTTTTACTGCCATTACCAGGCCTTTGGCTCAACTGTGAGTCAGCATCCAGAGTTAACTGTATACAAAAAGTGCAAACAAAGAGTACAGACAATTAGGGTCACTGACTGACCATAAAATAAACCAGATGAGCTGAACGCCTGCTATTAGTAGTCTAAAACTGTAAAAAACTGCTAATAAATCAGGAACCACTGAATGCAGAAAATGAATGGAGATTGCAGAAGTGCACTCTGGGTAAGTGTACATCAGTTAATTATTTTTTTTTTTTAATCTTCTTCAGCATGTGCGTATGCCTAAAACAATTCTGTGTGCTGTGCAAATGGTGGTGTTTGCTGTGTGAGCATTTATGTGCATGTAACATAGCTTAGAGGGAACAATGTTGATACTACCCAATAAACAGAATATATTAGCCTTTTATAACCACAGACATGTCTGTTTTGAGTGTACAGTATAATTAGTCAGTTTAGTACTGTCAATTTATTGGAGTCTAAACTAATATCATTTATGAGTGTTTCCATTTATAATAACAGTTGGACTGTACAGTTACTGTATGACCAATTGACCATCGCTCATAGTTCCTGATCTGTGTTGTACCAGATGAAGGGTTTTTTTTACCTTTATTTCTGTTTAGTCCAATGGTCTGTAAAGTGAAGTAACTAAAATTGAACTTCAAGGCAGCAAGGCTAGCCACTGCAGCAGCATGCTAGGAATATGTATATATACCAGAAGTGTTCGTTGAGGGGGACGGGCCCTGGTGCGTGACGCGCAGCCGGGCCCTGCCCCCCTCCGTACGGCCGCATTTGGCCGAGTTTTCAATGGCGAACGGACTGCTGGGGGGCCCTGAGGGGGTGCGGGCCCTGGCCCGCTCGCACCCCCTGCTCCCCCGGTAGTTCCGCCACTGATATATACTCATCTGAACACAAGCAAATTCTGCAGGTAAATGATTCTATCTAAGTTAACATTTCATGGTCAAACTTCAAAGGCTATCCTACCCATTTAAAATGACTACAGGTATAGGATCATACACATTATCCAGAAGGCTCCAGATTACAGTAAGACCATCTCCTTAAATAATTTAATTGAAAAAAATGTAATTGAACCTATCTGAGATAAATGAATCTATACTGGTGCTATTGGGTTTATTAGCTGATTAAATGTTTTTTAGCAGACTTAATTTTACTGTGTGTACGGGGGTAGCAAATTATTGAAATATCTTATCCAATAAACCCCAGGTTCCAAGTATTCTAGATATAAGATCCTATACACGTATTTTATTAGAACCACCTTCATCAATCTATATTTTACAATGAGGACATTGAAGAAGGAATGGTCTCCTGGGGGCACTTGTACTGGCAGATACATTAGATGGAAAGGGATGGCTACTGGTATTAAAGGACTGTTAACACCAAAACTGCTATTGTTTATCGTTTATATAAATGAACTGCTGGGCAGCCATAGAGGTTAGCCATTCAAGTTGAAAAAGAGCAAAAAGTGACATGTTTACACAGCAGACAACATAAACGGTGTTGAATACAAAGAATTTAGTTCTTCTACAGGAACATAAATGGGTCACTACAGAACTAACCTTTCTTGTACATAATAGGGTATGTCTTACCAAGAAGTAGTTTATTTTAGGCACTCCAGCTACAAACTCCAAATGAAAATTTTTTTTTTGACTTTCTGATGTTACTGGTCCTCTTATAGTTATAGCACAAGGCAGATCCAGGCACTGACATGATTGTCATTTTAAAAAGGAAGGGATTTTTCTGTGCAGAGTTCAACTGCAGACATCTACTTTTTCCCATCCTCTAGATCAAGAGTCCCCAACCTTATTTACCTGTTTACCCCAATTACCACATTTAAAAGTATAAAAGTTGGCTCACAATACAAGCATGCAAAATGTTCCTGGAGGTGTCAAATACAGGAAGTGATTTGTTACTGATAGCCCCTATGTGGTCTGGCAGACTGCATGAAGCTTCATTTGACATGGTTTTTATGCAATTAAAAGTTGCCTTCAAGCCAGGAATAAATAAGTAAGAACCTGCTTTAAGGGCCACTGGGAGCAACATCTAGTAGGTTAGCTAGCAACACGTTGCTCTCAAGCCACTGGTTGGGACCTCTTCTTTAGATCATCTGTGAGTTATGCAGGAATTATCAGTATCGGACTGGGGGGGTCCAGACCCAGCTGGGCTGCCATATCAGGGGCCCGCATGCACCGTTCCGGCCCCCGACTCCCCCCCACCAATTTATGGGCCCCCCCTTATGCAGCCACCTGCAACTCGCCTCCATCCCGCCCGACATAGCTTACCTGTGATTTTCTTCTATTGGTTGGGGCGAGAGGATCTGGGCTGGCGGGGCCCCCTGGGTTTTTTCCCAGTGTCCTACTGACCCAGTCCAACACTGGGAATTAATATAGCAAAAGTCTGCACTTCATTGGCACGTGTATTTGTGAGCCTCAGCTGCTATGTAAATATATGAAACAACAGCAAATGATTAGACAGGGTAGCACAAATACCATTTATATACCAATTGATTGCCTACATTTAATTGTTTGCCTAAACACACAACCGATAGAATCATATTAAAAGCAACAATAATTTTATTGCAATTCAGTCTGAACAATTTGACAGAGAGGAGAGCATAAAGGAGGTGTACTATGGGAATGGTTTCCAGCAAAATGAGAACATATAGGGGTAAATTTATCAAAGAGTGAAGTTCCGCCACTAGAGTGAAATTCCGCAGCTCTCAATTAATTTCTATGGGATTTTGAAAGGCGTATTTATCAATGGGTGAAAGTGAACGTTCACCCTTTGATAAATACGCCTATAAAAATCCCATAGAAATGAATGGAGAGTGGCGGAATTTCACTCTAGTGGCGGACTATTAACTTCACTCTTTGATAAATATACCCCATAGCTGGCATGGGCAACCCACAACTTTAACTTTCTGCATCCACTGGTAGCTACTGTGGGGAGGATGGGAGTTGTAGTTTATCAAAAACCAGATCTCTGCTGGTTACCTATCTCTCTAGCTGCTGCTGAAAAATCTGTGCCGCTCATGCAATTGCAGCCACGCTGTACAGTTCTTCAATATATACCCCAAGTTCCAAAACATTAACTAAAGTATCCAGCAAGATTAGCTCAGGGTTTTCTCAGCCCTGCCTACAGCAGCATAGAAACTCTGATCTCATGCTGCCTCTCCTGTGTGGGGCTGTGCTGTGTGGGCAGTTCCAGCAAAGAAATGGTTATAGGAGGACCAGTCTTGCCTCTGTATTGTATTGCTGTTGTGATGGAAGCTTTAATGTGGCCCTTCCCCCAGTCCTCCTACACAGACCCTGACACAGAGAAAGTCTCTCGATGCAATGTGTATGTGGGTGGGAAACAGCAGTGAGTGCTCGCCAACCCCAGGCAGGGAAGAACTCCTCTAAATCAGTAAGTTAGAGACACAAAAGAATAGTGCTGACTGGAAAAGACAGGTAGGAGCGACGCACAGAAGTGAAGGACACAAGAGATGTGTGAGCCAGTATAAGAGAACAATAAGAAGCTGATTTAAAATATGATCTGAACTTGAAACTGAAAATAAGCAGTCAAATCCCAAGGCATTACCAGCAGAATCAGGAACAGGACAATCCAATGAAAGAGCAAACACCAATGAAACAACTAAACTGAGGTGTCGCTTTAAAGGGGAAGATTTTGCACGGACTCCTTGGTTATCCTGCGGCACATGCAGAAGAATTCCCTATACATGGCAGAGAGAGGTGCAAGAGCAGAAGAACTGAAACGAGCACCCAAAGCAAGGCAAGTAAGTTAGCCAAGTAATGGGTTCATATGGAATGGTACAGGTGTCGTGTCACTTGATAGAGACTCTGGGTTTAATAACTTTAACCACATAGAACACACTGTGGGTCAGTGGGTGTCAAACCTTTTTCAAGATTCTGTAATGGTGATGGTCATTTTCAGTTTGCACATGAACTCATACAGGAAGCATGGATAGGCAACTTTAGGCACTTCAGTGTTGCAGAACTTCACACCCAGCATTCTTCCCAACAGCCAACTGGAGTTGACGTTCTGCAATGTACCTGCATTAACCAACCTTTTTTTATGTCAGTCCTCGTCCTGGGTAAGAATTATAAGCAAGTGCCTATGTACCTGTTTTCTATGTTCAGAAAGTATCAGGTACTATGTAATGCTGGAGGTTTGAGACTTGTGTACAGTGATGTACACATAGACAAGTGCAATGTTTTGTATAGTAACTACAATGTCTGAAGGAAAATATAGATTTGTGCTGCTTTATAGATGTGTACATAACACTGATACAAGGAAATAGTCAAGTGCAGATGGGATCTATTTTTTTATGTTGACAGTGCATGCTGAACCTACAGGGTCCTGAGTTCAAATTCAACCAGCACAATCTTTGCAGAGAATACAGATATTCTCCCCATGCTTGCTCTGGTTTCCTTTGGGTGTTCTGGTTTCCTAACGCACTCCAAAAACATAAAGGCAGCATAATTGGTAATAGGCATCTTCCCATTGGGAAAGGACTAATGCCAATGATGAACCATCTCTGCACAGCTCTGTGCAGCACTACTGTATACAGATTGGAGTCTAATAATCTGTATCTACCATGGAATAGTTTCAAAAACTTAAAAATGGTACATTTTCAAACGTGCACATTGTAACAAGTACCTTTGTATTCTGTAGATCCTTTTAGCTGACAGGGTAGGAGTTGTAGCATTACTTATTTCTGTGCAAAAAGCTAATAATGTTATATAAAAAGAATAATAAAAGGAGTGTAAAACCGCTCTGTATTTCCTGTAATAATTGGAATTGTAACAATCCCTATTTCATTAGTATATACACATCATCTTTGTCAATTCTCTAAGGAGAATACCAAAGAAAATTAGTACAATGCATGTGTGTGTGTCCTTAGAGCTTACATTTGTGTTTGATACATGAAGACTGGCACCTACAAAGCAATTGGAGGTAGTGGCATCAGGCTCACACTCCGCAAATAGAACAACTCTAAATAAATGCAGTTTGCTATAATGCTCAGCTGTTGTGGAAATGATCTGTATTATATGTATTATTATAACAAATTATTATATTGACAGTTTATAGTTATTTCCTATTAAAGCAGCATGTCTTGGAGAGGAACATAACTGACCAGGTACTGAATTGCACCTGGCATCCAGACCTTCAGGTGTATATATACTGTACCTCTGTTTGGAAACTAAAGTCGGTTGTAGTGTAGGCAGTAAGGGGTTATTTATCAAAGGTCAAATGTCAGAGTATGTGAGCTTTTTCAGCCCTCGAATAAACTTGAATGAACTCACAACTCAAATGGCTTCTAATTTAAGAAATAACTCAAATGTAAAAAACTCCAATCAGTTTAGTCGAGGTGAAAAACTCAAATCCTCTAATTGATCGATGGCTCAAATCAATCTAGTTTTCGATCAAAACCCACCAAAAAAAACTTGAAAATCATGAAGACTGTTAATATCGTGGTTGAACTTACCTCTGCCCTTGACTTCTACATAAATGCAACAGGTTTTAGAATGAGTATTTTCAGATTCAAGCTGTTTCCATATTCGGGGTATAATAAATCAGAAATTTTGTGGAAAAAACAACTTGACCTTTAATAAATCTGCCCATAAATATTGAACTACTTTATCAAGATAAATAAGGTCATTACAAAAGCACTCAAAGAAAATGTAAAAGCAACTTTCAATAGTATAGATAGTTAGGCATGCCAGGTACTCTCTGTTATTGGCTGCTGGTCATTATCCAAGAATGAATTGTGATTTAATGATCTGTATCAATTGGTATGTACTAAATAGATTTGTTTTTCTCTTTCTGTGAAGTCTCAGTTCTTGCAGATCCAGTGAACGCCTTATGTCAGCATATAAAGGGAATAATGTACCCCCTATTGTAAAATATAAGGATATAAGAAATAACTGAGCACAAGGTCTCTGTTTAAGTGCTTTTAGTGTGATTTTTATATGATTTTATTTAAGGGGCAATTTATTTATAAAAAACAGTTTCAATGAGTCGATGAGACCTGATTCTGATGACATCACTATGCACTGTTTATAGGGCTATATTTATGTTCATAACTAGTGTTTAATATAGAAATAATGTTTGCTGAGACCTGTGAGAAAAGGTGGCAATATATTAAAGGGGTTGTTCACCTTCCAAACACTTTTTTCAGTTCAGTTGCTTTCAGATTGTTCCCCAGAAATAAACTTTTTTTTCAGTTGCTTTCAATCTTTTATTTTTTTACCATTTCTTCCAAAATTGAAGTAAAAAGTTTAATGCTCCTGTCTCTGGTGTTTGAGTATGGCAGCTCAGTAATCCAGGTTAGAGTCCTGCAGCGGGTCGGGTACCCCCGGGTTACCTGTAAAAACCTATGGTACCCTACGGGTTGCGGGTGGAAGTTCTGGGTGCGGGTATAGACGCGAGTCAGCAGTTCTGCGGGTTCACGGGTCGGGCCACGGGTCTTCTCAATAGTGATTTTTACTCCTTTTTTCTGATCACGTCTACTGCCGGTGATGTCACTTCCAGGTTACAATGGCAGCATTTCCTGTTTTTCTACTTTTTTTCTGATCACGCCTACTTCCGATGATGTTATTTCCAGGTTTACAATGACAGAACTTCCTTATTCTTGATGGTCAGCGGGTCCGGGTTGTGGATGAGGTACTTGCGGGTCAGGTCGGGTAGCGGGTCCAAGCGGGTTGCAGGTCCGGGTTGCAGATTGCAGGTTGCGGGCACGGGTCGGGTACGGGTTCCAAAAAAAATGGAACCGCGCAGGACTCTAATCCAGGCACAGACTCTGAACTGTTACAATTTGCTACATTAGTTGATACATTTCTCTGCAGCATCTGTGAATTAATAGCAACTATTGTATCAATTATAACAGCTGCCTTTAATGAAACCCAGGGATTCTGCTGAGCAGGGATAAATATTTAGTGACCGTCCCCCTTCCAGAGATGATTTAGAAAGACATAACTTCAGTGATAGGAATATAGTCACAAATAGAATGTCACTGAAAAAACTTTCTGGTGAACAATCTGAAACCAATTGAACCACGAAACCACTGGGTCGGGTGGGTTTGGTCTGGCTACAGCAAAAAAATCTTTGGGCTTCCATCTTCCGGCACGCCAATTTATAGACTTGCGCCTCAGGGCGGGTCTATAAATAAAGGGGACAGAGCAGGCTGGGCAGGGTTTTGGTTGGAAGGGGAGGGGTGCGGGTCTAGAAAAACTCGGCCTGCACATCACTAGTACAAATCCCCTTTAATTGAACTTCTGTATAGTATCCATTAAACAATCAGATGCAATTTGGCCATCCCTAGTCTAGATATTAATAAACTGTTTTCCCCACACTTTTTCTAGAACAATGGTTGGCTATAGGACAATTTGCAATCTAGCAGGAAGTTCTAAAAACACAGAATTTATAAGAAAGACAAAAGAACTCAATGAAAAATAATATTTTAGATGTACAGGCATAGGATATATTATACAGAATGCTTGGGCCTTTTTTTTTTTTTTTTTTTTAGATAACAGTCATTTCAGTCCATTTAAATGGTGGATCCCATACTTGTATATACTTGTATATAAAAATATCAGCAAAATATACAATAAAGAAGTTATGTGGCTCATTTGGACCCCTTATTACCAAAATATCCAGCCTTCATTGCGCTGGTGCCCTGCAAAAAATTCTCAGAGAGGGACCTTGCATGAAACTGCTGGCTAAGACCCCCACTGCTTCCCCTCCCTGCAGCTGTAGGCGCCACCCACAGCAAAGGGCAAGTTACGTCACTGAAAATATCTATAGATGTTAATGGAATGCTCAACTTTGTTTTAAAACATACAGGCAAAGGTATTTTCAGTGCCTAGTCCCATATAAAAACTCTTGTTTCCTGCTCTGTCAGAAGAATGGAACTTTGAACCATGGAAGCCTCCTCTTACCTGATTTTACTTGCACTTATGGAATGTAGCCATTCATTAGCCTCCATCTGTACACTGAAAAAAACTCATGTGGGCTTCTTGCACATACTAATACTTGCAAATAATAAACGGTTGCCATTATCACTAAGCATTTCCCCCGACATTAGAGGTGAACCACAGCACATGATGCATTTAGAAAGTTCATTATTACAGAGGAAGAATTATGGCAGAGAATTATTATAAGCAGCCAAGATGTATATAAATGAAAAAAAGATTAAGTATCCAAAAAGATATACAGTACAAAATACTCTTTCAGCATAGAACATTTCATTGTTTTAATTGTCATATCTGTGACAGTACTAATAGGTTATCACTAGTGATTGGTGAATTTATTAGCCAGGCGCAAATTCACTGTGAATTTCGGTGTTTTGCTGCTGGTGAATAAATTAGCTGCGAAAATTCTGACGCCGGCGATAATTCTGATGCCGGCGACAATTAAAGGTGCCCATTGACTTTCAGCGTCTGAATTGTCGCCAGCATCAAAAAAATGTTTCCGGCGAAGCGAAATGGAAGAAATGTGCCCATCACTAGTTATCACAAATATGAAAAGACTAAGGGGGCGTACACTGCAGTGATCGTTTTCTTTCTCCTCTGTTTATCCCAAATATATTATCAAGGCATACAAGCTTCTTTTATGGGAATGTGTGGGATGTTAAAAGATTGAGGCAACACCTATTTACACACACCCTGCTGGTGTTCTGATTTTAAGGCTGGGTAAGTAGGTGGATTGAGATAACAAAGAAATTTTTGTGACTATGAAAGAGGGACGAGGGGTGGGTAAGAGAGGCTGTTTAGGTATTAAACAAATGTAGGAAGCAAGAAGAGGATAAAAATAAAAACATTGACAGTGGGAGGAAAGAGAAGGATTGAAACAACAAGAAGGGCAGTAAGCAGAGGCAGTCGGTAGGACAATGTGAGAACAAGGGTAATGAGAATGGTGTGTTCCAGTGGTGGTCCTCCTCTTCACACCCACACATGCCTCTATGTACACACACACATGCACACACGCAATTGCATATTCCAAAACTGGAGCCAAATACAGTTCAAAATATCAAAGCAGCAAAATTTCAAAGCAGCTCTACTCTCATTACTGAGCACCTGCCCTGCAATATGTTTTTTCAGGCTGAGAGATAAATGACTGCATTGTCAACAATGAATTATAAAAATGTCAAAAGATATATAAACTATGCCCTCTAAGGCAGCGTGTAGGTGGAATTAAGCACCTTCGTATTTATATCCCAAGCACTTTTTCACAAGAAATTGTATATAATAACACAATAATGACACCCTGCATAACAGGAAATATTGCTCGCAATGTGAAGAGGAGAACTCTGACCAACGTGTAGGTTTTCTATCCCATAATTCTCATCCACCTTTTTTAGAGTCATCATTTTGAAACTCTGTCTGTCCTTGTATATAGAACCTTGTTTTAAAAACATTTATAGGGAATGTAAGGCAAGTTTGCACCAGGTCTAGCAAGCCATAGCAACCAATCAGCTGTTGTAACTGGTAAATGCTACTTGCTGATTGATTGGTTGGTAGTCTTGCTGAAAACTTTGCAAAAGTGCCCACACTATTTATTTATACATACATTATTTATAAGAAGCATCTTTCTTTGTACTATTTTACTAATCGTGAGACTGTAAATCACAATGCAAGGAGCAATAGCTCATTCTCCATAGCCTAGAGATATCTTTTTATTAACATTTATTTATATAGCGCCAACATATTTTGCAGCGCTGTATAGTAAACGTGTTTATACAACTAAGTCACATGGAGTTACATACATCACAACCAATACCAGTACAAAAGGTGAGGAAGGCCCTGTGCAAAGGAGCTTACAATCTAAAGGGAAGGGAATAAGACACAAGGTATGGGAGTGGGCAAGATCACAATTAAGTGGGTGAGAGATGTGGTACTGTATGTGGTATTGCATTTGGTAGTTAAGCAGAGTGAGGGTAGGCTTCTCTAAAGAAGTTCGTTTTAAGAGATCTTTTGAAAGCAGAAACGTTGGGAGAAAGACGGACAAACCGTGGGAGAGAGTTCCAGAGGAGGGGTGCAGCCCTTGCAAAGTTTTGAATGCGAGCTGTGAGGAGGTAATGAAAGAAGAGTTGAGTAGCAGGTCAGTAGAGGAGCATAGCAAGCGGTTGAGTATATAGAGATGAGATCAGAGATGTAGGGTGGGGCAGAGTTATAAAGTGCTTTGAATTTCAGGGTCATTAATTTGAATTTTATTCTGAAATGTAGCGGAAGCCAGTGTAGTAATTGGCAGAGTGGCATGGCAGAGGAGGAACGGTTGCTGAGGTGTATGAGCCTTGCGGCTGTGTTCATTATGTACTGGAGAGGTGACAGTCTCTGGAGGAAGTTGGAAGTTGTTATTTGCCATTAAATTATTCTGTTTCTATGGTGAAATGAGATCTGAAGTTCAGTAAAGGATTTACTTAAAAGGTGTCCTAACAATATGCCAATATGGGGAGCTGCTGTGGACAATTTTGATAGCATGGATCATTACTTTATAGGACTGCTGGGTCAATGTGTCAGTACATTAAGTTCATTATTTATGAAATACAAAATTTGTAGCCACAGTATTTGTTGCATCCGATCAGAAATGTTTTGTCAGGAGTAATCTGTTTTAATGAAATGTTTTTTCAATTATATATGGTATTTTTTCTTAGTTACTGCACTTTGTTATTGATTTTATTCTGCACTATAATGATCAGACACACATACTATTTACTGATGCTTTGGATTTTGAAATTTTGTTTTTGTATCAAATACGGACCTTTACTGCAGTTGGGTTTTTATGTTGTGGTTTTGGTTTGTTGAATATGTTGACTATTTGATCCTTTCTTTTAGTTTGTTTATATGTTTTCTTTTGGGTTAGACGTGCAAGTTAGGTTCTCATTTAGTCATATATGCAGAAACAACATTTTTAACATTTCTTCAAATGTATGTCTTGCAGGATTACTGCGGACCCAGTTATCCTTCCTCGCACCTTGGGTGAGCTGCAGTTGTACCGTGTCCTGCAAAGAGCCAACTTGCTTGGTTATTATGACACCTTCATCCAGCAGGGGGGAGATGATGTGCAGCAGCTTTGTGAGGCGGGTGAGGATGAGTTTTTGGAAATCATGTCTCTGGTTGGCATGGCAACAAAACCATTGCATGTCAGACGATTACAGAAAGCCTTGAGAGATTGGGCGACCAACCCAGGATTGTTTAATCAGCCTCCATTGGGAAGTATACCTGTCAGCAGCAGTATACCATTGTTCAAGATTTCTGAGACAGGGGGACGAATTGGTAGAAATACTAATGGGCACCTCAGTGTCCCTGAAGTTCAAAGCAAAAGCCCTGGAAATGTTGTTCTTCTAGAACAAACTGAGAAAATATCCCCTTCCCAGCTGGATAGGAGACAGTGGACTGCTCAGATTTCCCCAGAGCTAGATGATGCAGATGAAGAAGAAGTTGGTGAGGAAGAAAATGGAGGTGATCAATATCCCTCACCCGGGGAAAGGCTAGAAGCTGAGCTGGTCCAGGTTGTGTCCGATAGTGTGGACAGGCTGATGAAAGGATTGCCGCGAGGAGATATCAGTGAAGCCAGATCAATGCTAAAGTTAAACAAGAAGTTGGGTCGTTCACTTGGACACATTTTTCACATGAGTAATGGAAGTCAGAGGAAGGAGCGTGAGATTCGCAGACACAGCGCCATCTATGGACGGAGTGAATCCAAGAGACGGGAAGGAAAGAGACTTACCCTGCATGAGGTCAGCAATGGCTCAGACTTGTATTTAACTGCTCATTTGTAGCAGAGGTTGTACCAATATAATTCACGGAGCTTCTCTCTAGGTCAAATTTTAAACAATAGATGTCATGAAGTAATTCCTTTACTGTTCTGCTATATCAAAAAGCTAACCATATTACATACTCAGTATAAATATACTGTATGTCATAGCGCATAGGCTATACGGTACATGCATTTGATAATATGGACAGTAGTGAAAGCAATGTACGAAAATATCACAAATTACGATAATGAGGAAACAGAATTTTAGAAAGACAAATTGATAGAGCAGCTCTTCTGTCTGATGCCACTGTGAAAAATTTAAATAGAAAACCAACAAGTGATAAAGGTTAGAGTCATTCTTAATTGCAATATTGTACTACTTATAATAAGGGGGCATACTCAATTCAATGGAGTATTCAAAAATATTGGGGTGTCTTGTTGCAGGACCCTGTTTTGAGTAAGGTCCTGGATGAGAAACCATCATTTGTGGGGACATAGCCTTGTGGGTATCTAGGAATGTGTACAATTCGGAAGGGTCTAGCTTGTGGATTTGATGTAAGGGAATTACAGATGCGGGAGGTCCAGGTATAGGACCTGCCAATATTCAAAAATATCTAAGGAATTTGTTGGACTAATGCAGGCAGATCCTATGAGATAAAAAGTTACTTTAATTGTCTGTGGAAGGGAGTCGTTTACCTGGCCACCTACTTCTGTGGTTCCCAATATGTGGGAAAAACTGTGAGAAGTGTAGGAGTATGTATATTGGAACATATTTCTACGACTGAAAGAAGAGACTATAAATCTGCATTAACCAAACACGTATTTGAGAAACATGACGGGACTATGAAGATACATTTCAAATTATAGATAAACCAAAGTAAATTATAAGACAAGATGATCGAGACAGGAAATTAATTGAAAAGGAGGTCTTCTGGTTTATCATCTTAGAACTACTGAACCCCTAGGTTTGTTACACTTATGGCAGAATTTTGCATATTCTTAGAAACAAAGATTTCTCCTAGAGCTTATGGACTACATCCTAATCTGTTCACCAGGGCATGATTTACAACAGGAAAGGCTCAATTTCTGGCATTATGGGTGCTATCTCAGTACTAGCCTTTGCTGGAGCTAAAATATTCTCATGTTAGGCTCCTTTATAATAATAGCTTCTTCTGAACAAAAGTCTAATAGCTACTTATCTATGTAAAACCAGATAGAATTCCCTTTTTATTTGACCTTTCAAGGGAATCCACTCAACTTACTTACTTGAATGTATAAAATACTTGCTGTGGTTATCATAAAATAAAAGTAATAATGGTATTGCCTTCGTCCATTTAATTTAAAAAGTATTGAGCTCATGACACTGCTGTTACAGGCAGTTACTGGTGTGGTGGAGAAAATGCTACATGTGCCATGAGCCTCACCCTGTAACAGTGTAATGAGTTGGTGTCAATGTTTCTCATATTGTATGTGTAAATATATATTCAGATACGTAGAAAAGAGATAAGGACCGCACAGCTCACCGTTCCCCCCTCACAATTCAGGTGCTCAGTCCAGCAGTGTCCCCACTGTAGATTCCACGAAAGCTCAAAAGAGACGGCACTTCTGAAAAGAAGGGATAACTCCCGAAACGCGTAAGGTTTTCTGCAGGAACACGAATAAAACCCTATTTTCAGAAGTGCCGTCTCTTTTGAGCTTTCGTATATATTCAGATATACACAAACACATTTGTATATAATATAAATACAAAGTAAAAAAGCTTGAGAGATCCTAATATGCTTTAGGTTTTCTTGCATCAGTTAATAATCATTAATAAATATGCCCCAAAGAGCTACTAAATGGCAGTCTGTAGAAAAGTAAAGGTTGTGAAGTTTTAAATGTGGTTACACATTATGAAGATAGATGCGGCATTAAGAAATGACAGTGATGTGATGGGGAAATGACTAGTGATGTGATGGGAAAACCTGACCCAGAACTGACCTCAGTCCACCCACACCTGACTTCCCCCTTCCTTTTATAGACCCACGCCGACCAGCCCCGCCAATGATGTCACAAAAGGGGCGGGACGAGCAGGCATGCGTCTATAAAGCCAGAAGCTGAAAATGGGGGAGCGAGGTTGTGCCGATCCTGACTCGTGGGTCCCGTGGGTATCGGGCCGTCCCGCATATAACTAGAAGGGACTTTTGGTATATGTACCATTGAATTGGTGTTATGAGGTTTAAATTACACTGCACACCATTAGTCAGCATTCTAGAGAGCTTAAAAGGGTTGTTAGCGTTTACATTAACATTTAGGGGCAGATTTACTAAGCTCGAGTAAATAGTTAGAATGCAAAAATATTTGAATTTCAAGTATTTTTTTGGGTACTTCGACCATTGAATTGGTCAAATTTGATCGAATTCGATTGAATCGAATGATTCGAATGATTCGAAGTAAAAATCGTTTGACTATTCGACCATTCGATAATCGAAGTACTGTCATACTTCGCCACATTAAAGCTACCGAAGTGCAATGTTAGCCTATGGGGACCTTCCAGAGCCCTTTTCTACGTTTTTTTTGATTGAATAAAAATTATTCGATCGATCGCTTAAAATCGTTCGAAACGTTCGATTTTTATTCGATCCTTCGATCAAACCTTTTGCGCTAAAATCCTTTGAATTCAATATTCGAATTCGAAGGATTTACTTCGAGGGTCGAATCCGAGGTTTTTTTAACCCTCGAAATTCGACCCTTGATAAATCTGCCCCTTAGTATGAGTGATATTTGCAATTGATTTTCATTTTTCATTATTTATGGTTTTTTTTAGTCATTTCGCTTTTTATTTAGCATCTCTCCAGTTTGCAATTTCAGTAATCTGGTTGCTATGGTCACAATTAACCTAGCAACCATTCATTACTTGAATAGGAGAGGCCTGAATAGAAAGATGAGTAATAAAAAAGTAGCAATAACAATACATTTGGAGCCTTATAGAGCATTTGTTTTTAGATGGTGTCAGTGGCCCCCATTTGAAAGCTGGAAAGAGGCAGAAGAAAAAAGGCAAATAATTCACAAACTATAAGAAAAACGAAGGCAAATTGAAAACTTGCTTAAAATTAGCTATTCTATAACATACTAATAGTTAACTGAAAGGTGAACCACCCCTTTAATTGCCATTCTTTAAAACTAGTCACTTCATGGCCTGACATTGTCTTACAAGTGATTGTCACTTTTTTGGTGGACAGATTTATTATTTATCAAACTAGAGAATCCTGAAGGATTCCCAGCAGTTTAGCATTTTCCCAGGTTATCACTTTCCTGTGAAAAAGTGTGTAAAACTGTAAAAATGTTCCAGGCAGTCAGGAAACTGTTTTAGGATCAGACCACACTGGGCGTTTTGGGGAGATTTGGTCGCCTGCCGACCAATCGCCTCGTTTTTGCAGCGACCAATCTCCCCAAACGCCTTCCCTCTGTGCCGGCTAAAATGAAAAAAAGCCTGACTTCGGAAAACGAATCGCCGCGTGTGATTAGCGTCTGCGTTTTTTCATTTTAGCCGGCACAGAGTGAGGGAAGACGTTTGGGGAGGTTGGTCGCCGCAAAAAGAGGTGATTAGTCACAAAGCGACCAAATCTCCCCAAAACGCCCAGTGTGACCTGAACCTTAAGGTATACTATTATCTTTGAAAAAGTAAAAAGTGGAGCTCCGTACCTACAGACCTGTTTCAAATGAGTGGTGGGCGTGTCCTATCATTCCCTGCCAGAAGCACAGTAGGTGCCTATATATTCTTTGTTTTCATTACTTGCTTTATGTTTGTACTACTTTAGAATCTTGCATAATTTGCTGAGCGTAGCTCGATGATTTAGTAGTTTGTTTGTATGATTTGGTTTTAACTTGTGTATTTTAAACTGTTCTTTGCTCTTTTGTTAAAAGTCTGCTTGTTTAACCTGGAAAATAATAAATCATTTACAATTAAAAAAATTAGCACAGTAGGAGGAGGAGAGCCAGTCACAGAACTCCAGTCACGCAAGTAATGACAGGCTTCAGTTCCCTCTCAGGTCAGCCTAGCTGCTGATTGGTTCCTGTCCTACAGTGCAGTGTGCTGAGTGCTGCTGGCTCCCCTGCACAGCCTGGGAAAGGAGGCAGCAGGAAGTGGAATAGATGGGTGGGACTAGTAGGGTTTTTGCAAAAATGTTCAATAAATCAACCCCAAACACTACTTTTTTAAGCACTTTCCTTCTATATTAAAGAGTAAAATGTATGTTTCCTGTAATAAATGTTGCCTTTTTTATAATGTATTTTGTAATCCCTTAAAACATTTGAAACACAGGTCATAATCAGTTTGTGCTCCCTAATTAGCAGGTATGTTGAGTCATTTGATGAAATGGGATTTTTTAGACCAAAAATTTCCTCTAGATTATATCGTACAATCCAGTGGATCAAGCACAACATGAGGGCAGCAGCCGGACACTAGAAATAATTTAATAGATTAATAGATTTAATAGATTTATTAAAATGTAAGATGATAGCTCACCACAGAAAAATCATATTTATAAATGGGTGAAAGTTAGAGTTCACCATTTGATTAATACAATTCGAAAAATCCCATAGTATTGAATAGAATGAGAATTAATTTTTGTGGTGAACTTTAATTTAAAATTTTGATACATCTGCATCTTAAAGTTGTTCCTTTAATATTTCTGTAGATACGTATTTAAGCAGTAACTAAAATCTCTTCATATTCTCCCTTACAGCTTACAATTAATGAAGCAGCGGCCCAATGCTGTATGAGAGATAACACCTTACTTCTACGGAGGGTGGAGCTATTTTCACTTGCGCGGCAAGTTGCCCGTGAGAGTTCTTATCTGGCATCTCTTAAGTGCTCCAGGTTTGTTCAGCTTCACATTGTAAATACAGGTATAGAATTCGTTATCCGGAAACCCATTATCCAGAAAGCCCTGAATTACAGAAAGGCATTCTCCCATAGACTCCATTATAATCAAATAATTGAAATGTATAAAAGTGATTTCCTTTTTCTCTGTAGTAGTCTCTGTGAACAGTACTTTGTTCATGATCCAAACTAAGATATAATAAATCCCAATGGTATACAAAGCAATCCTATTGGATTTAATTAATGTGTAAATTATTTTTTAGTAAATTTAAGGTATGAAGATCCGAATTACAGAAAGATCTGGAAAACCCCAAGTCCCGAACATTCTGGATAACAAGTCCCATACCTTTACTAATATTTTTCATTGAAAATTTTTAACTACTTGCAAAATCTGGAACCAAAGGGTAGTGTGTGAGGAAATCTCATCAAAATAGAACACATACAGAAACCATGGCCAAAGGCAGTAACAGCACAACATGGGGGCACTAGTGATGTGCGGGCGACCTGATAACCGCAGGTTCAGGCAGACCTCCGCAATAACAACACTACCTGCTTCTGGCTTCTGGTTTTATAGGCGCATGCCACAGCCACCCCTTTTGAGATGTCATTGGTGGGGCGTGTCGGCATGGGGTCTATAAATGGAGGGGTGGAGGCGGATGGGCTCTGTTATGTTTTGGGTAGCCATGGATGAGTAGAGTATAACAGTGCTTTATTAGCAGAGTCATGCAGGCATTATATAACAGTAACTTTCACTTTTTAAGCTACCAGGAAATATGCACAGTATAAGTCTGGGCACAGTGACATCTACAGGCCATTTGTATAAACACCACATATTCCTCCTATAGTAGGAAAGCATTTAGGCAAATGTAATAAACAAAAACAATGCATCTTAAAGCAATAATATACATTATTCACATCACATAGTCCTGGGTCCATGCAAGTAGTTTTCTGATTCTCTCAGTACGCCTTATAGGTTCACTTTCTTCAGGCCTATTGCAGTTGACATCAGGAGTAGGAAAATGTCCTCCATCAAATGGAGCTTCTCCAAAGTCATATCTAACAGGAGCAAGATGACTTGCATTCCATATGCGTCCATCAGACAGTTCATATGTGTATGGTCCTCGCTGGCGTCTCACTTCAAGTGGTGTAGTAAATTTAGATTGTCCTTGTTTCAGTATTCCTGGTTTCTTAATTCTGACTAAAGATCCAGGCTGAAAGTGTACTTCTCTGGCACCATGTTTTCTGTCAGTATAAGCCTTGCATTTGGCTTGGTGATGTTTCACAATATCAGCAGGAGATGATTTTGTAGGCACAGTATTTTGTGGAAGTTTGATGTCTGCAACATATAATTTAGTGCACATCTGTCTGCCATGTAATAATTCAGCTAGAGATGATTGGGTTGTTGCACGTTGCTCTGTAGTTATGTAGGAACTCTGTTCTAAATACTTTCCAAGATTTCCCAGTAAGATTTGCTATCTGTAGTGCTTCTTTCTGACTTCTGTTGAATCACTTGATTTCTCAATTTGCTTGTGGGTAATACACTGAAGATTTCCTATGCACAATATTTTTCTCTCTCAGAAAGAATTCAAACTCAGATGGGACAAACTGTGGTCCGTTGTCTGATATTAACTCCTTTGGATTACCTTCTCTGCTGAAGACTGTAGACAGAAATGTTATTACTGTAGCTGATGTTATATGAGAAACAAATGCAATTTCAGGCCATTTACTGTAATAGTCTATCAAGGTTATAGCAAATCTGCAGTCTATAGGAGCATCTGTAAAAGAACCGACAATATCAATAGCAAGATTTCCCCATGATGAATCAGGAAATGGTACTGGTTTTACATCTGGTCTCAGCTTAGCTTTGTGTACAAAGTTCTTTGCACATCCCAGTGAAGTGTTGCTTTGTGGTGAAATTTTAGACACTGGCTGTGAGGCAGGCACTGGTGCTGTAGTAATGAGACCATCAACTAATTGTAGGTTTAATGCAGCAAAGAGATCCCTTCCAAGAATAGCAGTACCCTTATTCACAATGTAAAAGTCACATTTTGCAGTATTTGATTCAAATTGTACAGTCACTGGCAAGCAACCAAGCACAGGGATTGGATTCTTTAAGTAACTGACCAGTTTCAGGGCAGGTGCAACAAGCGGATCTTTTGCAAAGTATTTCAAGAAAATATCCTTTGGTAGTATAGAAACAGCTGAACCTGTATCAAGCATCAGGTTAATGGAGTGTCCTTTGTCAGCAGAAGCAGTATTGACACTGACAGTGCATATAAACTTGTCTGGAATAATTGTACCAGCTTTATCCACACTTAATACTGTGACATTTGTAGTAGTGACTTCATGAACATCTTTAGCAGAACTACGGCAGATCTTAGCAAAATGTCCTACTTTTGTACATCTGCGGCACTGTATAGCCTTTGCAGGACATGTAACATGATTTGCAGTGTGTTTTGTTGAACCACAGCGAAAGCAGTATTTTCTATTTGTATTTGCTGCATGGTTTTGCAGTGTAGGTGAATCCCTTTCCTTAGCACTGTATTTTGCCTGTGACTGTGCATTATTAGGCCACAGTGCTGAATTCACAGTCTGTACATTCCCAGCAGTTAACTGACTGAGTTTTAGCCTCTGCTACTGCGGTTTCAATTTGGCTAGCAACTGTAATAGCCTTTGCAAGGGTTAAATCCTGCTCTAGGAGCAGTCTCTCTCTAATGCGAGGTGAGTTTGTTTTCTCCACTATTTGGTCTCTTAGTATTTCATCTGTTAGATTCCCAAACTCACAGGTAACAACCAGCTCTCTCAAAGCTGCTACAAACTGTTACCTGGATTTGCCATTAAGCTGTCCACGTTGGCGGAATTTATATCTTTCAGCAACCACATTTACTCTTGGCACGAGAAAGTTCTTTATAGCAGTAAGAGCAGTTTCATCAGGTAATGGTAATGTACAGAATATACGCTGTCCCTCTGCTTCCAGGCAGTGAATAAGTAAAGCACGCTTTCTAGCATCAGAAATCTCCCCTTGGTCAGCAGCAATAGTAAGCTTTCACTTTCACTTTTAAGCTACCAGGAAGTATGCACAGTATAAGTATGAGCACAGTGACATCTACAGGCCATTTGTATAAACACCACAGGCTCGGGTTTGGTTGGGTGCGGCTAGGGTCGGCTTCTAGTTAAGAAAAACCCTACCCACACGTCCTTAAGGGGCATCTACCAAGGAGTAAATGCACAATTGACTGCAAAAATGGCAAGACACAGTATGTTAAGTTTTTGCAATCTGTGATAGGGTACAATATTTTGGTTACATAGTACAGGTAAGGAATCTGTTATCTGGAAACCCGTTATCCAGAAAGCTCTGAATTACAGGAAGGCCATCTCCCATAGGGGCAGATTTAATAAAAGGTGAAGTGGCTAACGCCAGCAACAATTTGCTAGCGTTACCACCCGCAGGGACATCACCAATTTACTAACGGGCGCAGGTGCCAATTCGCTAGCAAAAGAGATAGACGCTAGCGGTCATTCTCACTCTATCGCCAGGCGACAATTTGCTCTGACGAATGGACGTTACTCCACAAATTCACTAAAATGTGGATTTTACTGAATGTTACCTCTTTCGCCAGACTTGCCTTCGCCAGCTCAGACCAGACGAAGTGCATAGATCTTCCTCAATCTTCTGTCACTTACATCATCTTCTTTTAGTGGAAATGCATCAAAGTTCAAAAAACACTGGCGACTTTTCCTTTTTTCAGAGTGACAGCCTGCAAAAGTCCTAAAAAATTTTTTTTTTTGTAACTGGTTTTCTCCATATACAGTATTTTCTAACATATGGAACATTAACTTTACAGTAAGCTCATGTGTAGGGCATTATAACAACTCTATTGTCTTTATTAAGGTTCCCAGGACATGTGTAATAAAGAGTGTAAATGTAAAGTATTTGCTGCAACATATAACATAAAGAACTTTAAATTTCCGCCATATGCAAATCAACCTGAGCGCAAGATTTCTAGAGAGATTTCGCTAGGGAGAACGGTAGCCTATCTTCGCTTTAAAAAGCTAGCATTACCAAAGTACCGCTAGCGAAAAGTCGCCAGTGTGTGGCGCCCAGTATGAAACTCTGCATGTTCCTGAATTGTGAATTTTCACATATCGAAGTGTTGCGCTGGGTGTGAAGTGGATGCTGCCGAATTTTCGCCAGTTAATAAATCTGCCCCATAGACTCCATTTAATCAAATAAGTCAGAATTTAAAAATAATTCTCTGTAATAATGAAACAGTCCTTTTGCGCTTATTTAATGTTTAAATGATTCTTTGGTAGACTTAGGGGTCCATTTATAAAGCCTCAAATTTTTCTGGTTAAGTTTTTAAAGGGAAACTATAATTTTTGAGGGAAAAAAACGTCTTTTTTTTTTTTAGCGATTTATTATACCCCAAAGCTATTTAGAATTCGAATCAGAAAATACTCGATTTCAAACCTGTTGAAATATAGAAGTCAATGGCAGATGTCCCTGAATTTGTTTCTTGACATTGTGATCTGCGCTGGATTATCCAATAAAGTCTTGGTTTTTTGTCTGATAATCCGAATCAAAGTGGAGTTTTAACAGCGATATTTTGATAAAGTTGAGTTTTTGGAGAGTCAATCGTACAAAACGAATTTTGTTGCAATGTTCTGTTTTGCTCCAACTTTTTCAAGAAGAATTATTGATAAATGGATGGGAGTTTGGTCGACTTTGTTTTAATAAAAAAAACTGAGATAAACTCGAGTTTTAGTTAATAACCCCCTTAAAGTATGAGGATCCAAATTACAGGAGGATCCTTTATCTGGAAAACCACAGGTCCCGAACATTTAGATAACAGATACCTGCATCTTAGGGGCTGATTCACTAAGGGTCGAATATCGAGGGTTAATTAACCCTCAATATTCGACTAGGAATTGAAATCCTCCGACTTCGAATATCGAAGTCGAAGGATTTAGCGCAAATACTACGATCGTACGATCGAAGGATTATTCTTTCGATCGAACGATTAAATCCTTCGAAGGATTTTAATCCAACGATCGAAGGAATGTCCTTAGATCAAAAAAACTTAGGAAAGCCTATGGGGACCTTCCCCATTGGCTAACATTGACTTCGGTAGCTTTTAGCTGCCGAACTAGGGGGACGAAGTTTTTTTAAAGAGACAGTACTTCGATCTATCGAATGGTCGAATAGTGAAACGATTTTTAGTTCGAATCCTTCGTAGTCGTAGTCGAAGGTCGAAGTAGCCCATTCGATGGTCGAAGTAGCCCAAAAAATACTTCAAAATTCAAAGTTTTTTTACTTCGAATCCTTCACTCGAATTTAGTGAATCGGCCCCTTAGTGTCCTATATTTATCAGATATAAAAAAACATCACATCACATCTCTTATTTAACCTCTTAGCTGTTCTTGTCTGTAACATGTATATCCAAAAGACTTCATTGCCTAAGATAACGTTATTTAACTTCTGAACATTTTAATTTGGGTTCAGTTAGATTCTTTTCGATGTCATTAAACTTCATTAGATGTGATTGCTCTTTCTAAACTTGCTTTCTTAACTCTCAGTCAATTAAAGGCTTCTTAAATTTTTCCACAGTTTAAAAGGCTGATTCATCAATGTTTGAATTTTGACCGAGATTCAAGGTTTTTTTGGGGCTAAAACTGATGCATTCGAATAAGAGTTTCAACAACACATATTTTAGAGATTTAATTCTCCTTATAAAAGCTGCTGAAGTCATGTACAAGTTAATGGAAATTGCCCTGGGCACAATTTAGAGTTGCTAGACCTAATGAAAATGAGTAGAATACAAATTCTTTGCATTCAAGTTTTTTTTTTTGCGGTTTTATTCAATCAAGTTTTTTTATATTTGACTGTTTTTCATAAATAAGAACACATTCAGGTTTGGGAAGTTTTGGAGTTTAAGTTTTAAAATACTCAATTCAATTAAAACTTTTTTAAAAACTCAAAAATTATGAATTCATATTTTCATAAATTAATCGGCAATAGTCAGACAGGTATGTTGGTTTTTTTTTTTCAAACTCTTAAAAGGTTTTAGGCAAGCTTTTTTAGTTTTCAAAAAAAAGCATTGGTTTGTTTTTTTTCAAAAACACCTTATCACAATAGCATTTTTTAACACAAAAAATGCCCTATTCCCAACCCTCTATTATTAAAAAAAATATGCCCCATAATCATAACGTTCACTATACAACTAAACCTATTTTTTCTTCAAATATATATATACACTATATTAGATTACATTTCTGATTTGACTGGAAGAATTTTGATTGTGAGATTAGAAAAAAAGGTAAAATTGCCTTAACTTGTTTTGTTCTCCTTCAGACTGAATAATGAAGAACTTGGTGCATCACAGCCTAAAATCCTTAAACAAGAAGTAAGTACCTGTGTACAGCAGTTGCATTGTACCTGTATTATTAAAGGAGTGATATTGGGATGTCTCCTTTTTTCAAGTAAAGGGACAGATTAATTCAGTAAAAAAAAAATGGAATTCAGCTCCAATGGAATTAAATTGAAACAAACAAAAAAAATGGGGGTTTCTCCTCTGAGTGAATCTGATCCTAATACTGTAAGATGTTAAATGATATCTGAGAATGCTTGGGATCTGGGTTTTTTCCAGATATGGGTTATTTTGGCTCTTCATACTTTGTCTACTAAAAAATCATTGAAACATTAAAAAAGCCAATAGGATTGTTTTGCTTCCAATAACGGTTAATTATATGTTAGTCTGGATCAAGTACAAGGTACTGTTTTATTATTACAGAGAAAAAGGAAATAATTTTTATTTGATTAAAATGGAGTCTAAGGGAGGTGACCTTCCTCTAATTCGGAACTTCCTGGATAACAGATTTTTGCATAATGGATCCCATACCTGTATATAGATAACAAAAGTGCACTGATCTCTTCCTATTCTGCAGTATTTGTATGATTCCTTTTGCCAGGCAGCTCCAAATATATACTGTGCACTTTAATTAGAGACAAAGGGAGCGTTTTTAATAGCCATTTATATTTTACGAAGAATTGAACCATATATTTTTCTTGTTCAGGCCGTGGAGATGCCTTTGCAGCTAGAATCAAAAATGCGGCACAGCTTGGAAGAAGGCAATGGCAGTATGTCAGGGGAGAGCATGGACGGCACATTGCAAGGTAACAGTGTCCTCTTGGTATGGTCCAGTGCCAACACCTGTTATAGAAAATTTGTTGACGGCACTTCAGTTGGTGGAATCAATACTATTTTTCCAAGAAAATGCCCCTCATAGGCACTATGCCACTGCAAGGAAGCTCCCACCCTGGCACATTAATGCACATAATATGATATAGAATCAATCTACACTTTCCCATTCCTTCGTTACATGCATGCACTTAATGAGCGAGCTGAGGTGCCCTTTATGTGAATAAACATCTTCATTCATTTTGATGACTACACATAAAGTATGAATTATTTAAGAAGAGTTATTAATAGTAGAGTTATTTACAGTATGAATGCAGCACTAAGTGCGGCTGTGCTGAAATGGAATAAAATGTTTTGCTTATTGATGTCGTTTATTAAAGGTACTTGTGTTCAAACACACACCTTGCACTTCTGTATAGTTGTGTGTCTATTCTGTCTCCTCTACTGGATCTTGTGCACAGGGCCTGGTTTCCCACAGAAGGTTGAGGAATGGAATTCAAAATAGGCCTTCTTATTTAAAGTACACAGAGGCCCAGTCACCCCAACTGGCCCAACAGATAATGACTGTCCAGTGGCATAACTACCCAACACTGTTCCCCCTCTTCCAAAAATATTTGGAGGGGCCCAGATTGCACAGAAACCCTCCCCTACTGGAGTCCCCTGCTCCCCACCAGCTTGCACCACCCGTTAACTTTTAGGTAGAAGGATGGTGTCACGATCACCGCCCAGAGCAGGTCCAGGAGCTCCGGGCGGCGCGTCCTCCCCTGCCGGCCGGAGCTCCCAAAATGGCGGCGCCCATGGCCGCCACGTGGGTAGCGGCGCCGGTGCAATGATGTCAGCCCGTCGACGTCGGCGCAAGGACGCCGATGACGTCACTATGGCGCCAAATTCAAATATAAAAGCCATACCAAGACGCCAGAATGGCGCCCAAGTATAGGATTTGTTCCAGTGTGTTTCCTGGGTTTCCTGTCTGCTATTTTGAAGACTTATCTTGTTCCTCTTTGTTGCTGACCTCTTGCCTGGACTTTTGGACTTTGCTGATATTCTGCCTGCCCTTGAACCCTTGCCTGGACTTTGGTTATTCTTCTGGTTTACCCCTTGTTGGACATCGCGACCTTGACTCCCTTGTGGGCTTCCTCCTTGATCCTGACAACCTCCCTGGTGGGAGCATCCCGGCTCCCTGAGATTATACTTGGCCCATGGATCCCACTGAGGAAGCTCAGCCGGATTTCTGCAGGGCCTTTCGAGGTCTGCATACCCGCATGGAGGCGTACGAAGTTCGGCAAAATTATGTCGGACGCACGCTGGAGGCGATTTTGGAAAAGTTATCCATGCTAACGCCGACTACTCCAACGCCGACAACGCCCACGCTAGTTGCTGCCGATATGGCTACACAATCCTCCACTTCTGGTCCGCGAATTCCTGCACCGCCTCTCTACAGTGGCGACCCTCAAGCCTGTCGTGGTTTTGTGAATCAGTGCCAGATTCGGTTCGCCCTGCAACCTGCGGAATTTAACTGGTTTCGTGATCACTCGTCTGGCGGGGAAAGCGCTCGAATGGGCATCTCCGCACCTTCATGAATTCCGGACGGTGTTCGATGCTCCCGGTCGGGTGGCGACCGCTGCTTCTCGTCTGTTCCAGATCCGCCAAGGAAATCGCAGTGTAGCGGAATATGCCATCGAATTCCGTACCCTCGCTGCAGAGACTTGCTGGAACAATGATGCCTATCACGCTGCCTTCTACAATGGTCTCTCTATCCGCCTCAAAGATGACCTGGTCTCCCGTGAATTACCCACGCAGGTTGAAGACCTCATTGCTTTGTCTGTCAAGGTGGACACTCGTCAGAGAGAACATCAAGCCGATAGGGACAGAGTCAAGAAATTTCAACCCATGTTGGCTCCTCGCTTTCAAATACCTCTATTACCTCCTACCTCCCAGCAGCCTTCTGTTATTCCTCCGGAGGAACCTATGCAAGTCGGAAGAGCTCGTCTCTCTGAACAGGAGAAACTCCGGAGACGTACGGCTGGACTTTGTCTCTACTGTGGGGGTCAATCTCACTTTGCCAACTCCTGTCCTGTGAAGCCTCAGAGTTCCCCTCTTCAAGGTAACCTTGCAAAGACTCATGTAGGGGGTGTTACTCCCAAGTCACAAGAGAACTCTCATAGGTTTCTTCTGCCTTTACAGATCCGTCTGTCCTCTAAGACCATTGTTGTCTCTGCTTTTATTGACTCTGGAGCTACCGGTAATTTCATGGACGCTCTCTTTGCCAAGCATATGAATGTTCCCCTGTTTCCATTGACTCCTCCACTTCGTGTAACCGCCATTGATGATCGACCCCTTGAATCCGAGTTTATCGCTATGACGACTGGGGAATTGCCTGTACAGGTTGGGACTTTACACAAAGAAAAGTTATCGTTCCTGATTATTTCCTGTCCTTCTGTTCCAGTCGTCTTGGGGCTTCCTTGGTTACGCCTGCACAACCCTATTATTGATTGGTCCTCGGGGCAGGTTTCCCGTTGGAGTCCATACTGTCAACAGCACTGCCTTCCTGCTGAACCCATCCAGAGGGTGAATATTTTTTCGTCAGATTTGAAGACGCTTCCCTCCTTCTACAAGGAGTACGCTGATGTCTTCTGTAAAAAGTCTGCAGAATTTCTCCCTCCTCATCGTCTCTACGATTGTCCAGTTGATCTCCTGCCTGGAACCATGCCTCCTAGAGGTCGCACTTATCCTCTCTCCCCAGCAGAGACCTCTGCCATGAAAGAATATATTCAAGAAAATCTACAGCGGGGGTTTATTCGCCCTTCCACTTCTCCTGCAGGGGCTGGATTCTTCTTCGTGGAGAAGAAGGATGGAGACCTACGTCCTTGTATTGACTACCGGGGTCTAAATAAAGTCACCGTTAAGAACCGGTATCCCTTGCCGCTGATCGCAGAACTTTTCGACCAACTGAAGGGGGCTAAAATCTTCTCTAAGTTGGATCTCCGTGGGGCGTACAACCTTATCCGCATCCGGGAAGGTGACGAATGGAAGACAGCATTCAACACTCGTGATGGGCACTATGAGTACCTCGTAATGCCCTTTGGTCTCTGCAATGCCCCCGCTGTCTTTCAGAAATTCGTGAACGACATTTTCCGGGATCTCTTGGGAAAGTTTGTGGTCGTATACCTAGACGACATCCTGATTTTCTCCAAGGACCTTGCAAGCCATCGCTCCCAGGGGAAGGAAGTACTCTCTCGTTTGAGGAAGAACTCTCTCTTTGCCAAGCTGGAGAAATGTGTATTTGAAGTGTCCAAGATTCCTTTTCTGGGCTATATCATCTCCCCAGAGGGTTTCGAGATGGATCCCGTTAAAGTGTCCGCATTCCAAGAGTGGCCCCTTCCGCTGAGCACCAAGGCGATCCAGAGATTCATTGGTTTTGCCAATTACTACCGGCAATTCATTAAGGGGTTCTCTTCTTGTATAGCTCCTATCCTGGCCCTCATCCGAAAAGGGGGTAAACCCAGCTCTTGGCCCCCATCTGCTATTGAAGCCTTTCAATCCCTGAAGGATGCCTTCACTTCCGCTTCGGTTCTCCGCCATCCTGATCTGGGGTTACCTTTCTTCATTGAGGTGGATGCTTCTGAAGTTGGAGCTGGAGCTATCTTGTCCCAAAGGCATCCCTCTGATGGAAAGCTGCACCCATGTGCATATTTCTCTAAGAAGTTCTCTCCTGCTGAACATAACTATGATGTAGGAAATCGAGAACTCCTGGCTGTCAAACTCACCTTAGAAGAGTGGCGTCACCTCCTTGAGGGTTCCTTGATTCCAGTCACGATCTTCACCGATCATAAGAATCTCTAATTCATTCAATCTCTCAAGAGGCTGAATCCCAGGCAGGCAAGGTGGGCTCTCTTCTTTTCCCGATTTAACTTTATCTTGACTTATCACCCTGGCTCCAAGAATCGGAAGGCCGATGCTCTGTCGCGAAGTTTCTCTCCGGTGGATCGTTCTCCTGAAAGACAAGAGCCAATTATTCCTCCTGTCAAGATCATCGCTTCATTGTACCCTCAGTTTGCTGATCAAATCCTGGCTGGTCAATCTTCTGCCCCTCCTGATACACCCATCGGAATGGCTTTTGTACCTCCTGAGCTTCGTCTGCCTATCCTGCAACAGACTCATAGTTCCAAACAAGCGGGACATCCTGGTCCTGTTAAAACTCTTGAACTTTTACGGCGTCTAGTCTGGTGGCCGACAATCCGTAAAGATGTCAAAGACTTTGTTTCTGCCTGTACCGTTTGTGCCACTTCCAAGTCCAGCCATTCTCGCCCCAGTGGGTTACTACAGCCGTTGCCTGTTCCCTCTCGTCCTTGGATGCATTTGGCAATGGACTTCATTGTAGAACTTCCTCCCTCCAGTGGGAACACCATGATCTGGGTTGTCATTGACCGCTTCAGCAAGATGGCCCACTTCATCCCTCTACGGAAGCTTCCATCTGCAGTGGAGTTGTCACAGTTGTTCATTCAGTTCATTTTTCGCCTGCATGGCTTCCCGGCCGAGATCGTTTCTGACAGAACGTCCCAATTCACGGCAAAGTTCTGGCATTCCCTGTGCAAAGATCTGGGTATTAATCTTCAGTTCTCCTCAGCTTATCATCCCCAGACAAATGGAGCAGCTGAGCGAGTGAACCAAGCCTTGGAACAGTTCTTGAGGAACCATGTTTCCCTTTGTCAAGATGATTGGTCTGATCTACTCAAGTGGGCAGAATTTGCTCATAACAATGCCTGCCACACTTCCACTGGAAGGTCCCCATTTATGTCGGTGTATGGTCAACATCCTCAAGCCTTCCCACAAGACTTTGTGTTGTCTGATGTCCCGGCCGCTGATGACTATGCAGCCCACATGTCTGCTATTTGGGCTGCAACCAAGTCAAACTTGGAGAAGAGCGCTCTGGTTCATAAGACATTTGCAGATCGTAGACGTAGACCCTCTCCTCCCTACAAGGTCGGTGATAAAGCCTGGTTGTCTTCCAGGAACATTCGCTTGAAGGTACCATCTCCTAAGTTGGGTCTGAAGTTCGTAGGTCCATTCTCCATCTCGGAGGTGATCAATCCTGTGGCTGTCAGACTTCAGCTTCCCCCTGAGATGCGAATTCCCAACGTGTTTCATGTCTCCTTGGTGAAACCCGCCACTTCCAACCGCTTTTCTATTGTCCAGCCTCCTCCTCCTAGTATCTCTGTGGATGGTCAACAAGAATATGAGGTGGAGAAGATCCTTGACTCCAGAATTTCCAGGGGCTCTCTTCAGTACCTCATCAAGTGGAAAGGCTTTGGCCCTGAAGAATGCTCCTGGGAAGGACGCTCTGATGTCCATACTCCTCGTCTTGTGAGGGAGTTCCACTCCAAATTTCCCCAGAAGCCAAGTCCTGGTGGTCCGGAGGCCCCCCGTGAGGGGGGGGGTACTGTCACGATCGACGCCCGGAGCAGGTCCAGGAGCTCCGGGCGGCGCGTCCTCCCCTGCCGGCGTCGCTCCCAAAATGGCGGCGCCCATGGCCGCCATGTGGGTAGCGGCGCCGGCGCGATGACGTCAGCGCATCGACGTCGGCGCAAGGACGCCGATGACGTCACTATGGCGCCAAATTCAAATATAAAAGCCATACCAAGACGCCAGAATGGCGCCCAAGTATAGGATTAGTTCCTGTGTGTTTCCTGGGTTTCCTGTCTGCTATTTTGAAGACTTATCTTGTTCCTGTTTGTTGCTGACCTCTTGCCTGGACTTTTGGACTTTGCTGATATTCTGCCTGCCCTTGAACCCTTGCCTGGACTTTGGTTATTCTTCTGGTTTACCCCTTGTTGGACACTGCGACCTTGACTCCCTTGTGGGCTTCCTCCTTGATCCTGACAACCTCCCTGGTGGGAGCATCCCGGCTCCCTGACAGATGGTTGGGGAAGGGAGATTCCTACAACTATAATGGAAGCTGACCCTGTTGAATGGACCCCCCCCCCCATGACAGGGGATCTGTGGCAATGAAGCAAGTTGTAAAGAATTCACATTAGGCAGCAGCGCCAGGGGCAGCAAAAAAGCCTCTCCTGGTAACTTTAAGAGCCAGATTTCCGGATTTCACGGAGTGCAAATTAAAATTTTAAGATGTGTGAATATAGGTATGGGACCTGTTATCCATAATGCTCGGGACCTGGGGTTTTTCATATATTGGATCTTTCTGTAATTTGGATCTTCATACCTTAAGTCTACTAGAAAATCATGTAAACATTAAATAAGCTCAATAGGCTGATTTTGCCTCCAATAAGGATTAATTATATCTTAGTTTGGATCAGGTACAAGCTACTGTTTTATTATTACAGAGAGAAAGGAATAATTTGTAAAAATTTGGATAATTTGGATAAAATGGAGTCAATGGGAGAAAACCTTCCCATAATTTGGAGCTTTCTAGATGGGTTTTTGGATAACGGATCCCATACCTGTATTTTTAATATATGAAACCTTAGGACTCATTTCTGTCCCGAAGTACAGTGAGTGCAATTTCAAGTGCAATCGTCGTGTTTTTTTTCCCAACAATGCAGAGTGCATCTGACTACTGGGAAATTGTGGGGACTACAACTGCACTTGCGGATAGTGATGGGCGAATTTGGGGCGTTTCGCCGAAAAATTCGCAAATTTCCAGCGAAATTCGTGAAACGGTGAAAAACATTTTTGATGCCGGCATCCGTTTTTTTTCATTCGCTGACGAAAATTAACCCACTTGACTTTGCAATAAATTGTTTTTTTTTTCATGAGTGTGAGTTTTCCTATAACTTACAAAACCATTTTCTGACTAAAAACAATCTCTTTGCTCTGAGAGAAACACTATATCTATATAAAAGTATTTATGATTTTATTAAAGCCGGAACTCTCACAGCTCCTATATAAGGAGATAAAGTTGCAAAAAGTAATCATCTGTATGCATTTTAGGTATTTCCTGTTTATTAGTTGCTGAATAAAGTAATACTTCAATAAATGAAACACCTTGGTCACATGTGCAGATACTTCCGCAGTTCATGAACTCTGATAGGTATTTATTCTTTTGCTTGTTCCTAAAAAGAATGTGGTAAAGCCAGTTAATGTGCTTGACTGTAGTAATGATCTTGCTGTGGAGGCTGCATGCACGTTCTGAATGGGAGCCATGCTGTGGTTATATAATCAGTATGCTGGTACCCCTCATCTACCCAGCAGATGCATTTATAGCATATTTTGAAAACTGGTGAATTTACAATAAGCCATCATTAAGGGTCAGGGCACATGCTCAGATTCGGGGAGATTAGTCGCCGGCGACAAATTTCCTCTTCTTCGGGGCGACTAATTTCCCCGAACTGCCTCCGGCCGGCTAGGATATAAATCGCCGCGGGACGGCACTTCGTTTTCCGAAGTCGCCCGAAATTGCCTCATGAGGAAACTTCAGAGACTTCGGAAAACGAAGGCAGTTCGGGGAGATTTGTCGCCCCGAAGAAGAGGAGATTTGTCACGGGCTGAATAATCTCCCGCATCTGAGCTTGTGCCCTGAGCCTAAAGCTGGCCATAGACGCAAAGATCCGACCGTACGAATCAACGTACGATCGGACTTTCCCATCTCCCGACCCTCCACTAACCATTCAGATCAAAGTCTTTACCATTCCGATCAAATAAGAACAGATCACCCAATGTTCTGCCCCAGACAGCAATCGTACAATACTTATGTCTGACAACACTAGTGACAGTCTCCCTCTGAAAATCATACGATCGGCAATACACGCAGAGATATTATCGGCAGGCGACAGAAATTTTCTAACCTGTCCGATCGACCAAACGACCGATCTCCGACGGACGAAAAATGTCGGGACTCTCCACATATAGTCTGAAAATCGTACGAATCCACGATTCGTACGATCGGATCTTTGCGTCTATGGCCAGCTTAAGGCTCATTTCTGATTGTGAGAGCATTTGAAAAGCACTGAAAACAAACTCAAAACTGACCAGTTATTTGACACCATGTACAGGTATGTGATCCATTACCTGTAAATCTGTTATCCAAAAAGGTACAATTACAGGAAGGCCGTCTCCCATTGACTCCATTTTATCCAAATACTCCAAATTTTTAAAAATGATTTCCTTCTCTACTTACTATTGCAGACCTCTGGAAGGTCCAAATGTTTTCATTGATGTACATGACTGACTTTCAAGAAAAACAAGTTAAAAAAAATGATTTTCTTTTTCTTTGTAATAATAAAACAGTACCATGTACTTGATCCAAACTAAGATATAATTAATCCTTATTGGAAGCAAAACCAGCCTATTTGGTTTATTTACATGATTTTCTAGTAGGCTAAGGGTAATGTCTTTTGAGATGCATCAAAAGACATTACCCCTCACTGGGCAACTTAATCTCCCCGAATCTCCAAGTGTGTCCTTACCATAAGGGGGTTATTTATCAAAGGTCGAATTTCAGAGCTTTGTCAGGTCTTTAGACCTCAAATGAACTTACAATTTTTTCAGATTTAAGAAAAAACTTGAATGGAAAAAATTTGAATCAGTGAATTTGAGTTGAACAATCCAAAAATTCAAATCGCTGAAATTGGTTGAGTTTTCAAACAAAAACCACCGAAAAAAACTTGAACATCACGATGAAGGCTATTAACATCTTCCAACGGTTCAAGCGACCTCTGCCATTGACTTTTACATGGCCTTGACAGGTTTTAGCTGGAGTATTATTGGATTCAAGCTATTTCCAGCTTCAGGGTATAAAAAAATCTCAAAAAATTCATTTTTTAAACAAAAAAAATTCAAGTTTTTTTAAACCTGAAAAATTTTAGTTTTTTATTTTTAACCCAAATATTTCTAGTTTATTGAAAAATACCCTTAAAAACTCGAATTTTTCATGGAAAAAACAACTGGACCTTTAATAAATATGCCCCTTCATGTAATAAAAAAATAAATCTTACTTAGAAAACCCCAGGTCCCGAGCATTGTGGATAACAGACCCCATAGCTGTACAATGGTTTTGCTCCGTTATGTGCTCCCGATAACTTGCGGCCATCCTAATATCTCACCCAATCTGCTCTGATGAATTGCATGAAAGTGCACACAATGTCAATTAAGTGTGCATCTGCAACTACACTGGAATTTAGGAGACAAATGCAGCAATCTAAAAAAGGGCCAACATATGCTGCAGTGCTGTACAATAGATCACATATTTGTATAAAGATCTCATACAAATATTGTCCAATACAAGAGGTATGAAGGGCCCTGCTCCTTATAAAAAGTCTATAATTAATATATAGTTTTTTTTCACTACAGCAGTGGCAATAAGAATCCCCACATCTCCCAGTGGCCCTACAGACCTCTCTATGAACCTGTCACATCCTGCACCATGGAGCAGGCAAATTCTCCAGCAGACGCTGATGGATGAGGGTTTACGACTGGCCAGACTGGTATCACGTGACCGCATGGGTCGCCTCAGTCTTTGCTTGCCTGGCACGCCACATATTTCAGGTAAGGTGCCCTAATGTTTAATCACAAGTATATAGTAGTTAGGGTTAGACCATCGTACATGAAAATAAAGGGCTTAATTAAAATAATTGAATATCTAAAGGCAAAAATAGATTACTGATAACTGTGTAAACAGGTCCGCTTTTATAGAAACTTTTGGATGCACCGATTGCCTAATTTTGGACAAAGTGTGTACAACATATAGACATTCTGTCTACGTTGATGTTGTTGTAGAACAGCTTCATGTCATAGAATCCCAAATAAGTCAACAAATCAGTTTTGCAGCAGTAGCAATCCCCTCGTGCATGTGCCTTATTGTTACTTTTTTCTATTTAAGACAAATGTTTACATTGTTAGAGGGGATCATGGAGACCCCCTTTAAACGGCATGGGGACACATTTTGTGGAGACAAACTACAATAATATCATTTAAATATCTGTAATTTCTCTTGATTAATACAGTGGCTGAGTCAGGTTTTGTAAAGATTAATGGTTTGGTTTTATATTCAGTTATATCTATCTATTTAGCTCTCTCTCTCTAAGTTAATTATCATCACTAGTGATTACTATAATGGAGCCATTTTCATTTCCTGTAAACATAAGTTAAAGCTGATTGGCAGCATGCTATCTTCCACAAACAAATATAGGCAATTTCACCATCATTTTATAGAACCCTGTAAAGTTCATCTTAAATTGTAATTATTAATATTTACTGAATACTCCTATTTGCAACAGAATGTGATGATGGTGGATCTGAAAGTTGTCCTAGCCTGCCAGTCTCACCCCAGATCACGGAGCTAAGAACTTCCAACTTCAAAGGCCAGAATGAAGAAAATTAAATGAATTAAAGTTATTTTGCCTCCATGTTGCATAGAAGACCATAAAAAATCTACTTTCCTTGAACTGTTCAAAACCAATGCAGACATGTTATATGAGACACAAATGGTTCAGACATCCTTCTAATCAAAACCTTTCAGTCTTGGAGTGCCAAGAGTTTAGAAACTCATAGAGCTAAGGATTACTATTGAATAATACTTCTCTTGGAACAGTAACAATTGATGCCATAGAACCAATGCATCTGGAGTCCACTGTACAGCCTTGCCCCCTTTCCTGCGACACTAAGAGGAAGAAGATAATCAAGCAATAAACTAATCTCTGTGACCTAATTGCAATATATCAATGGAAATAAGCAGATGATATAAAAACACTGCTCAATGTATTTCCTAAAATTTCAGGGGATAACCGCATTGTTATTAAGGCTTAATTTTACCGAACAGGAAGGCAATGGATTGCAATTAAGGCAAAGAACATGCCTACAAACCATATGGAACGCTTAAGGTCCATTAAAACAATTGCACGCGACTTTAAGGCTTGGAAAATGTCAGTCCTATTATTGGACTGAATTCACTAAAGAAAGGTACAAATTAAGTGTTATTGATTCAATATACACACATGCCAAAAAATGAAGATGAAATACAATATTTGTTTGAGCAATGCATGTAAACTATTCAGATGGATTTGTGCCAAGTTAAGGCAAACTATGTCAGGGACATTTAATGTAGAATATATAGAGAAGCTATCAAAAGACTTCATTAATATTTTACTAGCAAGGGTGGTGGCTGTGGAATTAGTCTAGAATAGTAGTACCAGTAGGTATCAGTTCATAGCAAGATAACTAGCAGTAGTTTCTCTTTTGGATTATCTCTTTTCATAGGCCTTAGAATCAGTAATATTTTTGTTCCAAGTCCATGTGCATTATGTGATTCTCATTGTATAGCTCTGTCAGCTCAAAAAATAATAGTGTATTGTCATAGTGCTTGATGCTATTTGTAGTTATCTTATTTGTAGTAATAATCCTTATATAGCATACAGAATCAATATCATTTAAAACAGGGGTCTCCAACCTTTTTAACTTGTGATTGGCTGTTTGGTAGCCCCTATGTGGACTGGTAGCCTACAGGAGACTCTGTTTGGCAGTACACCTGGTTTTCATACAACCAAAACTTGTCTCCAAGCCTGGAATTCAAAAATAAGCACCTACTTTGGTGCCACTGGGAGCAACATCCAAGGGGTTGGTGAGCAACATGTTGCTCATGAGCTACTGGTTGGGGACCACTGATTTAAAACATGTGACAAACATATATGTAATGTGTCTTCTCAAAAATAAGTATGCTGTTTAAGTGATTTACAGTGGCATTTCCTTGGCATGCTAATGTTAAGTGAAACATGGACCTACTGTAAAATCACAATGTAGGTAACACCCGAATGAGAACATACAGACACACACACATATATATGTATAAATATATATTTATATGTATTGTCTTCTGGTATGGGCAATTTACTTGTTTTATGTCACTGAATACATAACACACACAGTTATCTTAATAGTTTTGGCACATGCCTTCAAGTGCTGGTACTAAGTAAAGTGTGTGCATTTTGTAAGGAGGAGCAACTCATACTAATTGCATTACAGTTATGGGATCTCTTATTCAAAAACCCAATATCCAGAAAGCTTCTAATTTCAAGAAGGCCATCTTCCATAGACAGGGTTGCCACCTGTCCAGATCTCATCTGGACAGCCTGGTTTTTGGAAGGGCTGTCCGGGTGAAAAGTGCCTGTCCGGATTTCCAAATTAGAAAATCCAGACTGGGCACTGAGGTTAATGACATGGCGATTAGCCAATTACTGATCGCCATGTCATCAGCCCTGCCCCTGAAGTCATCATCCCCTCCAACATCAATGGCCCACCCCCAACTTCATCTGCCCCGCCCCCTGCACGTTTTCCCCCGAACCGAAAAGGTTGAAATAATAAAACAGTACCTTGAACTAAGCATGGATCCAAATTGATGGTCAAACAATCATATTGTGTTTATTTCATGTTAGTATACTTAAATGACAGGTAAAAAAAACCCAGTAAACCCTAGGTCACAAGAACTGCGGATAATAGATCCCATACCAATGCTGAAGTTGGAAGGAAGTACATGTATGGGATATGCTATCGGGAAACCCATTATCCAGAAAGCTCAGAATTATGGAATGGCCATCTCCCATAGACTCCATTTTAATTAAATAACTCAACCTTTTATAAATGATTTACTTTAACTCTGTAATAATAAAACAGTACCTTGTACTTGATCCCAACTAAGATAATATTAATCCTTATTGAAGACAAAACAATCCTATTGCATTATGTTAAATTATTTTTTAGTAGACGATGTATGGAGGTCCAAATTAGAGAAAGATTCCTTATCTGGAAAAACCCAGGTTCTGAGAATTCTGCATTACAGGTCCCATACCTGTAATACACTCCTTGGAAGTTGTGATGAGACAGAGAAGTTGAAGGGCCATACAGTAAATGAGTGCAGTCCTAGTTTCACTCATTCTAGATTGCAGTTTTTCTGTGTTTCTGTGTGTGCAACTCCTATTTGTGCAGTTCTGTGGAATATGTTAGAACTTTATTAAATACTTGATTATAATAAGAATCTCCTTCAGGATTCACCTAAGGTGGAAATTGTTACATTTGTCTGAGGTAGAGTCACACATGTCTTCTAATAGTTATCTTGGAGATGTTCTTCGAGCTCAGTGCATTTGGCTTGTAGTTTTCTCATTTACTTTCTACATTCCGAAATTAACACAGAGGTTTTTATATATGCATTCTAAATATCATTAAAGTGCATTCATGGGTGTCCAGTATGGGCTCTCTAAACCATTTCGAGGTACAAGTCATAACAAGTATGTTTAGTGTTGTTAGGTAAATTGGCAGATTCCTCCCACTTACTTGATAGTCAAACAAGCCAATTCAGTTGCATGTTGTTGGCCAAAGTAGCCAATAAAGGGCCAGATCACACCCTGCCAAATTTCTGCATCACACAGGAGAGCCCGGCAGTCTGTTGAGCCAGTGACTCTCTTAAGCACAGGGATAATCAGCTAACAGATTTATCAACATTTCCCAAGGAATTATGAGAAGATTCTCACAAGGAAGTCAAAGTTGACTTTCTTCTGCGTCTCTCACGATCAACAACTAAAAAACCTATAATTGGGTACCAGTTTGTGCTTGGTACAATACTTTGTGCATAGCACACTAGTTGAAGAATGAATTAGTCAACAGTATATTAATGTTGCTCCATCTAAATGGTTCTGATTTAGGACTTTCACTAACCTTTTCGATTCATTTTTTGCTCTGTTACACTGGGGCCCATTTATGCAAAAATGAAAGTGTTTTACAGTAATTGAAATATAATGTAGTGTTGAATTGCATTGGTGAAAGTTATGTGTTTACTTCAGATAGTGCCGGATTTGAAAAGAAGGCGCCCCTAGGCCAGCCGCCTCTTGCCTTGCTCCACCTACCACTGACACACAATGGCATATATTTTAATTACTTTAAAACACTTTCATTTTTGGTGTTACTGTTCCTTTAACAGTCTGGACTCTTTTCAATTTTTTAAACATTTCCTTGGATAAAAGATTCACTTCCTTTGACTTGGGAAAATGTTTTCCTTTTCCAGTAAAAAAAATGGCTATTCAGGATGTCGCTTTCTCACTGAATAAAGAATGTAAAGAAATTATCCTCCCACAAATTAAATTCTTCTGAAGATTATTATTCCTAATTCACCTGGTGAAAAACCGTTCTTCACCTTTGTGAATGAGGAAAATTCAAATTGTTTGGCAACAGGTTATACCTTAGAGGTGTCCTATATTCTTGGTGAAAATGGGATATAGAAAAATGATTTGGTAAATAAAGCAAAAAAAATTCTAGTTAGAGAAATGATTTGGTAAATAAAGAAATAAAAACTCTGCATTATCAAAAAAGTTTACAGAAATAAAATCTCAAGCCTGCTTAGCAGTATAAAGCTGTCTAAAGCTGATAATATCTTAAAATAAAAGAGTAGCACTCCAAATTAGTTTTCTTCTTCAGGGCCGTATCGGGCCAAGCCGACTAGGTGCCCTAGGCAACCTGGCCAGCCACCACGCTACCCCCACCCCCCCACGAGTGCGCCATAACAGCAGGGTGGGCAGGGGAGGGAGGGGAGAGCAGTGGAGGGGAAGGCCAAAGGAGGGAGGTAGGGGAGAGTGACAGAGGGGAGGTAGGTGCGAGTGGCAGAGGGAGTACAACAACCCGGACTAGGAATAGGCAGAAGACCATTTAACAGGTACCTGCCCAGCGTTCCCCCATCATTGCAACCTAGGCAGGTGCCTCTTCTGCCTACCCCTAGTTATGACCCTGCTCTCCTTTAATGGGAAAACTGTCCACTTTGTGGGAAACATGAGTTTCATTCAAATTTAAGCAGAAGGAAAAAATGGGACCCTTAGTAAATCTGCCCCACTCTATTAAGACAACTGGCTAGCAATAGAGGAAAGGCTCCATCCACAGCTTGTGCAACTGTCATGTCTGTGTTCTCTGTAGAACCTCCTGTGTTAGCTTTTTTATTTCTTGTACAGTAGAATATTTATTTTATTTGAAACAATAAAGTTTATTTTGTAGTTTACCTGCCTTGGAGGTGTTTATTTGAATGTACAATTTATTGTCATGACGTTCCTTAAATTTCAGAACAGGGCAAAATGAGAATTATATATTTTTTTATTCATTTTTTGGTAAGTATTTTTGTAAGATCAACATGCAAAGAAAATATATACTCTCAGCATTGGCTGAGGAAAAGAGAGATAATGTTATCTTATCATGACACAGAAAAAATGAGTACCATTAGTTATAGGGGTATTGTTGCTAAATTGAATTGTTTATCCAAAGCATAGATTGACCATGACATGAAGGGGCACATTTACTTAGCTCGAGTGAAGGAATAGAATAAAAAATACTTCGAATTTCAAAGTATTTTTTCGGCTACTTCGACCTTCGACTCGAACGATTCGACCTAAAAATCATTCGACTATTCGATAGTCGAAGTACTCTCTGTTTTCTCTTCGAGCCCTTACTTCGCCACCTAAAACCTACCGAGCATCAATGTTAGCCTATGGGGAAGGTCTCCATAGGCTTTCCTAGCTTTTTTTGATCAAAGGAAAATCGTTCGATCAAGTATGGTCAAGTATAACTAAATACGACCAACCTACAGATGACACATAGAATATTCAGTTGCAATACGTGTCCCAAGGAATGTGAACTGAATTGAGGTTTCGCACATTAACATTTTAAACATTTAAATATTTAGCAACTGTCTAGTTAATGATTATTCAGCTTCATAACACAAGAACTCCTGTATGGTTACATACAACCTAGAGCAATTTGTAGAGTAAACATAATGCAGTTCTGATCAGTTCAAACTCATGTGGAATTTATGTAGGAATGAATGGGATCTATTATCTTTAGAATTGGTCTTCATAATATAGAGCACTATACTGTAAATATTTAAATATTAAAAAAAAAACAAAAGAATTGTTCATTCATCACATCCACATACAAGGGTGGTAGCTTAATAACAATCAAGTGGGCTGTCTAATTGTTACAGGGAAATGCACAGACTTGTTTTGTTTAAAGAGGACACTACGAGAAGTGATATTCCTGTATTTTCGGAGCATTGCATAATGGGGTTTTTGTACCAGACATGTTATGAGCAACATGATTCACTCTTGGTATTTTTGTGGCTTTATTTCATGTTACCATTTAGATTAAGGCAATTAGGTTATTAAAAGTCCAATTTTATCACATTATCGTGACAAGGGGTGAGTTGCCATCAGTAGATTCCATACCTGTATGTGTCTGTCAGTGATTGAGCCTTTACTTATTTGGGATTCACATCTTGGCTAGTGATGGACATGCCTATTTTGTCCAAATGCACTAAAGTCAATGGGTGTCTGAATAATTTTGATGCACGACAATTTTTCTGTGCACGACGCGTGCCTGAAGTTTTTTTGACGCAGCTGATTTTTCACCGGCAAATTTTCTCCGCAGTTTCACTAATTTATTCGCCGGCAGCAAAACACAGAAATTTGCTGCGAATTCTCACCTGGCGAATTTATTCTTGAGCCTATAGCATTGTCAGGTGTGGTCTGGACTCTGAACCTTACTCCAGATTAAAAAATCCAGCACAAGGTGATAAGTGTATCTCACACTGAGCAAGGGATCCTACACTTAATACTGATATGCTGCCCTCCTGCTTCTGTATGCAGCCCTGTGAATACAAAAGAGGAGCACAGGGATGTGGATCTCACTGTATTTCATGAGTGTATAAATACATATGATGGAAACCCAAGCACTGTACTGATGAAAAATATAAATCCTTGTTTACATATAGCAGGGCAGGGTACAAATTGCAAAAACTGGCACAAACTGCCCAAAATGGAGCACAAAGACCTGTGTCTGCCCCTTCAATACATCACTGCCTGTGTATGGCATTAATTTTATTCACGAGGGACGGAAGGCATGTAGGCATTCTCCCTTCTGCTCAGATGTACCAGTTAGGAACGGCATAGGCCAAAGGAGCAGTCGGTAAGACAGGGCTAGCTTGTTCCTGCTGGCTCTGGGCTCTGTACCTTTTTTTGTCTGGTGCACGGTACAAAATGTCCCCTTTGCAAGTGCTTTTTGAATGTGAACAAAAGGGTGGGATTTTGCTTGATGCTTTTGCTCACTGTCCAAATAGAGTCGGTGGAACAGTCCACCCACCATTAAAGTTGATCAAAAAATTAATTGATCGTTAGATTGAGAGTCAGCAACCTGAGGGTTCACTGAATAAAAGAAGTGCATAGAAAGTGCACTGCTTGCCTAAAACTCCTAATATCACTGAAATTAAAATAAAATCACTACTCTCAGTAATTTCCATGAATACATTTAATTTGGTTTAGATTCCCTCTAGAGGTGGTCATACACGAGTTGATATATGTTGCCGATTTGCTCCTTCTGCACTGAGGTCAGCAGCTTATGGGCCTGTGTATGGGGCCCTCTGAAAATGATTGCCTGACCGTTATCTAGAAGAAAATCAGCCAGTGATCATAGGTTTAAAAAATTAGTCGGGACGAGGAATTTGAGTATTCTGGTTTATTCTAATCACTTTTCTCTTTCTGCTTGGTTTGGTGGAAGATAAAAACAATATTTAGTTTGTACAACCTGATCGGCCCTGGCTATTTTTCAGTCATTCAACTTCTGAATGTCATCCTTTTAAACATGTAATTATTTTATTGACTATAAAGATTTTCATTCATCCAGGTCATGGTATATCTAGTATAGGTAAATTTAAAACAACTGGACTTGCTGAGTAATCAATGAAGACGTTTCACTACTCATCCGAGCAGCTTCTTCAGTTCAACTGACTGGTGTGGGAAGTTCTCGCCATATAAACTCTTCCACTAATCCAATCACAATGGCACATTGTAACTCTTCAAAGAAGTGACATCTGAAGAAATTCACAGAGGTGTAGATTCTGTGTAGTTACTGTGATAGGATTATCCAATGTGTCATGCAACTCCTAGATACTGGTGTTACTTGTGAGAGTTGCATGAATGGACGTGTGAAGTGTTCTGAAACCGCCAGGGTACAGATGTTAGAACAGCATTATTTATTATTTTATTGTTAATTTTTGAAGTTCCGTTAAGGCCAACATTAAAATGGTTTAACCTGACATGTTAACTTCCATATTGTACTTACAAAAAAGCTTGTGAAAATTTGTGGATTTTATTGCAAGACGTAGGTTAGCAACTCTGACGTGTTTAGCCATCTTTTATCAGTTGTCTAAACAAAACCCAACCCAGTCCATTGTATTCAATGGAGCCTTAGATAATATCCATAAACCCATTATCCAGAAAGCTCCAAACTACTAAAAGGCCATCTCCCATAGACTCCATTTTATCAAATAATCCAGATATTTAAAAATTATTTTCTTTTTCTCTGTAAAAAGTACCTTGTACTTGATCCAAACGAAGATATAATAAATCCTTATTGGAAGCAAAACCAGCCTATTGGGTTTACATGATTTTCTAGTAGACTTAAGCTATGAAGATCCTAATTACATAAGATTTATTATCCAAAAAGCCCCAGGTCCCAAGCATTTTGGTTAACAGGTTCCATACCTGTATTATCTGATAAAAATGTAATGCCGCGACCACCCCCTGCTCGCCTGCTTGTGCCGCGGAAGGAAGAGAAGCAGAGACGCAGGGAGCGGCAGTCCAGTCCGACCCTGACCTTACAGCAAGCAGAACGAATCCTGGGAAGGAAACCCAGTATCACTGGGTTTCCGTTTTTATGAAATAACATAGGCTAAAGTTCTTTCACTGGGTTTTCAATCACAACCAGGGCAGTTGCTGCTCAGATCCTGACTGTTGACCTATTCCACCTTATTGGGGTTCATTATTGTAGTGCAGGGTTTTCTTATGAGCTTATGTACTGTAGAATCAGGGACGTAAATAAAAACATGCCCTGCCATGACTGTGCTTTAAACCCCAGTAAGTGAGTGTTAGCCTATGATATTCCACGAAAGTGAAAACTGTAGGAGTGATTTGTTCTGCTTTGGATACAAATGAGTATGCAAGGCCTCCTCACTCAAGTATTGATGCCATATTTTCCGTAGTGCTAAGAGGAAATCATATGTACAGTAAATGCTTTTTTAGAGCACATTTCCTAGTCATACTGACTATGGATTTTATTCCCTGGCATCTACAGTATATAAATTCCAAGTGAGCAGCTGCAGGCTTAGCTTTCAACACCAAAATAATGTGAAACCCAAGACAAATAATATAAGATTTAATAATTGACTGTGATATACATGTTTCACTTTTACAATACATCTGCTCTCGTAATAAAGGTAGAATAATCTTGAATGTAAAAGTAATACATTTCTGTGGTTTGCCCTTCTCATGTGTAGTCTTTTTATTCTTGTTCCATGCAATAAGCCCAAGCGAATACTTGGTCTTGTTACTACTTTGCTTATTAATAGGTTGTTCTCCGAAGCAGTTCCTTATATTTCCTTAGCTGAGTTATGTTGGATTAATGATTATGGAAATGGTGCTATGCCAGACATCTACAAATACAGTAGCAGCCGACGAGTTTGCTTTCTCTAGGATCAAAGAGCAAATTAATCTTCCCAATATAAACTTGCGGCTCTGTTTCATGTTGTACAGGGTTTTCCAATCCATCACAATGTTCTCCTGTCATCTTGATTTTTTCCAGGACCATTGGATCTGTTCATCCGAATGTAAATAAAAGTATAGTCAAAAGCTTGCGGGTGTCTCAGGGCTCCCCATTTCCCTTTATTCTTTTTGGCTTGGCAGCGGTAGAGCGGGGAGAACAAAAAATCAATCCATGAACATGATGCATTGAGGCCAAACAACTGCATATAGCATTTGTTCGGATAGAAATCCCAGTAATAAAGCTATTGTAATTGAATTATTTGGGTCAATTTTGCAAAAGGAAACTCTAGGTGCATTTGAAATATAAAATCGTTTAATGATATCAAAGAGCACTAAGGCAGGCAGTCAGAAATCCCCAGCCCCTAGCTCTCTGCTAAAGGAATTCAGTGTTTAGGAGTGCTGCCTACACACACACAGGAAAGGTCAGACCTGAAAACCACCCTGCTTAGTGCTGCCCACGCAGAACACCAGATGCTATGAAGCCAAGCCTAGTCTTTGCCAGAAAGCTGCAGATCAAGATGTAGGCTGATTCACGTGGGCTTGAATTCATATTCCTGCATTCCTAAAACTAACCTCTTCCCCGCTGTATCTCTTTACCATAATGCAAAATATCATCTTTATCCAAAAGGGAAAGAGATTCAAACACGAGCCATATATTGTAAGCAGTTACAAGTTGGGATCTGTTGGTTTGCACTTAGAAATGAAGTTTCACAGGCGGCAGAGCTTATTATGTTTATGTATATGGGGAGAGACAAAATTGCAGTGAGTCCGGGCATTTGCATTCACTCCATCCAGTTGGTATCTGTATCGTGGACTATGCTCAGTGGGGCCAACACATGGGATGAACTGAAATCCTCTCCTAAGGCGTCCTCGATGGTTTGGAGTTCGTCCATCATGTTGATACTGCCATCACAAGAGAGATGAAAGGATTCATAAGTCAGAATAAAGCCAGAGGGTAAAGGGAATAGCAGTATGTAAAGCATACCTGGTGCATTGCTATGGAATATTAGAAGACATGTTTCAGTATAGGATATTTTAAGTTATATTATGGAAAAATCACAAATCACTTTGATTCGTTTTCTGATTTACTGTGATGGTGTTCACCTCTCTTAATGAAGGTATAGAAAATAGGGAAGAGGTATTCTCAGCGCCAGCCCTTTTCATTGAGCTTATTGTTGAAAATCGGGAGTGTACTGACCCTTTCAGTAATATTCACATGCTACAAGTCAATAGCGAAAGTAAGGTTATTGTCACTCACTGTACCCCTGCCCAAGATAAACATTTCAAAAGTTGTTGAGCAATATTAATAGTCAGCCTCTGACTGTTGCTGGTAGCAGTAATTCTACAAGCATTGCAGTAAGTTCTACAAGACATGCTAGCTTATGCAGACACACAGGCAAACATTTGCTCTCATTAAAGAACCTATGGCTGGTTTCTATTTGTTATTGTAGATGGGGAACATTTTTTGCCGGAATCACTATTAGGGTTGCCATCTTTTTTCTTGACTAAAACCGTCCTTTGCATCGGGGAAGTGGGTGGTGACGTCATATGGGGCAGGATGATGACATCACTGTGAGGAGTAGGTGGGAAAATGGGTGGAGTAATGGGGAAGCAGGCTATCCATATAAGGGGTTATCTGTCAGCAGAGAGAGTCTGGTAAATTCTGGCCCCAGCCCTAGCTGGTGATTTACTGGCTGGGACAGTTAAATACCAACTGGGTGGCAACCATAGTCACTATATAAATTCATTCATCAGAAATCACGGGGCCCTGCACAACAACATTTTCTAGGCCCCCCATGGCACCTACCCCCTACAAGTTAAAAAAAATAATGTTGGTGTCCAGGGCCCCCCTACAAGTTTTGATGGTCAGGGTCCCCTACAAGTTAAAGAAAAAAAAAAGATTGGTGGCCACGGACCTCTACAAGGTATTAAAAAAACATGTGCAAAAAAATCATTAGCGGCCAGGGCCCCTACAAGTTATTTAAAACAAACATTTGCAACAAGGACCCCTACACGTTATTAAAAAAAACATATGTGGCCAGGGCCTTTACAAGTTGTTTTATATTTATATCATTAGTGGCCAGGATCCACACGAGTTATTTTAATAAAAATATCATTAGTGCCCAGGGCCCCTACAAGTTATTAAAAAAAACCATATGTGGCCAGGGCCCCTACAAATTATAAGAAATAAGAACACTGTTCTTACTTTAGCCAGGGAGCTCAGGTGCCTGTATCATCAGTTTCCTTTGCTCTGATTCATCAGTGAAGTGTAAGTCCCGGTAAAGCCGCATATCGTTGCATAAACTGGAGGGGAGGTTCAAACTTAATCCATCCAATCCCCATGCGGCTTTACCGGGACTTACACTGCACTGGCGAATCAGAGCACACAAAGCAAGATGCAGGCACCGGAGCTCCAGCCCACCCGAAGTCTGCAGCTCACTGATGGCAGGAGCCCGGCTATACAAAATCATTCAGGCCAGGGACAGCAGTACCCCCTCCCCCCCCAATGGTGGCCATGAATTCATTACTGTTTGTTTATCTGGTCACAGATGGAAACCAGTAGCCTTTTTTAGTTTTCAGCCTTTAATAGGACATTGTTCACTGCTTTGCTTATTGTGGGAAAAAAAGACTCAAACACCTGGAATTTGTGAGTTTACAAGCTCAACAATATTCAACCAAACTCAGAAAAAACTTGAATTGAAAAAACTTCCATTGAGTTCTACATGAACTTGGCAAATTTTAGATGCCGAATTTATAAATTCAAGTTTGTTGTGCATAATAAATCTCTGAAATTTGAATTTGTGAGTTTTAGCTAAAAAAAAGCTTGTATTGCAGCCAAAAATTCAAATAAGAGCGTTAATTAATCACCCCCATTGTATTTACAGGTACAACTTCCTGTATGCTTGTATACTTTCATTTCATTGTACCATAGTACAGGTATTGGATCTATTATCCGGAAACCTATTATCCAGAAAGCTCCGAATTACAGAAAGGTCATCTTCTATAGACTACTTTTTATCCAAATAATCTAAATGTTTATAAAATATTTCCTTTTTCTTTGTAAAAATAAAGCAGTACCTTGTACTTGAGCCAACCTAAGATATAATGAATCCTTATGGAAAGATCCATTTGCTGGAAAACTCCAGTTCCCGAGCATTCTGGACAATAGGTCCCATGTCTGTACTTGTGTAGGAGAAAATGTATTCCAGCAGGAAAACTGTAGGATACAGTCATCCTTATAAACATGGACTTTGGGGACAATTGTGACCATAGCAGTGGCAAACATTCCTAGCTCTGATGTGTCTAAAAGGGGGAGCAAAACGAACCTCTAACTTTAGCCTCCTGCAAATGAAACAAATATGGGCACATGAAGCTAATGTTAGCATGAAGATGACACTTACTCATTTGGGTTTAGGACCATGTTGGGAAATGGTTCTTGCGAGTGAAAGGGTTGTGGCGGCATGATTTGCACTGGAGGAATGAAGATCGGTCCATTCCACTGCAATCCTGGATCACACCCCTCAGGATAAGGCAACCTAAAATATGAAAGCAAGAACTGAGAAGCATGCCCTTGTCTTTCATATCCAATGTTATATTTGTCTGTAAACAGTATATAAGGACATAGCTTTCTAACGCTTTCATTAGCTGACTTTGAAATTCAGTGTCATATCCTGTAGCAGTGATTTTATCCCTTTTCCTGACAAGGCCAGTTGACCAAACGTTATGGCTTCCTATCTGCTCTTGTTAAAAAATTTCAGTAGCAGAAATCTGTTGGCAGTGCCGAGAGTACATTGCCAGGTCAGAGTAAACCTAGTCATAGATAGGAAGGAGCAGCACAACACTCATAAGCTCCATATAAACTGATAAATGTTATGAGGTATCATGGATAACTTACATGGGTACAAAGTCTGGAGTGGAGTAGGGTGGAGTAGGATGGCCTTCAACGTGATGAAAGATGGGTGGCCTAAAAACAAATGCATGTTAAAAAAAATGCAGAAGCTGCTACAGTGCGCAGTGAAATAATTTGCTTAAAACTCCAGTAATTCCAAGTTTCTGGATATAGCAATACAGTTATTGAATCCCTTATCCAGAAACACTATATCCATAAAACTCAGAATTACTGATGTTTTAAGACAATAATTCTAAATAGATAGATAGATAGATAGATAGATAGATAGATAGATAGATAGATAGATAGATAGATAGATAGATAGATAGATAGATAGATACAGGTATAGGACATTTTATGTGAATGCTTGAGACCTGGGGTTTTCCAGATAAAGAAAATATGGATCTCCATACCTCAAGTCTATTAAAAAAACATTTAAACCTTTAAACCTTAAAGAATTGCATTGTCTCCAATAAGGATCATTTATATCTTATCTTGGATCAAGTACAAGGAACTGTCTTATTACAGGGAAAAAGGAAATATTTTTTAAAGACTTGAATTACTTTATTAAACTGGAATATATGGGAGATGGTCTTCCTGTAATTTGGAGCTTTTTGGATAAAGGGTTTCTGGATAACGGATCCCATACCTGTATTTATATTGCTCTATTTTTCTGTAATAAAAAATAGTACCTTGTACTCGATGGCAAATAACCCCCTACATTGCCTGTCATTTAGGGGTGTAGTGATTCTGGGGTGTTTTGGCTTCTTCAGATGTACAGTTCAGTTGGCATCTGGGATGGTTTCAGCTTGTACAAATGCATCAGAAAATATGCTCAATAATCTGTGCCTTTATCTTAAATGAGGGTATGTATTTTCCCTTACACATTTAGAAACCATGAACCTCTAAAACAGAATAGTTTTGAATTTGGGTATGTATAAGGCAGTTTCATTGGCAATGTATATTATCTATACATATCTCATGTTGTAAATATGACACTCCCACATTCAGACTTACTTCACATGCACTTTCGGCATCAGCCTAGTAAATGTCCTAGCTCCATTATTTTTAAATAATGCCTTCCCTATAAAGCTTTGAAATAAACGATAGATAATGTAGAATGGCAGAAGAAAATGATACTATTTGCCATTGTTAGAGTAGATGGCTGAAAATAATGTACTAGAAATAAACATAGGAGCTGGGCTACGAGTATCCTCCGGTGCCTTACTGTAAGGGTCTTGGTGGTGGTGGCGGCGGCGGTGAGATACTACCAATTGCTCCCACTCCATTAACCGGCCATGTTGGTTCGTTACTGATCAGGGGGTTAACTGGGTTGGTGGTATCCCTGTAAAAATAAAGAAACATGGCTGCTCAACACCTGAGAATAAATATAACTCATATAAAGAACCAGTGAGTGTACTTTTACCTCTTGCAGCATAAATATGTTGTTTTAATAAGGATATAAATATTTGTTTTCCTGCCAATTTGGAAACCACTTTCCTCAACGACCATCTCCCAGACATTATGGGGCAGATTTACATAGGGTCAAATATCGAGGGTTAATTAACCCTCGATATTCGACTGCCGAATGTAAATCCTTCGACTTCGAATATCGAAGTCGAAGGATTTACCGCAAATAGTTTGATCGAACGAACGAAAAATCGTTCGAATCGTTTAATCCATCGATCGAACGATTTTTCTTTGACCAAAAAAACATTAGAAAGCCTATGGGGACCTTACCCATAGGCTAACATTGCACTTCAGTAGGTTTTAGGTGGCGAAGTAGGCGGTCAAAGTTTTTTTTTTAAAGAGACAGTACTTCGTCTATCGAATGGTCGAATATTCGAAAGATTTTTAGTTCAATCGTTCGTAGTCGAAGGTCGAAGTAGCCAATTCGATGGTCGAAGTAGCCAAAAAAACCATTCGAAATTTGAAGTTTTTTTTATTCTATTCCTTCACTCGAGCTAAGTAAATGGGCCCCTATGCCTTTCCACCTTATTTCTTTTCTTTTTTTATCTTCAACATAATGTAACTGTAGATGAAGTTGACTTTTTGATAAGATTTCTTATTTTGTCACCACCTGAGGGTGTACAGTTCCTTTTCCTTCAAGTCATTACATATACATTTAGGAGTTTATTTACTAAAACTCAAATTTATCTCATATTTTTAGTAAACCAAGCTCGACCAAACTCCCATGCACGATTTATCTTTTTAATCAATAAAATAACTCGAAAAATTCAGTGCGGGAAAAGACTCAATGAAATCGAGCGAAAACATGAATTCTACAATTTTTCCGGTTTTCAGTAAACCAAGCTCGACCAAACTCCCATGCACGATTTATCTTTTTTATCTATAAAATAACTCGAAAAATTCAGTGCGGGAAAAGACTCAATGAAATCGAGCAAAAACATGAATTCTACAATTTTTTCGGTTTTCAGTAAACCAAGCTCGACCAAACTCCCATGCACGATTTATCTTTTTTATCAATAAAATAACTCGAAAAATTCAGTACGGGAAAAGACTCAATGAAATGGAGCGAAAACATGAATTCTACAATTTTTTCGGTTTTCAGTAAACCAAGCTCGACCAAACTCCCATGCACGATTTATCTTTTTTATCAATAAAATAACTCGAAAAATTCAGTACGGGAAAAGACTCAATGAAATGGAGCGAAAACATGAATTCTACAAATTTTCCGGTTTTTAGTAAACCAAGCTCGACCAAACTCCCATGCACGATTTATCTTTTTTATCAATAAAATAACTTGAAAAATTCAGTGCAGGAAAAGACTCAATGAAATTGAGCGAAAACATGAATTTTTCGGTTTTGACACCCCAAATTGCTTGTTTTGTTTTGAGTTATCTCCCAAAAACCCAAAATTTTTCGTATTATCTACCGAAACGCAAATTGCAAAAGGGACATCTCCCATTGACTTCTACATGACCTCGACAGGTTTGAGACAGCAGATTTTCAGATTCAGCCTTTTAGCAGCTTCAGGATATAATAAATCTCTAAAAATTCTAGTTTTTTTACCATGAAAAATTTGAGTTTTCCCCAAAAAAGCTCGACCAGAAAAAAAAATCGAGATTTAGTAAATAATTAAACCCATTAATCTCAGTAAGTGTTATTATCATTACCGAAGACAATAATTTTTACTCACAGAGGACACATTTGTTTTGGAATATAATTTAACCTATAAATAGCTTTGGCTTGTTGTACCATCATAAATATAAAGGATTTGCCATTTGGGTAAAAATAAAAATGATTCATATCCAATATATATTCTGACTTCAGTGTATACCTACCCGCCAGCAACCTTTAATGTTATCAATGTTGGGGTGTATCCATCAGGCGTTTTGGAAGTTTTTTCTAAGTAAATAAAAAGGAGGTAAATGAAACAGAGTTGAAGTTTGTAAAACATATATGGGACCTGTTATCCATAATGCTTGGGACCTGGGATTTCCAGATAACGGATTCATTTAAACATTAGATAAACCTGGGTTTGCTTCCAATAAGGATTAATTATATCTTAATCGGGATCAATTACAAGGTACAGTTTTATATTTACAGAGAAAAAGGAAATCATTTTTAAAAATGTGTTTTATTTGGATGAAATGTAGTCTATGGGAGATGGTCATCCCGTACTTCAGAGCTTTCTGGATAACGGGATTCCGGATAACAGACCCATTCATGTATCAAACACCTAACTGATAGTAACTCATAACTGAAGTAATTTGGGGGAATGGGTTCTTTTTCCAGCAATAGTCTGGGTTTGGGCTCTAGACTGACTGCAAACTCAGAGACACACTTGGGGGCAGATTTATTATGTGGTGTAAAAAATGGCAGAATAGTTTGCCAAAAATGACGTATTTTTTTTTAGCAAGCTTTCTCTTTGAGCAACTTCTGCTGGAACTTAATGTACTTACAAACATCTGAAGCAGTGTAAAATAATGAAGGTAAATCTGGTGTTTGCATGCCATAACATAAAATACACCTTGATAAATTCGCCATTTTTACACCATTTTTGCGGTGAATATTGTTTTACACAGCATAATAAATAGACTTCATGATGTATTCTTATTCTCACAGGAGATGGAAAACAGACCAAATTTCTATGTGGTGTTCTAACCCTTTAATGGTAGTCTTGTGTCTAAAAAAATGGTTGTTGGTCTCTCCTCTGTTTATACTCTGGGTACTTTTCCTAAGGGGCACATTCACTAACCAACGAAAATTCGCCAGCAACGGCTTCGCACCCATCGCTACACTTCACCAGATGAATATTCGCTCAGACAATGCTAATTTACTAAGATGCAAAGCTGCTTCCAGGGCGCCAATATTCGCTAGCGTTACTTCGGCAATTAAAGCAAAGATGCACTAACATTCAATTATGCCTACTGCAGCTTCGTTAGAGGTCTTCGCGCAGGCTAATTTGCATATGTCGGGAAATTGTAAAGTTGAATGGACGTATATGTTGCAGCAAATACATTACACTACACAAGTCCAGGGAACCTTAATAAAAGAGTTGTTATATTGCCATATACACGAGCCCATTGTATAGTTTATGTCTCTTTTGCTAGCGAAGTTACGCCTGCGCCCTTTAGTAAATCTGCCCCTGAGCTGGGACTTGCTAACTTATGAAAAACATGACCACAAGGAAATAGTTAGGGCCATCATATGGGATAAACCATGATTTGGTTTTATGGCTTAACCCCTTTATGATCACCTAGCTACTCTAACTGAACCCTCTTGCTTGTGAAAATGTATGCACTTGCACAGAAGGAATTACACAATGGTAGGCAATGAGCAGTGATTCATTTCTTTAGTGTGTCTAAAGCAGTTTTGGCTAGATCAGGTGCACTTATATTATTCTTGTGCTTCCAAAATATTCTTTAGTGGATTGAAGAAAGCCACTGCTTGTATTGGACGATGTTGGATATCTTTTTTACACTCTATTTACTTTTGTTAATCATCAGTGACTGCACAATATTTGAGATTATACAGGCCAGCCTCCATAATCTTCAGATAGTTGTTACCGTAAAATTCTGACTACTGAACAGTAATTTTCTACATTCCATACTCTGTTAGGCTACAAACAACTTTAGGTCACTGCAGTTTAAACACGTTTTGGTGCATTGCACAAGAGGGGGGATGAATACATTCTCTACACACTTCTGTCTCTTTCAAAGTGTGGGTAACTAATGTTAAGGGATCCTGTCATCGGAAAACATGTTTTTTTCAAAACGCATCAGTTAATAGTGCTACTCCAGCAGAATTCTGCACTGAAATCCATTTCTCAAAAGAGCAAACAGAATTTTTTATATTCAATTTTGAAATCTGACATGGGGCTAGACATTTTGTCAATTTCCCAGCTGCCCCTGGTCATGTGACTTGTGCCTGCACTTTAGGAGAGAAATGCTTTCTGGCAGGCTGCTGTTTTTCCTTCTCAATGTAACTGAATGTGTCTCAGTGGGACATGGGTTTTTACTATTGAGTGTTGTTCTTAGATCTACCAGGCAGCTGTTATCTTGTGTTAGGGAGCTGTTATCTGGTTACCTTCCCATTGTTCTTTTGTTTGGCTGCTGGGGGGGGAGGAAGGGAGGAGGTGATATCACTCCAACTTGCAGTACAGCAGTAAAGAGTGATTGAAGTTTATCAGAGCACAAGTCACATGACTTGGGGCAGCTGGGAAATTGACAATATGTCTAGCCCCATGTCAGATTTCAAAATTGAATATAAAAAAATCTGTTTGCTCTTTTGAGAAATGGATTTCAGTGCAGAATTCTGCCGGAGCAGCACTATTAACTGATTCATTTTGAAATTTTTTTTTTCCCCCATGACAGTATCCCTTTAGGTTTGTAATCATATACTACCCACTGTTGTGCCATTCAAAGTATGGGTAACTATTGTTCAAAGTGTAATAGTAATAGCTTTAAAGAATATACTGTTTTCCTAAAGTAAAAATATATATGAAATATATTTAGGCAATATATTATTTTATAAGGGGGCACAGTAACCCAGCAGGTCGCCATCCTTTTTTGCCCCAGGGACCGGTTTCAAGCAAGAAAATTTTTTCAAAGGAGCATGGGGGGGAAGGATGATGCATCATATGCTTGCCACTGCTTCACGCTGGGATGGCAGGTAATTGCGAGTTTAGCCAGGGGTTTCAGCTGCTAGCAAATGGAAGAAGGCAGAGCTGGATTTACATAGAGGTCACCCCAAGGCCCGTTGCTGTTCTTCAACCCTGTCCCCTCCTTCATTTGTATTCATGCAGTTCGGTAGCACTGAGAATTGGCTATGGGAAATTTATAAACTATAGTATTTCATGTGGCTGGGTGAAATGCCCCCCCCTAAAATCTTGCCTCCCTAGGTATGGTTGCCACCTTTTCCAAAAGTTTTTACAGGCTGGTGGGGTGCGGGAACAAAAGGGGGCATTCCATGATGCAAAAGGGGGTGGGGCTAAGCAATGTGCCACAAAAGGGGGCAGAGCCACGTCGAGCAATGGCCAGAAGGCTGAAAAAAAAGATAAGTTGAGGACGGGCCAAGGGCTTTTTTAAAGGTATTACAAATTTACCGGCAACTACATTACCAGTAAATTTGTAATACCGCCCTGGCCTTGGCAGGTTCTTTACTGGCCCGGGCCTTGGTGGCCTTTCCATAAATCCGGGCCTGGAAGAAGGGAGCTAGGAACTGATTTAGCCACATGTACATGGACATTCGATAAGCACCCGGGCCCAGATCTGCCTGGCACTTTCCTTTGTGCTGCCGCCTGAGGTGCTTAGCATGAAAATAAAATGCAACTAGTAGAACATTAACACTAACTAGACACACATAATAAATGGTTACGTACTTGAGTAGTGTCTTCCAAAGACGTCATCTTTGCATTTGTTACTGTACAAATATTTTAGCTGTTTCAGATCTCTAACGCGGTCACCAAGAGAAAGAATGTTCAGATCTTTAGCAGTGAATGGTTGGATATTCTGGATCTGTGCTGAGTCTTGAAAACAGCAGAATAAATACTGTTATGTAAAGAATCACATATAATACTAACCACTTGTATGCTTCACAGGTAGCAAATTATCCATCTTTAATAATGAAGTATTTGGGGATTGAGCAAGTAGCCCATCCTTTGCTGGAATTGGGGTAAATGAACCCATGAAAAAAGGGAAGGGGATTTTGAAAGCAGGATTCCCTTACCCGGTCCTTACTGTCTGCCTTAGGGTTGGCAGTAAGGACAGGGCCCTGATGCTTGCTGCAACTCCTGCGGTTCCCGAACTTGCACCTTGGAATGACACCAGTATTAGTGAAGGGAGATGCAGGTCTCCATGTTCCAAAACAGAGCGCCTGTAGCTTTTTGCACAATTCACCATGGCAATGCTCAAAGTGAAGCCTTTATGCATTTTGGAACACTGAGCTGTGCATTGTAAATGAACCCTGCCATTTATATTCATGTGAAAGTATACTGTACATGTTAGTTACATAGTTACATAGTTACATAGTTAAATTGGGTTGAAAAAAGACAAAGTCTATCAAGTTCAACCCCTCCAAATGAAAACCCAGCATCCATACACACACCCCTCCCTACTTTTAATTAAAATTCTATATACCCATACCTATACTAACTATAGAGTTTAGTATCACAATAGCCTTTGATATTATGTCTGTCCAAAAAATCATCCAAGCCATTCTTAAAGGCATTAACTGAATCAGCCATCACAACATCACCCGGCAGTGCATTCCACAACCTCACTGTCCTGACTGTGAAGAACCACCTACGTTGCTTCAAATGAAAGTTCTTTTCTTCTAGTCTAAAGGGGTGGCCTCTGGTACAGTGATCCTCTTTATGGGTAAAAAGGTCCCCTGCCATTTGTCTATAATGTCCTCTAATGTACTTGTAAAGTGTAATCATGTCCCCTCGCAAGCGCCTTTTTTCCAGAGAAAACAACCCCAACCTTGACAGTCTACCCTCATAATTTAAGTCTTCCGTCCCTCTAACCAATTTAGTTGCACTTAGTCTCTGCACTCTCTCCAGCTCATTTATATCCCTCTTAAGGACTGGAGTCCAAAACTGAACTGCATACTCCAGATGAGGCCTCACCAGGGACCTATAAAGAGGCATAATTATGTTTTCATCCCTTGAGTTAATGCCCTTTTTTTTATGCAAGACAGAACTTTATTTGCTTTAGTAGCCACAGAATGACACTGCCCAGAATTAGACAACTTGTTATCTACAAAGACCCCTAGATCCCTTTAATTTAAGGAAACTCCCAACACATTGCCATTTAGTGTATAACTTGCATTTATGTTGTTTTTAATGCAGTTTTTAGATTAGAAAGAATGCGACGAACAGCCAAGAATAACACTGACAGAAGCAATAAAATGTCTTTAAAACATTTGACTACATTTTCTACACTCAAGTTGTCTGTGGTTTCAAGTATTTGTACCAAACAACGAACAAGTGTTAATGTTTCTACCCAAGTAGCTGGCAGAGCCCTATGATACACTAAACTTCAATCTGCATGTTCACATGGTGCCCAAGAAAATATAGTTAACTAATGATACAGTTAACAGTTGGGGATATTTTGGTTTGTAATATTTTATATGTTTTCAGGAAAACTCACTGTCCTCTCTCTTTAAAATATGTGCTATGGTGATGCCACCAATCTCCGAGTCGCTGAAACGCAGGAGGAAGGTTCCATCAGGCTGAGTACTTAGTAGCGTGTGAACATACTGCTTGCTGATAAAGCCTATAATCAACCTGAAACATAAAAAAGAGCCAGAAATCCAATTAGCTTAAATAACACACTAAGGTATCTCTAATTCTGCCATTTCTATCGTCTTTTATTGCTTTTATTATGATTCTTTGCCCCCAACCCCAAAGCCAGTGCATGGACCCAAGTGTAGCCATTTTGCGCAAACAAAAAATTATATTATCTCACCTGTCAGACCAATAATCTTTCAAACACTTTTTGGTGAGATCCACAACACCATCAAACCACTGCCAAAATGTAAAGTTCCTTTCCCGAAGAGGCTCCTTTAAAAGAGAAAAAAGGAGGAAAGCTTTGGAAATTCTCCTAAAAGTCAAGTAGGCTATAAAAGGTTTCTGATGTTGTGCTACTACTAACCCCAACAACTTAATGATGAACAAACCCTTTACATGAACAATATTATATAGTGGAATATACTATACATGTTACAATAACCAAAATCTCCCATACTAGAAGAAAACATGGCTCATCAGAGACTCATTACCTTATTGAACTGAGACCATGAAACCATCCGGTCTTGGTCATCATTTAAGCTGTTGTCATTGAAAATCTTTTGGGCAAGAAACATAAAATGCTCTCTTTGCAGCTCTTGCTTTGTCCCCACTTCAGAAACAAACTTCATATTAAGGGTGTGGCACATCTTGGACCAGGGCACCTTTTCCTCTACAAAGAAGGGGCGACGTTCCTAAGACATAAAGGCATAAAAATTTACAAAAGCAAGGACTACTGACCTTTTAAATGGCCAGAGAGATCCTCATTAGGCAGATCTGCAGCCATTAGACTGCTCTATGGTCATAACCCTACTTAAGTTACCATTTATGGCTTGTGTTGTACATTACTATAATAAATGAATATATCAAACAGTATCATAGGTGTCAGTAGTAAGACTATTCACATAAACATCAGATTCTTTTTGTATGAATATGTAGACTTGTTGGTGTGGTTTGAGCACAGAGTAATATATTTGGGAACTTGACACCCAGAGGCTTAAGGTTTCTTCTATCTTCTATTTCTCCCTTAGCGTAACAAAATCCAGCCACAATTGAGCGGATTATAGTAATAAACAATCCAATAATCATTCTGCTTAATTGGCTACCAAGTAGCATAGCCAATAAATAGTAAAGAAATAAGGAAACTCCCACAGTAAATCCTTTAAATGCAAAAGTAGTTTGTGGTTGCACAGAATGTTTTGGGTCAAATCCCTTAGAAAAACAACGACAGTCCAGTTTAAAGGTCAATTTCTGTTATTTATTGCTGGGAATTACTTTTGTTTATTGGTCCAGCATAGAACCCTGTTTAAATGGCAATTTAATTGTACTGAACTTACTTCTCGTCTATTGGTTTAATCACAAACAATCAATGGTTATTTCTTGAGCTAACCAGGGCATCAGGTGAATTGAAGCAACTCCATGTTTGGTCCTTGCGAGGTAGATAGTTACTCTTTGATGTGACTGTTTTGTGAGAAGGGGATCATTATGCCTTGGAATTGCCTGAGCTCCGGTAATCTAATTATCTGGTCTGGTTACTAATCCTCCATGGTATTTTCCACCAAGCTACTGATATATAAAACAGAGTATTGAAAGCTAATGGTGCACTAGGCTGTTTCTTTGCCTGTGGAGAAACACAGATGGAGCAAAAAAACAATCTAAACCAATTTATTCACATCCACTTCATTCTGTAAGTGCACTGGCAGTTGATTTTGGCACAAAAAGCCAGGCCCAGATTTCAGGCTTGGACAAGGCCTTTGGGTCCTAGTGCGAGTGCATCGCTCCACCTCCATGCACACACATGCGATGGCGCCCTGGGGATTACACATATAGGAGTACACAAGGCCACCATTAGAAATTACAGGCCCCGTAAAACAAAATTTTTGGGGCCCCCTGGGCCTTGCCCACACTGGCGCCCAAGCCTCGCCCCAGATCCCGCCCACTCCACATCACAGTTAAAAGACCACACAGACATCAATGCTAAAAAAGTAACCCCCCCACACAAGTTAAAAAAAGCTATTGATGGTCAGGGCCCCCTTATAAGTTAAAAAAAAAAAAAAAACTTTGGCACCAGGGCCCCCAAAATTTTCAAAAAACAAAAACATTTGCGCCAGGGCCCCCCTTACAATTTAAAAAAAATTGGGGCCCCAAAGAATATTTTTTAAAAAAAACATTGGCGCCAGGGCCCCCCTTTCAAGTTAAAAAAAATTTGGGCCTTAAAATTTTTTTTTTTTTTAAAAAAAAAAAACATTGGTGGCAGGGGCCTATAGATTATTAAAATAAAAATGGCCAGGAGATTAAAAAAATAAATAAAATAAAATTGGCGTTCAGTAGAATTGAACTCAAGGCTTCAGGACTTCAAATTCGCCTCCTGTCGTGACTTTGGGTCTTTTCGCCACTTCAGGACTTAAATTTCGGCAGTTTTCGTGCCTTCGGGTATTTTCGCCGCTTCAGGACTTCAATTTCGGCTGTTTTCATGACTTTGGTTCTTTTCACCGCTTCGGGACTTAGGCAATTTTCATAGCTGCCGGTCTTTTCGCCGTTTCGGCTGTTTTCGTGGCTTCGGAACTTCGGCTTTTCAGCACTTTCACATTTTGCCCGTTCGGGACTTGAGAAGTGGCCGCATGGCTCGGGCGCTCTCAAGGGGGGCCCAGCTCTTTCAAAAGTGCAGCACTCCCGGGCCCCCCTTCATGCCCGGACCCGTGACAATTGTCCCCCCTGATGGCGGCCCTGGGAGTACATATCCCCAGTGCTCAGCCCCTACCGCAAGCAGAATCCTCCTTCTTCCTTTGTGTCCGGAACCCTTGTGTTGGCTCTGGTGTGTACACACTCAGCTAGGTGTGCTCGTGCCGGAGCTGACACAAGGCTTCTGGACGCAAAAGAAGGAGGATTCTGCTAATTTCGGCCCCGTCTGGCCATAGCCTTTAGGCAAGGGTGCTTCGCCAATGAGGCAAGTTGAGACTGTCGCCTCAGGCGGCAGCGCCCCACTAGGTAACAGGGGCAGCAAAAATGCTGCTTCTGGTACTTTAAGAGCAAGTTTCCAGGGGAGGGGGGGCAGCAGCAACTACTGCTGCCTCGGGCGGCGGAGGAGCCAGGATCGCCCCTGCCTTTAGGGATACCATATATACAATATATACAATATAAACAATGAAATGGTGATGTACTTGGGTAATCGAATAGAAGTTTGCTCACATCTGGTAACCAATAGCAACCAGTCCGATTTTTATTTTCAAACAGCAAACCAGTAAATGCTACCTGATGACTGGTTGCTGTGAGTTACTAGACAAGTTGCAAACGTATGACTATTAATTACATTACCTCATTAGATTTTTTTTTGTCAGGCAAGTCTTTTCTTCCAAACAGGGGTTTGAGGGGCACACACCTGGTTAATTTTCTTGGTTGATTGGGTGCACCTCCCGCAGTGTCCTTCCACACTGAGCCACAGGAATCAGAAGAGAAATGGGCAGCACTCCAGGGATGAATAAAACTTGCCTTTATTTACATACAGCAGGGCAGCATAGCAACGTTTCGGGCCTCGAGCTTGACAAAAGAGCCGTGCGAGGCTCGAAACGTTGCTATGCTGCCCTGCTGTATGTAAATGGAGGCAAGTCTTTTGTTTCAAAAGTTACAACAAAGAAAAGCAGGCAGGCCAATTCCTACTCAGGAAATCAGCAGAAAAGTGTCTTTAAGCTTCTAAAAATGAAATTTAAACTCAATATTTTCCATCAATAATAATGCCCAGCTTTCAAGTGCTAGTAGAATACAATGGAATTTTCAATTGCAATACACAATAAAATTTGTAAGAAAAGCTCTCAGTTATGAGCGTTGTATTTACTTACCACCTCTGAGAAAGCATTGTCCCACAGAATGGTGGCTTTAGCATTGTTGTCCTGGTTCCCGTGAACAATAACCACGACAGGTAGGGATAAGGCCTGCAAAGGAAAATAAAAATGAGTTACTTATTACAAGAACTTAAAGTCTATGGAACACTAAGAGGGCAGATTTATCAAAATGTGAGATTAGAGTTTGCCACAGAAAAACTCACCCACTTTCTATTCTTTTGTATGGGACTTTACAAATGTATTTATCAATGGGTGAAAGTCAGAGTTCACCATTTGATAAATATGCGTTTAAAAATCCCATAGGAATGAATAGAATGTGGGTGACTCTCATATTTTTTTCAAAATCTGTCCCATAGTCCACCAAATCTAATAACCACAGCAGCCAATTAGATAAGGTGACCAGTAAATGCTAGCTGCTGATGGGTTGCTAATCATTACTAGACCTGGTAGATTTATTAAATTACTGTATAGAGCTCAATTGGTACAATTTTAAAATTTTAATAAACATTAATTAATAACACGATTTAATGTGTTTCAAACCTACATGCACTTTGAGGGGGTTATTTACGTTATTTACTAAAGTCCAGTCAGGCTTTTTTTTTTTTAAACTTGAATTTTTTGGGATTTATTAAAGTCCGATGCTTCAAAAAGTCAGAATCCGAAAATCTGCTATCTCAGACCTGCCGAGGTTGTATATAAGTCAATGGGAGAGGTCACTATCCTTTTTGGAAGTTTCTGTGCTGGAATTAGCCTGAAAATCCAACTATTTCAGGTTTTTTCTGGCAAAAATCTTAAAAATCCCGCTTTTTGGGGAAAAGCCATAAAAAAGTACGATTCTGATAAAAAAAACTCCGTACGTTTCAGGTTTTTGCTTGATTTTATCAAGTTTCCCCCCAATTCAATTAAATCATGATTTTTAATGATAAATAAGGTCCTAGTTTGGTCAGACTTTTTTTATTTAAATCATCAAAATTTGGATTTTAGTAAAAAAACCTGAATCCTGAAATATTCAAGCTCTGTCTCCAGACTCCCCACAAGCACTTTTGTGAATAATGAATATGAATACATCCAATTTCATTTGATTCCATTGCATGAAGACGCAGAATGTACAGCAGTCCATAACTCTTTATAGTTTCACATTTCCTTTAATCAATTTGCCAATTCCGAACACCCTAAGCAAAGGTGCCTCTTGTGCCTTTTATAATTGTACTTCAAAAGCTTCACATTCCAGAACTGTTATGCCCCATGTCTAAACAGTACCTACTCTAGACCATTTCTCATGAACAGTGTAGTCTCTTATTAGAGGTTTAATGACCATGTGTGTCTGATACTTATTTCAGAGTGCTACATTATTATAAATAGCGATACGCGAAACTGCCCTGTTCTGCTTCAGTACCGGTAAATGATTGTGAAACTGTGGAACAATTCGTGAAATGCTGTTTCTTCGCTGCGTTTTTCTTGCTCCAAATTCATTGAGGTCAATGGGCTCTTTTTCTTGCACCAAATGCGTTGGAGTCAACAGTTTTTTTTTTTCTCTGCATTTATTCTTTGAGACAAATTGTCACGACTGGCACCCAATACCAGAACAAGTGCCAAGTACCCTGGTCTCGGCTCGGCTTCACCAGTAGTGTGACCACCGTTGGGCTTCGTGAGGAGCCCTCAGCTTACTTGGGTGCCACCTGGACTTAACGAGAGGTACAAGGTGAGATGTTCTGGCTGGCAAAGGGGCACGGCTGTTAGCAGAGTCTTTTTGGTCGAAGGTCAAGGTACAAATGGAGCAGGCAAGAGAATCGTCAGACAGGCTGGGTCGAGGCAGGCAGATAACAAGAATCGTCAGGCAGGCAAGGGTCAAACCGGGTTGTCAATCAAGGGGTTAAGCAGGAAGAGTTGTCGTAGGCAGGCGAGGGTCTGGATACAGAATGCAGAATAGTCAGGAACAGGCAGGGTCAAACACAGGTAATCAGACAGACAAGATACAGATCAGATGCACAAGGCTCAGGAAACCACTAGAAACAAGTTCTATCATGGGCAAGGGGCTGTACACTGAATGGGCCTTAAATAGCTTTAAAAACGTGCGCAAAAACGCGTTGGCACAAACACGCCAGCGCCTCTAAGAGGCTCGCAGGCACGCCGCGCATGCCCTAGAACCAACATGGCGCCGGAGCTAAGTACCATGCGGCGGGCGTCCCCGCCGATGGCGCGGCGGGCGACCCTGCTGCACAGGTAGTTTTTCTTATACAAATTCACTGGAGTCAATGGGTGTTTTTTCTCTGCATTTATTCCTTGAGACAAATGCATTGGAGTCAATGGGTGTTTTTTTCTCCTGTTTTTTCCCCCCAAGCAAAAAAAAAAACAAAATTTTTCAGGTGACACAAAACACATGAGAAAACACTGATATATACAATACAATATTTCACCACCCATGAATTTGCTAATTTTGTTTTTGCCGCAAAAAGTTTTATAGCTTCTTGTTTGTACAGGAATATATAGACTCCACTTTAGTTAAATAATTCAAAATTATTCTTTTCTCTGTAATAATAAAACAGGGTCTTTGTACTTGATCCTAACTAAGGTGTAATTAATCCTTATTGGAGGTACAGCAGTCCTATTGGGATTAAATCATTTTTTAGCAAATCCAAATTACTGAAAAATCCCTTATCCAGAAACTCAGCATTCTGGAAAACAGCTCCCATACCTGTATTTCATTTTTTTTTTTAAATACAGAATAAATCCTCTGTATTCACTTTCCTTATAATAGTAAGTGCATTTTAGGTCAGGGTTGTTTAATATATTAAAAGGACAAGATTGCATGTTTGTGCAAGTGTATTATGAGGTCACAGCATCAGTGCAGTACTGCTTTATAGAAAAACATAGTTATAATGGTGACCACAATTTCCCTTTTTAGCATTTAATAAGCAGCAGTTTGTTGTAGGTTTGTTCTAGGTTCCCTCTTTCCTATTTTCTGTCAGGAGATCCCCGAAATGGCAGCTTAAAAAAACTAACCCTTTAATACTACCATTTTAAAGGGGCAGTACACTTTACCATTTTTATAATTAGTTAAAAAAACTAGGGCTTGCTAATTGTTCTTTTTGTCTGGTTTAAATTAGAAATATCTGGGATATTCTCGGTTACATATTTGTTATTTCTTGGGCAGGGCAAATACTGAAATTGAAAATAGGGGGCTGATTTACTAAAACTCAAATTAATCTCAGTTTTTTTATGAAAACAAAGTTGACCAAACTCTCTTCCACAAAGATGAACTCATTTATTAATAACTATTTTCGAAAAAAATTCGAAGTGACAAAACGTCACAACATAAAAAGACATCAATTCGTATCGTACGATTGATCGACTTTTTCGGATTATCATATGAAAACCCCGACTTTATTAGAGTATCCAGTGCAGATCATGAGGTCAAGAAACAACTTCAGGAACATCTGCTATTGACTTCTTCATGACCTCGACAGGTTTGTCATGGAGTATTTTTGGATTTTTAGCAGCTTTGGGGTATAATAAATCTTGAAAAATGTGAGTTTCTTTCCATGAAAAGGAATATTTCTTGCAATAAATTTGTGCTTAACCAGGTTGTGCTTGCAGCCTGTCACTCTCACTGCCTGCACTTTTTCCTTTTTGCTCTTCTAATGCTGGACACGTAGCATTTACCATCTGACGAGCAGCTGAAGCAAACTGTGGTCTCATTGCAAAGAGATTCAGATCTGAAACCTCTGCTACCTCAACCAAGTGCAATTAGCTTCAGCCTGTTGTCAGATGGGAAGCTGAAGCACTAAATAAATGCCTAGAATTAGATCTGTGAATTATGAGAAGTGCCAGCTGGGGGTATTTCTGGCTCTGGAAATCCCCACCAAACACACTTCTGTAAGGGAAAACAAACCATATGAGCTCTACAAGTGCCGCCCCTCTCTGCCGGTCCCTGGACTGCCTTCCTAGTGATACACAAGTTTCACTTGAAGATCCTTGTACTCAAGAAGTTCTTATCAATTCAGCACCGCTAATTATTAAATACACACCCAGACATAACAACATTCAGTTGTATCCGTAATTCATTTCTGGTAAAATGTTTGTTTGTTTTTTAAATCTTGATTTATTTTGTTTATTTTTTTTTTCAAGCTTTTATTTTTGCTTTTTAAGAAAACAATTATAATTCGACCAATCAAACATCTAAATCATATAAAAGAGAACATGAAAAGTGAAAATAAAAAAAGAGTAGAACAAGAAGGAACAGATAAAGTAGAGATAAGAAAGAAGGGAAAGGGAGGGAGTTACGGTACATAATACACAGTAAACAATCAGCAGGTTAGCAGTGATATGAAGACTTTATCAGAATTTAGAACCCAGTATAAGTTTTTCTCAAAGCATAGGCTGCTTTATAGTATGGCAGTATTTCATTGAATAAATGGATTTTGGAATGTGGGAGGAAACTCACAAACACATTTTATACAAACTCAATGCAGAAAAGGCAAAGAGGAGAATTGAATCAAGGACCCCAGCATTACAAGGCAGAAGTGCTAACTAGCCACCGCCGTACTGCCCCATGAATACTCTTTGGGGCAGGTTTACTAAAGGGCAAAGTGGGCTTTTCTAGTGAAAATTCGCCAAAATGACAATTTGCAAGGACATCGCCAATTGACTTAAGGTGAAACGGACAATTCCCTAGTGAAAAAGCTCAACGCTAAAGAATCTTTGCAACATTTTGCCAGGCGAATTTTCACTCAATGAACTATCATTACCCACAAATTTATCAAAGTGCGAACTTTCCAATCCATTTCCCTTTTCGCTCGAGTCTGTTTCTCCAGGTTTTACCTGGGAATTGAAAAGATGAAGCTGCATCCTCAGCATTATTATGTCAGTGACATCATATCCCATATGCCAAAAAAGTCATAAAAAAAAAGACAAAATGCTGCCGTTTTTTCATATTTTAATGCAGGATTATATTTACAAGTTGTAACTTTTAAATACAAGGTATTTACACATTTGAAGCTCATGCCGCATTTGTTTTAGAGTGGGCTCATGTCTTGGACAATAGAGTATTTGTTTTGTCTTTATATGGATTCATTGGACATTTTGAACAATAAGTGGCCACTTCCAGCACTAATAAAGATATATATTCCTAAATGTACCCGCCATATTTAAATTGACGTAAACGTATGTGTGTTAAGGCAATTTCCCTAGGAAGAAAGTAACGCTAGAGAAAATTTGCTTAGAAATGTTCATGCTGACAAAGTTTCACCAGTGAAACGAAGCCAGCATTTGCTGAGACGAAACTTCACACATTGATAAATACACGTATTCATTGCAAAATAGCGTGAAGTATGGTGACGTTTCCCGAAGTGGAAATTCGTCCCCTTTAAAAGAAGTTATAGATACAAAGTACTGTTCTTGCAATTCTGTTACTGAGAGAAGGCTATGGAGCAAGCTGGGGCTTGTTAACAGTTATCAGTTTTCCCATCTGGGTCCATTGAGAGAGCTGAGGGAAAGAAATCCAAATTACAAACTACAGATATCTGACTGCAGTTTCAACATGCTTCTGCAAGTCACATGCTCAGGCAAGGCTCAGCAAGGCACTAAAACCACATTACTTAAAATATTAGCAATATTTTTTAACATTATAAATCAAACTAAAGCACAATTTATTCAGAAAAAAACAAACCAAGCAGAATCTAAAATGATGTATAAAAGTGCAATCAGAGGCCAAATATTATAATAGAAAACATGACACATAAATGGAAATAAATATAAAAAAAAAAGCATTATGCACAAATTACAATTTTTATGTATACAACAGAGACCAGTGGTGTATTAATTATTTAAAGCAGATGAGTAGGGAAACCATAGAGTCTAGGTCCCAACATCTTGAGTTGGAATGAATGAAGGTTGCAGAGGAGAATACAGCTAGGATAATTAAGTTGGTTGGTAAGGGTTATATTTATTTACAGTACATGTGTTTTTGCACAGTCTTTTCATGAATCCCTTCTGTAGTGTATCCGTGATTAGAGATTCAGCAAAAGGCAATGCGTTTCATGCATATGCCACATCCTTGATGCAACTTAATTGCAAAAATGCTTTGATCATCCCTTTTTGCCTTTTGTTGAGGGATGCCTTTTCTTTAGCACGCCTTGCCTGGGTAGATTCTAAAGCATATTGCCCATAAAGACTTTGAACTGAAACTGTTCAAATATAGGCCATCCTGTTGCCGGTTGATGGAGGAGAATGCGTGCTAGTTTCTGTATGGCATGATACACGTGGGACAAAGATAGAACAAAGCATAGCTTTCTTGTTCAGTTGACTGCTGGTGTGACCAAAATGGACTTCTGAGTCTCCAAGCAGCTCTTTCATGGAACAAAACAAAGAGAGACACATAGGTAGTCAACTTCAGAATTGTTGAAGCAACAAAATAAAAATAATATATGAGCTGTTTCTGACCTTAACAATAAAATTAAATAGGTATTATCAGTCCTACTATTTCTATTAAAAGTATGTTATCTTAATTGCATTTGTTTTGATTGTGCCACCAATATTAATAAAGCTGTGTCAGTAATACAAATATACCAAAAACTGAATATTGTTAAAATGTATGTGTACCTTGGATAGTGGGACTGGTTGCTCTAATCTCGTCTCCCCGTGTTGCTCCTCTGTGTTGCATTCCACATGATGTTCAATTCTTGCAAGAGGACTGGAATATTTAACATTGATCCTTATGACATTTCCTGATCGGCAGTGATTAGCAGCTGGTTAAAGTAGTATTGTCTAGGGATATCCATGCCACCTGCAGAAGGGCGTACTTTTTTTTGAGGCCTCTATTTATTGAGTAATTTTTCAATGACAATTGGATATTTTACTTTTTCCAAATTCTATCTCTGCAGTTGGACAAATAGACACGAATACGTTTGTCATTTCTTCCTACGCCTTTTCATTTTCCACGAACTTCTCTAACCAAGAAAGCACTCAATAAAATTCATCAAATTCCCTCAGAAACTCATGCTCAGATTTACATGGTATGATGCTAGATACAATATGTCCTAAATGTATTGTTTCAATGTGAGGACAAAAAAACGTGAAGTTTAAGCTCTGACATTTACTATATTACACGCACAGTCCAGGACAGCTGAGGGGATCACTGGGCCTTCAAGAAAGATGACAATGTGGTGCCCAATGGAATAGTGACCTGAGCCAATTGCAATCAAGTAAGAGTGATTATTTTCACTGTGTACCTAACAATTTGTCACCTCCAAATGAATAGCATTTTATTTGTCCTTTAATGACACACAAGGCAGAAGTGCCAGGGCATGCAAAGGGCAAAGGAGTGTGTACTTAATGCTAGCTAAATTAACAGGGATACTGTCATAGGAAGACATGTTTTGTTTTTTTCAAAACACATCAGTTAATAGTGGTGCTCCAGCTGATTTCTGCACAGAAATCCATTTTTCAAAAGAGCAAACTGATTTTTTTTAATATTTAATTTTAAATTCTGACATTTTGTCTCCCAGGAGTCCCCAGTCATGTGACTTAAACTTCAGTCACTCTTTACTGCTGTACTGCAAGTAAGAGTGATATCACCCTCTTCCCTTTCAGCAAAACAATGGGAAGGTAACCAGATAAAGACTCCCTGGTACATATAAGAACAGCAATCAATGGTAAAAATCCATGTCCCACTGCGACTCTTTCAGTTACTTTGAGTAGGTATTGACACAAAGTGGTTTCTGTACCCAAGGTAATGAAGAACATTTTCTGCTGATGGTGAAACGTGGAATAAGTATCCTGTGATAGTACTCCAACAATTATATGAAAACGTCCCCGTATTATCACATAGCCCTGAAATTGGTCAACATCAGTTAGTTCTAAAGGTGGCCAAAGACGTAACACTTACAATCTTTCTTGGAAAAGATCTTTCCAAGAAAGATAGTTTGTTTCAATACATTCTAACTGTATCTGACAATTCAGCACTAACAGTGGCTGATGTTTGGGTGCCTTCAAAAGCACCGATCAAAATTTTCCATCCAGCCTGATCAACGAGTCGACTGATATCCAAGTCTTCCAAGCATTGATCAGACACTCTTCTGTACCTACATGAAATATTTACCCAGCAAAAGAGTAACAATAGCAATCAGGCATTGTGGGCACATACTTGTATGTGGAACGTTGTGTTTATGGAGTTCAGGTTGAATTCAGCTATAAACAGCACAGCGCATTTCTCTTCCGTTACTGATTCGGAACCCTTTCTCTCACACCGTTTTATCTTCTTCAGCAACTGGAGGAATGAGAAGTACATATCAGAAATAGGTTTATAAAATGCAGGTTAAAAAAAAGCAGAACAAGGGATCAGTTTTCTTGAGCGTTTGTTCTGCTCTATCTGAAGTTCTCAATAATTCTACTTAACTAGGCTAGCCTCAGTGTAAAACATATTAATGTAATATCAATACCTCTTGTAAGTAATAGAGAACCATATAAGCTCAGGGAACACAGATACATACATCTAGTTAATGATGTGCACTCCATTAGGGAAAGTATGTTAAGTTAGTTAAGTAGTAGGCAGTAGGGGTCATTTATGATACCCTTTGGCATAAGTGCAAGAACAATGAGGGGGCAGGGGGGCAAGGGCACACTGAGTGCTCATTCTGGCAGCACTTCTGCTTTGGGGAATGGCTGGCATTGATCAGAATTTATCTATGTATTTGTTTGTGTCCATTTATTACAATATTGCTTTTCTTTTATTTCTTCCACTTTGCTTAGTTTACTGGATAACATACTGCCAGGACTTTATCAACCAACCCCTTATTTTGTTGGCTATGGCAAGGTTTTTATTTAGAGCAACTGCACACAAGGAGATTAGTCGCCCATGTTACATCTACCCTTCTGCAGGTGACTAATCTCCTCCCAGGGCTTTCCCACTGGCAATATTCTACATCAGTGAAGGTTAAAACATATGTGACGCTTCGTTTTTTCCAAAGTCGTTCGAAGTTTGCAGCAACTTCAGCTGGCTTATCTTTTTGGGGCTTATGTAATAAAAGGCACTAAGTTTGCCCAGGAGCAGCAACCCAAAGCAACCAATCAGTTGGTATAAAAGCAAACATCTTATTGGTTGCTATTGGTTACTGCTCCTGGGCAACCTTAGTGCCTTTTATTACATATGGGGGTTTGTGTGCCATTGCCCTTAGACAACAAACCATATAACACATCATTGCAGCTTATGTGTATATTTCAAATGTGTTGCTTTGTTTTACTGTCAACAATTGCTGTTATGTGCCCACTGTATCATACCAGATTGCATAGTTTTTGGCATATAATAACATATAGTACATATAGTAGGTCAGATATACACTTATCGATGTTCATCTGTAGAATAGGAGCAGCATAGTCTGAAACTGATTGATAAAGTAGCATGGGCAGAGGAATTAAAATAAGCAGTTGAAGAAGATGAAGAAAGAGAGGAAAGGAAGGAAAGAAACATAACAAAACAAAACAACAAAGGCAGGACATAATGGTGACTATGGACCAAATGGCTTAGGAAGGGTAATTGAAATGGATTTAAAACGATCGTGTTACCTTATGGAATGGGATTGATCGCAAAGGTAGCAGTCATGTTGTTTTTATTTGCATTTGGAAAGTAATTTAAAAAGTGTTTTTTTTTTTTTTTAAATTAGCATCTAGAGACCTATGGTGTCAGATTGTTATATGTTCTGTTACAGATACAGCAAAATTTAGAGATGGTTATTCATCTGAGGGGTGTCTCTAAATTAATGAATAGATGGAACCAGGGATATAACATGAAGTGCAGATAATGGCATAATCAAAGTTGATTCTTGTATTCATCCTACCAAATTTTTGAAAACAGCACCACACGTTTTGGAGTTTGGCGCAATCTCCAGGACAGATTTCCCATTCTCAATATCACCAGCGCCCTCACTGCAATGAGAAAAATTATTATTATTTTTTTTGTGTTGTTTACTGGAAAAATAAAATTGTTGCTGTGTTAGGAAAGTGATGATAGTCGAGCAATATTGACTTTGGAGAGAAATACAGAACACTGGTGTATCATTATTAATATAAAGTTTAGCATTTTATTCTAAAACCTTCCTTATGACAGTAATAATTCCAATCTGTTTTAACACTCTCTTTGTAGTGCCCTGGGATTCTTCTGTGACCAGAGCAAATACTTGTTTAATCCTGGCTGGATGCCATTTACATGGAACAGTGACAAACTATAGCAGCAAACCAGTGTTGTTGTATATGTGGGTGGTTTAAAAAGATCATTAATAACACCAAAAACAGGGTCATTGCCTTCCTTGGGCTAAACACAAAGAGGGCCACAGGAATGTGGAGGGAGAGAGTGGACTTTTTCTGTGCCTCTGCCAGAATGGCCTGCAGCTTAGATCTGTCAAGTCTTTGCAACCAAGGAAACCCAACTGTGCCAGGGAGAAAATAACCTCCCTGATATATCAGCACATATCTTAGAATAATAGTGAGCCTTTTAGAAACTAGTGTGGGCGGAGCGTTGTTAATAAGTTGAGCTGAGCATTAACACAGGAAGGAATAATAGGGGGTCTATTTATTAAACCTCAATTTTTTTCTTGTCGGATTTTTAAATGGGAAAACTCGAATTTTTAGAGGAATAAAAAAAAATGTATTTTTTTTTTTTTTAGAGATTTATTCTACTCCAAAGCTGCTAAACATCCGAATCCGAAAATACACTAGCTAATACTTGTTGAGGTCATGAAGAAGTCAATGGCAGATGTCCCTGAAGATGTTTCTGCTCTGGTTTCCGTAAGATAATCCTAAAAAGTTGGGGTTTTCGAGCGACAATTCGAAAAAAACCAAGGAATTCGGGGGTCACTTCATACGATTTAAATATCGCACGATTTTGTCAAGACTTTTCAAGCTGACTTTTTGATAAATGAGTTAAATTTGTGGATGGGAGTTAGGTTGATTTTGTTTTAATAACTTAAAAGACTTAGATATAGGTATAGGATCCATTATCTGGAAACCTGTTGTCCAGAAAGCGTTGAATTACAGGAAGGCCATCTCTCATTATAAGTAAATAATTCTAATTTTTATTTTCATTTCCTTTTTCTCTGTAATTATAAGACAGTACCTTGTACTTTATCCAAGCTTAGCTGCATAAATCTACGTTAGTAGCAAAACAATCCTATGGGATTTATTTCAAGTTTAAAAGTTTTTTTTAAGCAGACATGGTAATCCAAATTACACAAAGATCCCTTATTCAGAAAACTCCAGGTCCCATGCATATCAGATAATAGATCCTATACCTGTACTTAGTGGGCAAGCAGGATGGGCCAACTGGTTATTTTTATGTTAATCTTCATTGTATCAAGTTCAAGTCCATCGCTAACCAATGTTAAAGTGCAATAACATGTATCTATTCTCATCTAAATAGCCTATAAATCACATTTGGATCAATGTTTGAAAGGACAATAGGGAATGAAACAAGAAACACTGTTGCATACTCACTTCCAGGACTCCCCGATAGGTGTCTGATAGAGCTCCTGTGCTTTTTTTTCAGTTATGATAGTTGCCCTCACTACAGGCATTTTGGGGGAACTACTGAGTAGTCGAGATCCAAGCAAGAAGTTCACGCTGGCTTGGAACTTTGACTGTGTCTTCAGCACTTGTGGGGGCTGTTTGTCAACCAAGAGAGAACTATAGACAACACAGAAGGGAACAAATATAAAACATAGCAATTTAAACATTCCTAACAATAGGGCTGTTCAGATCGACACACTGGATAACCATATTTGATTCTAATTTGTAAATTACATGACTATTTCCCAAATAACTGACATTAACGTCCATATTGAGGTTCTTTTTAAATAGTCGAAATCTATACATTTCTATATCTATAGCTCCTCTATGAGCATCCTGACATGATTTCTGTCAAATGTAATGCTGGAACATGTGGTCTGAGCTGCTGCAGTACAGTGTCCAGTGAGTGTGAACCAGACTTTCACTGCTTTCATTGCTTTCATTTGACCTAATGACTTCTACAAGGAGACTGACTGGCGTTCATTTGCTTTCTCATAATGTATGCAGAAAGGGGGTAAAAGGAAAATCAAGCAAACTGACTTGTTTCTATTGTTCATGGGTCAATGTGCTCCTAGTGATACGTGAAGTGATAGTGACTATAGTGATAGTGAAGTGACTATCAAGCGAAGTGTGCTTGACTTTAAGGGCAGAGACACATGCGAAGATTCGGGGAGACTTAGTCGCCTGGCTAACTTCGGCCGACATCGGAAAACGAAGCGTTCTGAGCAGCATCCCGCCAGCGATTTCGATTCTAGCCGGCAGGAAGGCAGTTCAGGGAGATTAGTTGCCCGAAGAAGAGGCAATTTGTCACTGGGCGCTAAATCTCCCTGAATCTTCACATGTGTCTCTGCCCTTATATGAATGGCAGCTTTGCCAGTCTAGGATTGGGAAGTTCACGGCATATAGTAAAGGACATAGCCTTAAAAACCAATGTAGACTACACTACAAATATAAAAAGAGCAGGAAAAATTAATTAATAACTGCTCAAGGTAAGATGCAAATGTAATAAGTAGTTTTTGTTAGTCTGTCAGTTGGGTACACAATAAGTTGGGGACACAATAAGTTTCTTTACTTAAAGAATGAGTAGAATGAGTAGAGCTGGTGCTCACTTTTGCTATCACATAACACTGATAAATGGGAAGATAATACTCAGGCATACAAGATTAAGTGACATACTGTACAGAAATGAAAAAAGAGACCTTGTAATGAGAGTCCGAAGGGAACTGTTCATGTTTTCAGGAAGCCCTGATGGCACCTCCTCCCCCAATAAACTAAAGTCCTTCAATGCTCGATCAATATCTTGAAACATTGCAAATATTGTTTCCATTCTGCAAAGAGAAAAGGCAAGGTACTAGGCATAATAGAAACACACGCAAGCATAGCTCTAAGTATTCTAAAATGTTTCTCTAAGAACTAGTTTGTACAGGTCTCTCAGCTAAGTCTTCCATTCTGCACTGGTATAAAAGCATTTAATGGGGCTCAGCTTTTTAAATGTGTTTATAGATGACTGTCAATGTAATGTAGTGTTGATAATACATAATTATAAGACAGTACAGTTGGAGCTGAATGTCTCTTTATCTGATTGGCAGGAGCAAATAGGGAACAGGGCTAATAAATTAAAAGCTATGTATGTTACATATATATTTTCTCTATAGTGTATATATCCATTAAGTGTTACCTTTTTTTCATATATAGTGCTCCCTCTTTACAGTGCCATGTATTTTTTATCCTTTATTACCATCAGGTAGATAAACATTAAATAAACAATGGAGGAAATTTAGAGGGCCCTTATTACAAACACTGAGAAATTATTGCATTGATAAGATTATTTGAGAGAAGTGCTGATTACTTTAAAAGGGACATAAACCATTTGATGAAGTGGCCAACTTCTGTAACAGCAGGAATGTTTCAGGGGTTGGTACTTGGCTACTGTTAAGCAGGCATAAATATAGTATTAAATAGTCAGCAGTTCTGTATTGTTAAACAGATCATTCTTTTACATTAGAGTGAATGAGGCATGGAGGCTTAGCAATGGATTGAAAACAATTCCATTGTAATTGAAGTGGAAGTGGAAATAATGTCATTTTAGCATTCTTAAAGTAAAAATGATTATGCAATAAACTCCTTCAATATGGTTTTAATTGCCTTGCAGAAGAATTTCAACTTGCTTACCTTTCCTGCAGGGGAATCAGATTCTCATCAAATGGGGCACCATTCCCTGCAAGCTGTTGCTGTCTTTTCCAGATACTGATCCTTTTAAGGGCCTGAGTTTGAGCACTCTCCAAAATTTGAAAGTATTCCTTTACGAGCACTTCCCATTGCTATTGAGAAAAATATATATTTATTTATATGCCCAGTATTTAACACTGAGCGGCAAGAAGAGCAGCCCAATAACTGAACAGATTAACAACAATGCTAAAATAATAAGGATGTGTAACTGCAAGGATTGCACAATGGCATTTTAGGTTTTTTGGTCTGACACAAACCAGCACAGTCTGGGAGTTCCCTAAAACCTGTCACAGATAGTTGTGCATGGCTGTATTTTAAGACATATTTTAAAAATACACATTAAAGCATGCCATACTTTAGGGTAAAATAAAAACATCAACGTGTGCCACACAATTGTATCAGATTTAGCAAATCTCTCTGCAGTACTTCCCCTCAGTATGTTTCTCTCTCAGTCTGCACATTCTATTAAAAAGTCAATGCTTATAATGAGGCAGTAAGTGAAGGTTTTCTATTTGTGTTTCAAGTGGAACCATTATGTTCCTTTAGCAATGTATTCATTGCTAGGGATGTAGCGAACTGCCGTTTATGTGTTCGCGAACGCCGTTCGCGAACACCGGCAAAAAATGCGAACAGTTCGCGAACTGTTCGCGAACTTCGAACATCCGAAAATCGTTCGATTCGAACGATCGAAGGATTTTAATCGTTCGATTTTCGTTCGAATGGAACGATTAAAGCCATTCGATCGAATGATTTCATTCAATCCAATGGCTTCGATCGTTCGATTCGAACGAAAATCCTTCGATTTTAGCGATCGAAGGAATCGAATGGTCGAATGGTCGAACGATTTTGACGCGAACGCCTATTGGCGAACGTCGTGCGACGTTCGCGAACTTGCGGCGGACGCGAACAGCCGATGTTCGCGCGAACAAGTTCGCCGCAGAACAGTTCGCTACATCCCTATTCATTGCATCATTCAGTAGCACCAGAAGGGTCCCTTGTTGAATCTAAATGTAAGTGGTTACACCAAGTAGTGCAAACATTTAGATAACTGCCATCCTACTATAAACCTTATGGTAATATGCAAGTATGCATGCACAGAGATTGGTGCTATAAAGCAGGTGCTAGTTAATGAGCCTAATGCAACTACTCCTTCTATGATTAAACCTCATACTTAATGCAACGTTACCATATGTAGACTTGCCACGTTGTGCATTTGATTGTGAAAGCCCATGTTCTTCTTTGCATCTCTTAACTGTTGTTGAACCATTGTAACTTGCTGTAACTTATGCTTTAGCTTCATTATCTGAACATTGAACTGCATTTCCTCCTTTCTCTGGTTGAGGCTCACGCTTAAGCGTGGAACCTAGATGGAAAGAAATTGAAAAAAATAGAAAGCAGTGACAACCTGAAACTATTATTAGGATATAAAAAAAGACTGCTGGTCCTGGCTTAAGGATATGCACTATTGATTTCTTGTGCAGATGGTCTGTTTGGCAACAGAGGGGTCATTTATCACTGGTCAAACAGTTGCAAGCTGCCATGTTGTTCAGACTTTGCACCCTGCCCCACCAATCAGGTCCACCATCAGGGGGGCACAGGGGCAACAGTTGTCCTGGCCGCATGGGTTTTTGTGTCTTAGGGGGGGCCTGGCCATGCTTCACTTACTTGATTAGCTGGGCCCCCTGCTGTCAGCGTGCTGCAGGACTCAGAAGGAGCTCAGGTGCATGCATGATTTTTCTCCTATTCAGTTCTCTGTACCTTTATAAATCCTGGCAATGCTGTACAGGGATTGGATGGTCGAAGTAGGAACTTCCCCTCCAGCCTATCCAATCCCAATGCAGCTTTACCGGAACATAAACGTCAGTGACCAATGAGGGTACAGAGAGACAGAAAAATCATGCATGCACTGGAGCTTCTGTCCTCTCTTCTGAAGCTTGCAGCAGACACTACATTTACCAATAGCATAAAACCATTGAAAATGTGTAATGAATATATATTGTAATGTCACTTAGAATTATATATATTTTTTTCATTATGCAATGAAGGATGAAGGACCCTATTAATCAGGCATATTTCTGGGTTTGCAGAAATATTTTGGACAGCAAAAAAGAATTTAACCACAACACCGAACCTCATAGTTAGGGAACCTATGCAACAGAAGGAACACAGACTGGGTGTCCCAGAAGGGTCCTGGCTTATGGATATTGTCAAATTATATTTGTAAAATTATAATCTTACTTAAAGTTTTGGTTACCAAATTGATTTTGCTGTTGAAGGCCCAACCACTTTTATTTATAACACTACTTTACGTCTCTCAGATTTCATACATAGGCTATAACAATATCACTGAAAACTATGCAACCATGTAGTAAATCTTATCATATCTTTGGTTTAAATAGAAGAGGGGGATGGTGGTTAGCACAGCTTTTCCAAATGGTATGCGTCCAATTCCTTAATAGTTGCTCTGTGCTGCAACTGCTGCAAATGATCCAAGTATAGGAGAAGGAAGAGGAACTCCAGCAGTATTACTGCAAACAACTTTTTATTCCAGGCAGTGGTTAACGCAACATGTTTCGGGTTCAATACCCTTTATCAAGTGAATAAGGTCCTTATTCACTTGATAAAGGGTATTGAACCTGAAACATGTTGTGTTTACCACTGCCTGGAATAAAAAGTTGTTTGCAGTAATACTGCTGGAGTTCCTCTTCCTTCTCCTATCTTTGGATCATATCTTTGGTTTATTGATAGGCCACTGAACATTTTCTCACATCTGTTCTAAGCGAATAATGTGAAAATATCTCTGTACTGTAAAAAAAAAAAAAAAAAAAGTTAACTTTCAGCTGCAAACAAGACAAAAAGGGGAAACACCATGTGTACTTGGTGAGTAAAACACAGAAAGGAGATCATGTTTGTTCTTTAAAAATTTAAACTTACATGATAATCATGTTTTGGAATGTACATTCTTAGGGTTGACACTATTCACCTTATAAAATTGAGTCATGGAGTGGATGTATATTTTGTGATAAAATTCTGTTAAAAATTCTTTGCGTAAGAAGAATGCCTTATCCCCCACATATTACTACTTTAATGAGAGCAGTTGTACTACTTGAGAATGTTTGTGAGAATACCAATAAACCATGTAAAAAGAAGGATTGAGATCTAAATTTTACTCATGGCCAACACTTAGCTGATAACAAGGTTATTTTATCCTGAAAACCCCAGATCCTGAGCATTCTGAATAACAGGTCCAATACCTGTACATTACCTACTGGACCAGATTAAATACCATGATAATGTTATATCTTATCGGGGAGGTTCAATTGAGGAGAAAAAAACAACTTTTCTCCCAATTTCATTCCAGTTTTTCCCATACCTCAATAGAGTTCTCATTGATTTGCATCTGGCTCTATGGGACAATCTGGAATTGAAGTAGATTAGATATTCTTTTCTCATAAAAATGGATCTGGCCCATTGTACCTGCATCCAGTCTCAGAGCTATGCAATAAAAGTGTGTTCAGGATCTCTAGACTAAGGTTCAGAATTAACGGCTTAATCTGCCATTGTGCACTTGGAATGCCAAGGCACAATAAAAGACAAACACAAATAAAAAAAAAAGGGAAATTTGAAGAAAACGTGTTAAATGTTGTATAATCTGTGGACAGTGTATTAAACCTAATTTATCTATCCAGCTTACATACTAAGAACTAAGTCTATATTTTGATATCATTAGCTACGGATAAACACAAAAGCTTATGACCCTGAAGAAGCCAGTTACCCGGCGAAACGCGTTGGGTGGCATCGGTGGACTGTGGGGGACCAGCTCCCACAAGCTCCCTACGTAGCTAGGTAGAAAAGTCTGGGAAACTAACGGAAGGGAGGTGTGGGTAGCTTGGAGGTTAATACTATTCAGCAAAGTGTGCAGTCACCTAACCAGATCACTTAGATCTCTTGCTCGCTTTGCTCTTGGTGGCTAAACTGTATTTTTGGGGCGGTGGTTACACCCGACACTGCCGTTGATTTATAATCCCTTGTTAGGAGAATAAGAGGGTGTATAAGCACTTGGAGAAATATAAAGGGTGCAATAAACTCATACCCCATGATCGCCATTTCACAAGACTGTGACTGAATTGTTAGCAGTCCGTATACTCTCCACGGTTCCTTCCTATGTGCTTTTAATTTTTGTGTATTTTATGGACATTGTCCAGCATCTCTGGGGTTAATCTACAGAGGTGGGTCATGTATATTGGTCAGCGTGTGCTTTTTAACCAAATAAAAATAAATGTTGTGTTTTATTAATTTAATGACCTATAGCACCTGAACTGGTTAACTGGGGGACTGCAGGGTGGATACAACAGTTACAATGTATCCTACCCTGTAACTCCTCAATTGTCAAGTGGTTTATACATTTATAGTTATTTAACCTGCAGGTGCACTGATACATTGTTATATCACATGGTTACTCTATCAGCTAGTAAACACAAAAACTGCAGCATTTCCTTCCTAAAATTCATTTGTTTCCATGAATCTATGCAACATGCATGTTTACCTGTTTCAAGACCACCGCCTTTTCATTTTCCAGAAGACATTTAATCTGCAGCACTGTCTGCACTGAATCCTGCTTTGATATCCTCTGCATTCACAAATGAAAAACACAATCAGCAAACGAGAAATAATCAAATCTGTCTGTATTTAAATAAACACATTTAGAAAACGAGTGAAATGTAATTTGTTGGAAACCTATTTACCTTAAATTGCTATATTTGATTAGTTGGAGCTATAAATATAAAGGATAATAGTAAAATGAATAGTTTTCTTGTTAGATAGAAGTGAAAGATGTCATGTGTGGATATTTGCAACCACATACAATCCAACAGGGGACCCACTATTGCTAAATATTCCATAAGTTAAATGTATTGCTGCCCCTTATCTGTGGAATTCCATCCATGAACTCTACCTCAGCCTCTCCAAAACTAAAGTGAGATACTACATCTTGGCACATGGTATCTGGTCAGTCTTGACACTCATGGGCCAGTGCTCCAGCCATTGGAAATATCAGCACTTATTACAATTCCTTTGTGTAACTTTCTGCAGGAACCTCTGCTTGACACTTTTATATACAGTATCCATAGTCTAAAAAGACAACTGGGTTCATTTACTAATATTTTTTACCCACAATGCTCCTTGCATTCATGGATTTGCTCTTGTTGGCTTTTGGTACTCCCATAATGGTGTAAAAGAGCTTCAACCCCCTCCAATTGTAATGCTACATGCATGTGGCAAAACTGCTTACTGAATGGAGGGGTGGAACATTTATTAGAGGTTTGTGGGTGCCTCTTGGCAAGAAGGCAAAATGGGGTCTGCAGCACTTAACCCTCAGATCACAGTTGCATTAACTATGGACAGGGACACAAGTGTTTGCTTCCATTTAAGAAAACACCAACTTCTACAAATGAAACTTGAAAGCAGCATGTTTTAATCAATGTTCCTAATAGTATCTGTGGGTGAACCAGGGACAATTAGATATTTCAGTACAACAATACATTTAGAAGAAATACTCTACTATGAATAAAGCCAACACGGTTTTCAGAGCCAATATCCCAGGAACTCTTGCAGCAATAAGTTATAGACCGATGTTTTAAATTCCTTGCAAAAAACATCAAAAATATAACTTTGCTTAACACCCCTACATAACCCCTATAACTTTGCTTAACGGAGAAGGAAAGGCTTGGAGTACTTGGGGTGCCAAATGCTAATACCCCCAAGTGAATATATTCACTTACCTGAAACTCAGTGCAAGTGCTCCTATCAGCAGAAAACTGCCCCAGCCCAGGGTTATACCAGTGAGCACCACAAAGCGATCTTCTTCTGTCTTCCTCTGTAGCAGCACTAACCTGTACTTTAGTGCTGCTATGCCCAGTTCCTTCCTATCTAGTATTCCACCAACTTCATCTTGTTTTGCCTATACATTGTCTATTCTGTTCTGCTTTGTTTCTAGTGGTTCAATTGAATAGTCTATGCTTGCACCATACTGTTCTAGTTTCTAGTTTCTAACTCCATCCTGTCTCCGAATCCCGTTTTGGTAGTAACCACCTTCCCCAAACCTTCTTTATTTATTTCAGTCTCTGTGGTCTCCACTTACAGATAACTGACAATGTGGAACTAGGAGAACTAGTGAAATAGAGCTTTCAGACATGAACTCATACAGGATCCCTGTGCATCAGATAAAAGCTACTGTAAAACTTCTCTTGGGGCTGTAAAATAAATCAAATGATTTCACTTTCCGTGAGACACATTAATACACTTTAGATAAAGGAGTATAAGATCAAGATGCTTTATTGAGGCACTCTAAATAAAGGAGAATGGTGCTTCATCTGCACAATCCTGTATAAGTGCAATGACACACTTGTTTTGTTGACAATGATGTACTGTAAGTGTACATGACATGTGCAGGGGAGAATGTATTTAGTTGGGAATCTGGCTGAAAATAGCAGAAGAGAAAATAACCTAAAGTCTGAATGTCGGAATCCATATATTGAACAATCCTGGTCAAAGCCAAATAAGCTGGTTCAAGAACTAGACCAACATCAGAATTGATTGAGACCAGAGAATCATAGAGAATAGTTAGGGGGATCTTTTCTTTTTCACAGACCAAATGGAATGTAAAGGGGTGCTCATTGTGTTATCTGTAAATATGATTGGCAAAGTAAACAAGTTGGCAGAGGCTTAAATATTCACAAAATAGAATATTTGGTATATACAGTGAAACCTTTTAGTCCTATTTATTTTGGTATTGTTGGGTTACTTTCCCTTTAACAAAATGGTGGTAATCTTTAAATAGAACAAATAGAGATGAAGTAGGAGGAATTTAAGAATCTTTGTAACAGTGAGTAGTTTGCCTGATGAAGATTTTATAACTGAAACGTGAAACAAACAACAATCTGAAGACCTTGTTTACAATAATAATACTGCTTAATAAGATTTAAAGCCTGTTGGTGGAACTCATGCACAAGGTAGAACACAGCTCCATCTTTGCAACCTCACAGGCAGGGTCAGAACTAGAGGAAAGCAGAAGAGGCACTCTTACGCACACGCAAGAGGAGGGGCTATATAGTCCTAGGGCGCCCGGCCGACTTGGTAAGGCACTGCTCACAGGAGAAGCAGAAAGTGATCTTGAGCAGCACAGAACATTGGGGGGACACAGCCAGAGTATTTGTGGGTGATAAGGAGTGAAGCATATGAATAGCTGGTTTGGTGAGATCTTTTCATACTGTTTTAAGGCAGGGGATGCCCATAAGGAGCCTGGTAGTGCCCTTCACATTCATTTGGAAAGTTTATTCATATACAAATTGCACACATTTAATTCCCCGGGGAAACTGTGACCAATTTTCATCAATTTGTTCACCTATCAGCTGCTATTATGATATCATTAAAGTTATGTGAGGTTGTTGAACTGTAACTCATAGCTATGTGGCTGCATGGGCCCTTTTAAACAAACTTTGGCTGCTGTTTGCCTTGGTATTTTGAACAATTGTGTCCGCTGGGAGCACTGGCACTGCGAACAACACAGCATGAAACTGTGGTAAATTTCCACTTCCATCCGTTTTTCATTAAGTATTGCCACAATTAAGATACCACACAAGTAATGAGAGGTTGCTGAACTGTAACTCACAGATACTTGACTGCACTGTCATTGTGCAACAATGGGAAGTTGCTGAACTGTAACTCACAGTAACTTGACTCAGATGCGAGCCAGGCCGGCCGGGCGCCCTAGGCAACCCAGCTGGCCAGCTCGCCGCCCTCCTTCCCCTGTAGCTTGTTCACGTGCATGCACGGTGACGCTTGTGCGTGCAAAAGTGCTGAGCATGGTCCAGTCTAGGGGTAGGCAGAAGAAGTCGCTGCCCAGCTCCCCCCAATTGTTGCGCCTTAGGCAGCTGCCTCTTCTGCCTACCCCTAGTTCCGGACACTGCACTGGCATCTTAAGAAACCAAGGCTGCTGTTTCCACTGGTACTTTGAATAATTGTGGCTGCTTATTACACTAGCACTTTAACAACTGCGGCTGTTGATTTCCAGGTACTGTTTGAGGGCCCCATTTCTTGCTGAGGAATTTTGAAAACGTTTTAAAATTAATTTTATCAGATACTTTTGAATTTTGAGTGGCCTTATGATATAGTCTTATTGTATTTTATATTTTGAATGTGTATGAATTGGTAGACTGGCAAGTCACATAACTGGTTGTAAAATGTATGTTATATTGAATAAACAGTATTTCAATTCCATGCAATCTATTTATATCAGAATGGAGAAACCAGAACCAGTAATGCACGAGAAGTCAAGTGATGTCCTAGAATTAACAGAACCAAAGTACTTCATGCTTAGACTAACAGCAGGAAATAGTCCAGTAGCGGGGAACATGAATTACCTGTACATACTGATGAATCAGATGAACTGCAACTCCACTATTTCTGGAGATCTTCTTAAGTTCTTCCAATAAACGCTGTATCAAAGTATTTGCCAATTCCAAGCAGAATGAATCTGATCCAGTGACATACTCCCTGTGAGCAACAGGAACATGCATTGCATTTTAATGATGACAGGCACTGAAAAGTCTAATAGTAGGGGTAAAGTTTATATTTAAGTTTCAGAATGGCACCACACAAAGTTTTTAGGGGTCATTTACAAATATAAATTAAAAAAAAAAAAACTTGATGGACGTGTGTCTTTTTTCAATCTTACTTACTATGTTACTATGTTACTATGTTACTATGTTACTATGTTACAAAGACCCCTGGACATAAGTTCATATCTATAGGAATGGGACCTGTTATCCAGAATGCTCTACCATTTAACCTTTCATTCCTAACATTTCATTCCTAACCCAACAAGTTTTTGTTTTTTTTGTAATATCGGTGTGTAGGCAGCCATCTCAGGTCATGTTGCCTAGTCATGTGCTTTCAGAAAGAGCAAGTGCTGCACTATGGAACTGCTTTCTGGCAGGCTGTTGTTTTTCCTACTCAAAGTAACTGAAGGTTTCACAGTAGGACCTGGATTTTTACTATTTAGTGCTGTTCTTATATCTACCAGGGAGCTGTTATCTAGTTATCTTCCCATTGTTCTACTGATGGGCTGCTGGGGAAGGAAGAGAGGGGGTGAAATCACTCCAACTTGCAGTGCAGCAGTAAAGAGTGACTGAAATGTATCAGAACACAAGTCACATGACTGGAAGCAGCTGGGAAACTGACAATACGTCTAGCCCCATGTCAGGTTTCAAAATTAAATATAAAAACATCAGTTAGCTCTTTTGAAAAACAGATTCTAGTGCAAAATTCTGCTGAAGCAGCACTATTAACTGATATGTTTTGAAAAAAAAAATGTTTTCCCATGACAGTATCACTTTAAATTGGAGTCTAATGGAGACAGCCTTCCTGTAATTTCAAGCTTTCTGGATAAGAGGTTTCTATCTAGTCCACTTCCAGTAAAGAGTTGTTTGCATTGGAGGTGCTACATAAAATCCTATTGGATCATTTAGTGACTATGATTTCCTTTCATTTACATTTTTAGCAAATAATTGTATCACTTCTACAATTAGAAAGGAACATGGCCCCTCTCACTATGATATGTGTATAAATTGCCTCTATTTTACTTCTGTTTGCAAGCTGCAAATTTGTTTAGAATTTCATGTACCAGGGTTGATTCTCCAAGAAATCAGCCATGAGACTCCGAACTTCTATTGGAAATTCTTGGTACATATTTTCAAACTTCTCAGGACCAATTCTGGACACATAACTCCAAAGAGACACTTGAGCCATTTTATCTATGGGTTCTGCAAAACAAAAACAAAAAAGAAATTACATGAAACAGAAAGCTCAGTGATCTTCCTATTTCAGCCTTTCAATAACAAGTGAAATACTGGAACTAGTCAGTTTCATTTCTGTGATCTCAAAATCAGAATATGTAGCATACATTTAACTCTCAAATAGATTATCATATGCACCTACAGTTAATGGCTGTAGTGGGATGCCCCGTTTTTTTCAACATTGCCCCTTTTTCAGACAAACTAATTTTAAAGCACCACTGTTTTTTTGTTTTTTTTTTAAAAAGAAAACATGGCGAATTTGTGCTCTTCATAGCAAAATTAGATGATCACTTGTTTCCTTTGGTGCTCTGACAAAAACATTTTTTGGACCACGCTCCTTTTTGCGGCCACACCCCCTAATTACCATGCCCATTTTACAAAATTTGTCAGGTTATGAAAGTTTGAACACTTTTCTGTAGTTTTTATGTTTTATTACAGTTTTACTAATGCAGGTTTAATTGCCCTTTAAGTTGTGAGTCTATTCTGGGTTCTCTGCCAAGAGCCAATTAAGTTAGAAACATTGTATCTTTTTCGGCTGTTCAGTGCAGAGAAATCAGGAGTTTCCAGTACAAACGCAAGACTGTGGGTTGAGTTGTCAAAAGAGGGACCGTCCCGCTCAAAACGGGACAGTTGGGAGGTATGCTATAACCCCTGGGGTCCCCTGCAGCTGCAGGGTCTGCTTCCTCTGTATCTACACCCCTGCTTACAGATCACTTGGTTCTCCAGGTTGCTGGTCACTTCACTGACTGCCTGATCAAAAATCTGACTGGTGCAGTGGTGTAGCAAAGCCCCGCAACCTTCCCCCCTGCAAAAAAACCCCGGAGGGGCCCAGCGCAGATTGTTCTCCCTTTTCCAATGCTAAGATGAGTGCCGTCTACCACAGTTAGCGCTTGATACATGGGGCATGGCACAGGTCTGTGTCAGCTGCAAAATTAGTGCAAATATCTGTGGCTTTTTTTTTGTATTTTGCAAGCTGCATCCTGCATTGTAAATGAGGCCTATAATGTATCGTTGATCCTAAAATATCTTTGTGGTGCATTATTATAGTCTATCTACTAAAAGCTAGCAATTGAGGAAGTAAACAGTCATTACCATGCCTCTGAGTGTTCTGAACTGTCCCCTTGCGACTGCTGTGAGAGAAATAGCGAGGGAAAATGTCAGATATCACTTTTAAGTTACTCTTGACCTGCTCTTATTTTCTCCATATCTCAGATCATGGATATTGTATTACATGCATAAGTTATAGATAGTGATGGGCGAATTTATTCGCCAGGCGCGAATTCGTGGCGAATTTGCGCGATTCGCCGCCAGCGAATAAATTCGCGAAACGCCCGCGAAAATTCGCTGGCAAATATTTGCCCGCGTCAAAAAAATGTTTTCCGCTGCATCGAAAAAAAACGGACGCCGCCGTCAAAAACGGCCGTCGGCGTCAAAAACGAAATGCTGGCGCTGTTTCGCGAATTTTACGACGTTTCACGAATTTCGCGCAAATTCGACCCATCACTAGTTATAGATTTCAGTGATGTTTATTAATGCTCCCAGTTATTTTATATTTGGATCAGTAAATATACCGAATATTTAATTCAACATTTGGCCACTTCGTATCTACTTTTTCAAATATCAAGCAATGATGCACTTTCAGTATCACGTTGCGCTATCTGTCTTTTTTAGGAAGCAGAATAACATGGATTTATAGGTGTTATCTAGAGCTACAAAATCAATACAAATTGCTCTTGGTGTCAGTCTTTATTTTAGGAACTCAACAAGAAACATCCAACTTTTAACTATCAATCAGGGTTAGTGCCGATACATTTACCCATTTTTACTTTGAGAAAACTGATTGCTAGAGACACTAACCCACTACTTGAAACAGACTGCTCTGGATGATCTCTCCTGCATATCCCAAGTAAACAGGGAAAGAGCAATAATATGATTTAAGATACACAATCAAGGCATTTTCTGTTGAGCCTAGGCCAGGGCATGTGGACTTCAGTCGACGGGGCTCATTTATAAACACTGGGTAAACTTGCCCACAGGCAGTAACCCATAGCAACCTATCAGAGACTTTTTTTTCAGCCAGCTGCAGGTGGAACAATGAAATCAGTTGCCATGGGTTACTGCCCAGGTACAAAGCTGCCCAGTGTTTATAAATGAACCCAAGTGTCATCGGAAGTAGTGTCTTTAAAGGTCATAGCCGAGTGGCCACATGTTTATGACACCAAAACTGGTCAGTTCCACAATAAAAGCAAAACACAGAAATAATGCAACATCTCACCTTCCTGCTCAGCAGTAAAGTATTTGTCAAGAAAAAGCAGAAGTGGCACCCACACCAAATAAACCACTGAATACGGTATTAATAACCAGCGTTAATACATACAGACATGCTGATTAATAAGGCTCACTTAGTAGCATAACCAGTGGCAATATCTTACACAGGTTTAAGATCTATTATCCAAAATGCTTGGGACCAGGGGTTTTCAGAAAAAGGGACCTTTCTGTAATTTGGATCTCCTTACCTTAATTCTGATAAAAAGCATTTAAACTTTAATTAAAATCAATAAGATTGTTTAACCACTAATATGGTTTTCATGTAGCTTAATTGCCATCAAATACAAGGTACTGTTTTATTATTACAGAGAAAAAGGGAATACGTTTTTTAAAATTAGAATTATTTGTGTAAAATTAAGTCTAGGGAGATGGCCTTCTGAGCTTTTTGGATAGCATGTTTCCAGATAATGGATCCTGTACTGAACTTTTACTGTCTGCTGGCCATTTCTGTGCCTAGAAGCTTAGCATATTGAAGCCCACTCCAGCTCAGAGAAAAAGCCATGGGGCCCAAGCTGTTTATGCCGGGGAAGGTTGGAGAAAGAGTCAGACAACAAGAACTACATTGAACTCCATGGTCAACCTAAAGGACATGTAAACCTTGAGAAAATCAATGAAAACATTGTCAGAGTGCCCTTCTAAGCACTTGTAATTTGCATTATTTCTTTCCTAATTTCAAAATATCAGCAATTTTTACAATATCAATATAATGAATGTGAAAAAATATTTCTAATATAGTTAGTCAAAAATGTAATGTATAAAGGCTGGAGTGAATGGATGTCTAACATAATAGCCAGAACACTTGTGATGTGCGGGTCGGATGTTTCCCGACCCATACACGCCCTCCCTCCACGCGCGCCTGACTTCTGGATTCCTTTTATAGACCCAGGAGCACATCTATAAAAGTTCAACCCGGAAGTCGGAAGCTGGCATTTGAAAGGTAGCAGGCAGGGAGAGCAGACAGAAGAGCTCAACCCGCAACTGGAAAGGAGGGTGTGAGGTCGGTCCGAACCCGGGCAACCCGTGTGTCCCACGGGTATTGGGCCGGCCCACACATCACTACAGAACACTACTTTCTGCTTTGCAGCTCTCTTGTTTTCCACAAATTTTTTACCAGGCAGTAACCAATCAGTGACTTGAGGGGGGCCACATGGGTCATAACTGTTGCTTTTAAATCTGAGCTGACTGAACAGTTACTGTATGTCCCCCCTTTAAATCGCTAACTAACTCAGAGTTAGAGAGCTGAAAAGCAGGAAGTAGTGTTCTGGCTTAATATGTTAGACATCCAGTCACTCCAGCCTTTATACATTACATTTTTGGCTAACTAACTATATTGAAAACATTTTTTATTTTGCACAGCCTATCTATTTACCCAGTTTTTATTTTTACACTTAACTGTTCTTTTAAGACATATCACTGTGTTATGTTAAGTACTGATCAGAAGGAAATCATAACTGCAATGGAAGCAAAGGACTTGTATCTATGTTGATAACAGAAAAAAAAGTGTCCCCTTAAATTTACTGCACAGAATAAAACCAGTTATTTAAAATGTCATTATGAGTTATTTGTGGTTTGTTTTTTTAAGATAAACTTAAAAATCTTGAACTGCAAGACAAACCGGAATAGTGGAGTTTTCAGTTCAGGCTGATTTACCACAATAAAGATATTTTCTTCTTAACAGATCTTAATTTCCTTCCTGCTTTGATATTTGTCACCATATTTGGCGTGTTGCAAGTTTATTTAAATTTTCTGATTTGAACAAGTAAGATAAACAAACCAGAGTTAATCAACCCTATCAATTTCAGTATTAAATAACTGAAATTTGGTTTAAAGCAATTGTTCAGTGTATAAATAAAGACTGGGCAAATAGATAGGCTGTGCAAAATAAAAAATGTTTCTGATATACCTAGTTAGTTAGGCAAAAATTTAATGTATAAAGGCTGGAGTGACTGGATGTCTAACATAATAGCCAGAACACTACTTCCTGCTTTTCAGCTCTTTTGGTTTCCACTGATTGGTTGCCAGGCAGTAACCAATCAGAGACTTGAGGGGGGCCACATGGACCATAACCATTTGCTTTTGAATCTTAGCTGAATGCTTAGGATCAAATGTAAACTCACTGAACTGTTTTATCCCATGTGGTCGCCCATTAGAGCACTGACTAACTCAGAATTAGAGAGCTAAAAAGCAGGAAGTTGTGTTCTGGCTATTATCTTAGATATCCAGTCACTCCAGCCTTTATACGTTATATTTTTGACTAACTAACTATATTATATTTCATACAGTCTATTTACCCAGTTGTTATTTTTACACCCCAGTTGTTATTTTTACACTGAACTGTTCCTTTAAAGGGATAGTGTCATGAGAAAATATGTTCTTCTCAAAACACATCAGATAATAGTGCTGCTCCAGCAGAATTCTGCACTGAAATCTGTTTCTCAAAAGAGCAAACAGATTTTTTTATATTTAATTTTGAAATCTGACATGGGGCTAGACATGTTGTCAGTTTCCCAGCTGGTCCCAGTCATGTGACTTGTGCTCTGATAAACTTTAGTCACTCTTTACTGCTGTACTGCAAGTTGGAATAATATCACCCCCTACCCCCCCCCCCAGCAGCCAAACAACAGAACAATGGCAAGGTAACGAGATAGCTGCTCCCTATAGGGGCGATCCTGGCCCCTCCGCCGCCCCCCTCCTGGAAATTCACTCTTAAATTACCAGGAGCAGCATTTTTGCCACCCCTGGTACCTAGTGAGGCGCTGCCGCATGAGACAACAGCCTCAACTCACCTCGTTGGTGAAGCACCCCTGGCTCCCTAGCACAAGATAATTGCTGCCTGGTAGATCTAAGAACAGCACTCAATAGTAAAAGGAGAAAAGGAGAAACAACAGCCTATCAGAAAGCAGTTCCATCCTAAAGCGCTGGCTCTTTCTGAAAGCACATGACCAGGCAAAATGACCTGTGATGGCGCCTACACACCAATATTACAACTAAAAAAATACACTTGCCGGTTCAGGAATGACATTTTATATTGTAGAGTGTAGTTTGATTTTATATCCTGTATGCTGAAGTCATAAAAGTTGTAAAAAACGCTGCATTCAAAAGTTCTAACTATTAAAGATTTTTGTGTAAAATTTTTTTCACAACCATTTCTAATAAAGAAGTACATACGACCTATATAAAACCTCCCTATTCAAATTGACCTAAGCGTAACAGTGCTAACAAATTTACGCTCAGCAGAATTAAACGCTGGTGAAAGATCACTATTAAGTGGTCACGCTGATGAATGAACGCTAGTGAAACTTAGTGAATTAGTGTAGTGGTGGCAAATTTGCGCCTGACGAATTGGCACGAAGTGTGGCAGATTGTTCGCTGGTGAAAATCCACACTTGAACTAGTGAATTTGCCCCAAAGCACTTTACAGCAAGCCCCATGCCCATTATAGGAACAGTAAGCATGCTGAGAAACCAGGAGATTGCAACTTCTCCAGGGTCACAAGTACTGGTGAGGCATTGACTTTAATGCGTTTGGACAAAAAGTCACCAAGACAAAGTCAGCAGAAGAAAAAATTCCATTGACTTTAATGCATTTGAAGTTAAAAAAATTGCATGCATAAAAAAATTGTTGCCAAAAAGATTTGTTGCCTATTGACTTCAATGCGTTTAGCTAATTTTTTGCTAATTTTTCTCCAAGTGAAATGGGACAGATTCTGTCATCACTAGTGATGGGCGAATTTCTCCTGTTTCATCGGAAAATTTACGAAATTCATGAAAAATTTGTGAAACTCGAAAACTGACGCCTGCGTCAATTTTGATGCCGACGTTAAAGTCAATGGGCATCCGAATAGTGTTGATGCCAGCGAATTTTTGCAGGAGTTTCACAAATTTATTCGCAGGCAGCGAAACTTGGAAATTCGCCACAAATTTGTGACAGGCAAATTTATTCACCCATCACTAGTCATCACTAGTCACAAGCAGTTGCCACAGAGAACCAAAGCAGGATTTCTAGCTAGAGATCCCACTTCAAAGGCCGACCACTAAACCTCTAGGACTTGTTTGTTCTAAATTATAAAGTTCTGTGTAACTACAGTTGTGCACACAACATATCATTTAACTCTATTTACATCACCTTCAAGAGATTTCTGGCAACACAGATTCTATATTAATGGTCATATTATGTTCAAATGAATGTGAATCGTGTGTTGGTTCCAGATCAGCTGTGGCCACTGACAGACAGGAAAAAAGAAAAAGGTAGAGGGTTTAGGTAAGTAGGAGTGCTCTATCTACCCACCCCTTGTTACAAAAACAAATCTTTTTTTGTACGTTAAAGACACTGTAATTAAACTGCCTTCCATCTACTTATTTTATAACAATGGAAGATACATTATAAACCAGTTTAAAAGGTATACATATTTATTACTACTTGGCTCCTTATAAACATTGAGTTATTTCTTAACCAACTGGCACTGGTAATTTGGTCTAAATGGGTGTCTATTAGCTTAAAAATAAAACAAAAATATAAAACAAAGTTTGCTTCTCCATTCTTTCATAAGTTTTTGTTTTTTTTGAACAGTGGCTCCCAGTCATTCAGTTTCACCCAGGTCTTGAATGACTATTGTAATTTACAACCTGGCCCCACACATCTAAAACACTGCTACTGAAATGACAATTTTAGTTACAGGTGTCTGCAAAAGAATGTTACGCTAATATTCCTAGAAGGTAATGTAATAAAACTCACACCAAGTCATGTAACCTATAGCAATCAACCAGCTGCTGTTACTGGTCATCTTTCTGAATCATTTCATTGGTTGCTCTGGGTTACTAGATCTGGTGCAAACTGTATTACATTATCCTTATATGTTCCATTTCGAAATGAAATAATTAAAGTATCTTTGTGAATAAAATCCAACGAATGCTAAATAGTTAATTTGCAGTGCAATGTGCAGAGTTCACTTTTCAGACATGTCACCATGTTTTTATTATTCAAAATACAACATTTTCAGGGCCACAGATGGATCATGGGTGGGGTTTTACTATAATGGTCATGACTGCAGTGGAATAGCGGCGTAGCCATGCACCTGGGGGTCTTTCTTTTTTTTTTTTTGGATAAAAAAGGCTGAGCTGAAAAAAAGGCCCAGTTGACCATTGGGTTAGTAACTAAAGCCTTTTTGGGGGGCCTTTTTCTTAGGATAGGGTCCTCTAAATTACTGATGGTGGGTCTGATTATGCTGTATAGTTATTCCAAATTTTGCCCTTGTAGTTTTAGGGCTCTTCAACAAGCTGCATAATTCATATGAAGTAGTGAAGTTTGTTTCCTATACAACACTAAATACGGACTACTAAAGCTCTATAAGAATTCCCAATAATAACTCTACAGACTTGCAGACAAAATCATATTGTTGATATGTTGCCAACACTGTTTCCTTCTCAACAATATTGTGCTCATTTGTCCTACTCTTTGATCATTTGCCATAAAGTAAATACCAATCTTTTTCACATCATCTTACTGCCATTTACACTAAAGACTAAAACAGTGTGGAAATGACTCCTGCTAATTGCAGTGATACCATCTGGGAATGACTTTAAGTACAACTAAGCTTTCAGCCTGCTGGTGAGCAATTCTTGTTGCTCCCAACTGCCCACAATTGCAGGCTATGATTTTATGCTGGACATCAACAAGATAAATGCTTGGATGCTGTATGGTACTTTACTCACTTCTCTGCCCAAACCCAGTAGCCAATCACTGCTCTCATTCACTGAGGTCTATTGATAAATCTACAAGGTATTTCATATATCACTCTGCATTGGGGCTGCTGCAATTGGGTCTGATGCATCAAAATTGAAGCAATTGTTCTTGCATTGTGATGCAAATTGGGTGCATGTAGTATTTAGCATTTTCAGAGTAGGGTTGCATCACTTCTTAGCAACCATTACTAATGACATTTGCATACAGTTTACTGTACCTGCTGTTTCTACTGACATGTAGTAACCACAGAGGGTAGCTTCAGTGCTCCCAGACCATGATTTGTGGAAAGGCCCGGGACTGGGGCAGCACCAATTAAACGGTGGCATGCCATCCAGCCACTTCTACATTTTTAACCGATATTGTAGAATTGGGCACACAGGAGATTTAAATCCTGTATCCAGAGTATCTGCGGGGGAAGCAGAAGGGAGCCCAGTGGGAGCATGGGGGCAGATGGACTGTCCAAGGGGGACTTGGCCTTGAGGAACCTGGCTGGTAAATCCAGGCCTGAGTGTTCCCCAGCATCAGTGTCAGTAGGTTCAGTTACGCACCATTCATTAAAAGCGGCAGGATGGACACAAGTAGCTTCATGATGGATTGTATCAATATGCACTCTCCATTGAATTCACTTGTGGGTGCCTTCATAAAGGACACCTAATAAGATCTACAACAGGCAGGTTTTAAGAGGATGACAAGTCCCCCTGGAATGCAAAAACAAACTGTAGCTAGGTTGTATAGCCACAAAACTAGGGGATGACTAATAGGAGTGAAGTAAAACAAGCAATTAAAATCGCCTTCCAGGCAAATAAGGAACCAGTCACACTGCCGACATCATACACTCCATATATGGCGGCTATACTGAAAAATATGCTAGACTGTACTGACCAATCAGTTGGGGAAGGTGTGGCTAGCCTAGGAGGAGGAGTTTGTGGCTGGTTTGTTATCTACCTATAATTAACATTCAGGGAGTGCTTTGTTAAAAAGATTTGTAGACTGGACTTGTTTTTTTTTAATATTTATTATGCAATGGAACATCACAGCGCTTTAATTGACATACCATCAATCCTCCTCAATTACTCTCAATGCCCTGCAGGTTTCTATACAGGTCTGTTAATTAGCTGGTTTCTTGTACATCTTTTTCAGCAGTCAGAACCAGCAGGACAGATCTGCTTTTCATTAGCATTTACATGTCTACAAAACTTTAAAACCATTAAAAAAATTAATATTAGAGTGTTGCTTAGAATTATTTAACAAACTTTTGTTGTCATAGTGATGCAATACCTCCTGTATGTCAGAGCACCGCATTTTTCCAGACAATACTTAAAGGGGACCTCTCACTCAGACATAAAAAGCTGTATAGTTAAAGGCATTTTCAAATGAAATATGAACCCCAAATCCTTTTATTTTTATTAAAACATCTATACCTGTTATACAGGGCCGGATTTACATAGTGGGCGCCCCTAGGCCCACTACCGGTCATCACCCCTGTCCCCTCTAGGGGGACAGGAGCAATGGGGGATTGGCACACGGGAAATTTATTAAATTATTGTATCTCCTGCGCATCCCCAGTGTTTTTGAACAAATGTGGGTGTGGTTGGGCAGCATGCCGCCCCCTAAAATCCTGCCGACCTAGGCCCGGGCCTAGGTGGCCTTTCCACAAATCCGGGCCTGCTGTTATAAACATGTTTAAACGTCTCAGCTGTCAATCATATATTGCCTGCCCCTCCTCTACGCCTTAGAGGAGGGGCAGGCAAATACTTTCACTTTCCATTCTGTACTTCCTACATGTCGCTGCACTCCCCGCATCCTTCCTACCTCGTCACCATCTAATTGTGGAGTCAGTGCATGGGCATGGGCATAAGGAGCCCCATTCAGGCGTGTAAACAAGATTTTGGAATGATACAAAGCTTGCCTTCATAATAGGGCTCACATATTGTCTGCTGCCTGCTTGCTGTGATTGGGAATTCCAAGGGTGAAGGCAATAAAGATTTAAGTAATTTATATAGCATAAGTAAATAAAAAAGTAAAGAAAATGCATTCTTTTGTGTTTTTTTGGGCTGACCTCCACTCCATGTAGTTGCACTCAGGCCAGTCTAATAACGAGCATATAAGTGAGCAGCTCTCCCCTAGATTCTGCTTGCCTTGTAGTGAAGGGACCACAGCACTGACAAGGATATCAGGCTATATTCTATCCCTGTTCCACGTCTACTGTAGGGGATCCAGACCACATGAAATATTGACATTCTAAAGATGAAACTTCCAACTTTCAGAGCTATTCCTACCGTGGATGGTACCATCTGTGATTGTATCTACTAACACCTGTGACTATACCTGCATTCATGCAACTACCTCTTGTGCTGTGAGTATTTCGACCAATTATATTGACTAAAGTTGTGGTTATATGTCTTGCATAAAACCCCTGGCATCCTCTTTACTATTCTTTTTAGATTTTTTGGCAGTGTTGAAGTGTAGTTTACCAACACCCTCACAATATGTTTCTACTGCATAGCAAAGGCCCATCCTTCAGAAAGAAGGTCTAATGTAACCCATGCCCTACCCTACTAGCTGGTTTTAGCTGCAGATGGGAGAATGTTATAATGCTGCAAGCAACACGTTTTCCATTTAAAGATCAACTGCTTAGACTGCTGGAAAGAATGTCAATGTACCTTTAAATATTAAGCTACTTTTCCACTGGTGCACAAAAGTCTCTACAGAGATTCTGGGCCCAGAAATGACACTGGAGGATCTTCTTGCATTAAGTGGGCTTCTGGCCCTGCAGACCAAGGGAAAAAGTTTATCATCCAGAGATCCAGTGTTTGGGCTACCTGAATAGGACAGTATGACTTTAGATTTCTATTTATTTTGCACAATTGATTAGTGTTGTCATTGGAGGATTCTCTTGCATTAAGTGAGCTACTAGTCTTGGACACCAAGCAGAATTACTTTTAGAATATCAGTGGTGCTGCCTACAGTATGTCGTATTTATTTCAAAAACACTCATGTAACACGTACAAGCAACTCTTTTCACATGCCGTTTGAAGTCATTCCTTGCCGATAATAATAGGACACTGAATTCAAGGTAATCATTTATATTACCATTAGTCATCTACCAGAGAATGTGACTCATGCTTCAGATTGTGATTCATATTCATACTCACTCAATCATGTTGGCATGTGCCACCTACAATGACATAACTGACTCAAGTACACCTTGAAAGGCAATAAAAGGATGAAATAATATGACAGCAAGTGCAGTGTGCAAAGAGCATTAATAGACTTTTTGCATGATGATGATGATGATGATGATGATGATGATGTGCCTCTTTACAGAGAAACAATTAGAATATCATTTAGTATTTCAAAGGCAAGGACCCTACCATATATACCGTGAAAACAAAAAAAATGATATTATGAAAAACTATCACTCATAATGATAGATCATTCAAATCCATTACATTTCTGCATCTGAAAAAACTATTCTGGAAAGAGAACCGCAGGGTTCTGGTCACAAAGGTGTATCAGCAGCTTTACTTCTTGTGGGCTAATGACATTTGTTTTGTGACAATTGTTGTAACCTTTTTTTTGATGTAATAAACTTTTATTTTTGGAGAGAGAGGGAGGGCAATCTTAGTTTTGATTTTTGACCATTATAACCTTGGAGACTTGTATGGGGAGCCTCCTTTGGATTAGCACCCAGTGTCAGATTGGCCCACTGGGATACCAGGAAAACTCCCATTGGGCCCAGGTGTCATTGGGCCTCTTGCTTCTGACCATTTGGCCTGTTTCATGGTCATTCCTTATTTCTTTATGGTAACAAAGAGGCTTAATAATAGAAGAATAGAGTATAGTAAGTAGAGAAAAGAGACTAGGAGAATTAAGAGGTTGAGTGAGGAGAGGAGGAATAATAGTTTGGAAAGTGGGCCCTCAGCCTAAAATTTTCTCATGGGCCACTGGCTCCGCAGTCCGACATTGTTAGCACCTTACATTATCCACTCGAGTGTGCGCCTTCTAACCTTATATTTCTATATATTACTTCTTCTGAAGGCAGACGAGAAGTGTCCTTAACAAAAAAACAACCTCACTAACTTTTACAGATATGCAGCTGAAAGTATAACAACAAACTGTATTGTTTAAAAACACAGCAAGAAAGCAAAGCACCACAAATAGTAATAAGCTCAGAGGAAAAAATAAAAGGCACCACACTTCCCCTGTTGGGTAACATTGACTTGGCTCAGTGCAGAAAGAAGATTAATCCCCATTGCCAACAATAAAACTCATCCAGAGCACAAACTCCTCAAACAATGTGCATCGTTTACAATACAATACAAGGTGCCAGAGACCAGCCTTCATTAAAACAACACAACCCAGATTCAGAATTAGTTTTAGTAGTTTTAGAATTACTAATCTGAAAATAGACGCAAGAAGTCCAATATATCTTCTGTGTCTAATTCTGTTAGTTCACCTTTAAATGAACTTTTCTTACGATGTAGAGAGTGATATTCTGAGTCAACCTTTAATTGGTTTTAATTTTTTTTATTTGTGGTTTTTGAATTATTTCGATTTTTATTCAGCAGCTCTCCAATTTGCAATTTCAGCTGGTTGCTAGGGTCCAAATGACCCTAGTAAACATGAATTCATTTGAATAAGGGACTGGAATATGAATAAGAGAGGCCCTGAATAGAAAGATAATAAAAAGTAGCAATTACAATACATTTGTAGCCTTACAGAGCATAGTTTTTTTTTAGATGGGGTCAGTGTTCCCCATTTGAAAGTGGGAAAGAGTCAGAAGAATGCAAATAATTCAAAAACTATTAAAAAAAATAAAGGCCAATTGAAAAGTTGCTCAGAATTGGCCATTGTATGGTCTGTCTGACTTTCTCCCAACCTTTCTGCTTTCAAAAGATCTCTTAAAACGCACTTATTTAGAGAAGCCTACCCTCGACCTGCTTAACTACCAAATGCAATACCACATACAGTACCATATCTCTCACCCACTTAATTGTGATCTTGCCCACTCTCACACCTTGTGTCTTATTCCCTCCCCTTTAGATTGTAAGCTCTTTTGCACAGGGCCTTCCGCACCTTTTGTACCGGTATTGGTTTTGATCAGGGTTGCCACCTGGCCGGTATTTTCCCGGCCTGACCGGTAAAAATCATGGTTGATCCCAATGTTATTAATAGGAAAAAAGATAAAAATATAGGAAGGCCGGTATTTTTTTCCAGAAAAGTTGGCAACCCTAGTTTAGAACTCCACATGTTCTATGTATGTAATTCTTGGGATTTAGTTGTATAAACATACTTACTTTACAGCGCTGCTGCAAAATATGTTGGTGCTATAACAATAAATGTTAATTATAATAATAATTATTGTATAACATACTAAAAGTTTGCTGAAAGGCAAACTACCCATTTAACCACGTATTATGCTGTCTTGGTTAGTAGCTGACACTGCCAAGCACATAGTACATTTCTTGGTCACTATTTACCTATACCATGCAACTGGTCTATTGTGATGTTTCTTTTTTTAAGTTATTTATTACATGTGGTATTATGACCACTGTACAAAAAAGATTGTCTATGTAACTGCAATAAATCTAAGTTCCAACTGGAATTCTGTTGGCTGAAATCCTGCACCCCTCACCTCCCTCCATAAGACTAATGAAAAATTTCAAGCTACAGCCACACTGGGAGACCCAAGTGTCACGTTCGGCACCCTATATCCAGAACCCAAGCTAAGCTCCCTGGTCTCGGCTCTCACTTCTGCCTCTAACCGCCGCCTTTCACCTCGGGAGGAGCCCTCGGCTAACCGGATGCCACCAGGTCTTAATTGAGAGAGGAGGAAAGCTAACGGTTCTGGACGAGCAAAGGGGCACGATCGTCTCACCAGGATATTGGAAGGAAGAACACCACCTAGAACAGGCAGGCTGGGCCAGCACAAGCCGAGAATCGTCAGACAGGCATTGGATTGGAGTGGATCAGAATAGTCTCAGGCAGGCTAGGATCAGGTCTGAAGAAATCAGAGTAGTCAGGCAAAGCGAGGGTCAATACACAGAGGATAAGATAGAATACACTAAGTCAAGGCACCTAGGAACTTTACAAAATAGAACCTAACAACGGGCAATGTGTAATTTGCAAAAGCCCCAATAAATACTTTTTGAATTTCGCGCCATTACGTGTGACGTCATCACGCCGGCACATAACCCAGGAAGAGCGCCATGGAGGTGCCAGACACAGAGAAGAAAGGAGCAGCGCAGCGGGCGTCCACGGCGAAGGAGCGGCGGTGGACCCCGCTGCCCACTAGACCACCAGGGAAAGTCCTTACACCAAGCTGGCCATGTGACTATAAGTAAATATTCTTATTTTATTGCTGACAATACATAGTTACTCATTTATTTGATTATTTAAGAAAACATTTTTCAAGGCGAGCCTTTTATGTATTAAAAACATCACAAATGCTTGCAAACACCAGAACTACCATTTTAGTCTGTCTTGCCAAAAGCAAAATATAATGTAGTGATGGAAGCTGGAAATGCCTTTTTCTGTAATGGAAGAAGCATTTTACTATTCATCACAGTCTAACTAGCTATAAAATGTGAATAAGCCTTTAGGGTCACTTTGACACTGTAAAGAATGTATTAGTAATGCAGTTAGAACCACCTACAGACTGCAGTTTGCTTTCTTTAATATATACTGGCAGTGGTTGGCACAGGAGGAGACAACGGGAGGCATTTACTGAAGAAAATCTAAAATTCTTCAGCAATGTGTTGCACAGTCTATGAGAATAAGGAACCACTGTCTACAATCCTTAATTATTTTCTTGCCAATCACTTCTAGATGGGGCCATACTAGTTCACAATAAAGTGGAAGAATGACCCCTTCCTGCCTTAATACAGTTCAAGACCTTATTTGCCCTTGATGCTGCTGACTGGCATTGCTTGCTACAGCCAAGTTTATCATCTACAAGGACTCCAAGGTCATTTTCTATTATGGTTTTGCCTTGTGCAGTCCCATTAAGGGTATAAGTGGCTTGGATATTTTTACATCCCAGGTGCATGACTTTACATTTATTAACATTGAATCTCATCTGCCACTTGTCAAGATCCTGTTGCAAGCATGCTGTATTCTGGATGGAATTGATTGGGATGCATAGTTTAGTGTCATTTGCAAACACTGATTAGTGATGGGCGAATTTTTCGCGAATATTCCGCAAAATTTGCAAAATGGCAAAAAATTTGCGAAACGGCGTCGGCATCTCATTTTTGATGCCAACGTCCATTTTTTTTGACGCTGGCAAATTTTTTGTTGCAGGAATTCGCCGCGAATTCACGCCTGGCGAATAAATTCACCCATCACTAACACTGTTACATTATTTACAATACCCCCCCTAAGTCATTAATGAACAAGTTAAATAAAAGTGGACCCAATACTGAGCCCTGGGGGACCCCACTAAGAACCTTACTCCAAGTAGAGAATGTACCATTAACAACCACCCTCTGTACCCGATCCTGTAGCCAGTTTCCTATCCACGTGCAAACGACTTTATGAAGTCCAACAGACCTTAGTTTAGAAAGCAGTCGTTTGTGGGGCACGGTATCAAATGCAAAATCCAAATCACATCACATCTACTGCTCCCCCGCTTTTCTCAATTTTAAATGTGATCCCTTAAAGGAGAAGCAAACCCAAAAGTTAAAAACCCCTTCCCCCTACCCTACATAGAGCCCCCTCCCCCAGCCTAAGTGTTACCCTGGGAAAATGCCCCTAACTTTTTACTTACCCCTCGGTGCAGATTCAGGCATCAGAGTTCACCGGCGCCATCTTCAGCTGCTTTGGTAATCTGCAGAATGAGACCGACGCTCCGGCAATTTTCATGAGTTCCGGCGCATGCGATGTTGTCACAAAACAGAGAATTGCTCCAACTGCGCATGCATCGCTCCACCGGTCTCATTCCGAAGATTACCGAAGAGAAAAGATGGCTGGCGTGAACTCCCACCACTCCCAAAATTTCTATGGGATTTTTAAAGGCATATTTATCAAATGGTGAACTTTCACACTTTGATAAATATGGCTTTAAAAATCCCATAGAAATGAATAAAACGAGGAGATATTTCACTCCAGCGGTCTGTAGTGATCTCTAACTTCACTCTTTGATAAATATACTCCAAATAGTTAATATGGGTTACTTACTTACTGCACTGCAGTGGCAAAGTGCAATTTTGGACACTATTGCCATGTTTTTGTCCCTGATAATTCCAGCATCGTTACTGTTGCCCCGAGGACTTGCACTTGAGACAACTGCAGTCAGTGCATCAGAATTGATGCAGTTGTGTTTGCAGTTAGATGTTAATGGGATGCAATTGTGCAGACATAATTTACAGCATTCAGTATCAGAGTGAAATGTGCACCCTATTCTTTTGCGCTACGGCAATGGAAGCAGACTGCTGTAGGCAGGGCCGACATCAGGGGTAAAGAGGAGGACAGCCACCCCAGGTTCTGTAAATTTCAAATTTAAAGGGGGAGCCAGCTGTGTTGCACCATCTGGATTAGCCGAAATACCACCAATGTTTTTTTTTTTAACTTGTAGGAGGGAACCTGCCCACCAATGAGCTCTTTATTTAAAATTTTCTAAGGATCCTAACCACCAATATTTTTTTTTACTTGTAGGGGGGGTCTGGCGACCAATGTTATTTTTTAATTTGTAAGGGAAGAAGCTGGCCACTAATGGGTTTTTAGTGCTCATGTTTTTGCACTCATGCCTGTGAGACTTTTTTACTGTGGTGAGGGGGTGCACAGGGCCTGTGTTGGGGGCCCAGGGGACCCCTAAGATTTTTTCACACAAGGCCCCATGATTTCTGATGCTGGTTCTGGGAAACCTGGAGCTACAACCTGGTTTAGCGTTAATGGTAGCTCCAGGGTTCCCAATGCTGCCTGCACCAATAGGCACAACTGCACACAATAAACACAACAAACAGGAGGAAATGAGAGTCACCAAGAGCAACTATACAGAAGAGCAAAGAGTCAATGTTGACGCAAGTAACTTTAATGAACAGGGTTTTCATGTAACTACATGGTGTGGTGGATAACCCCCTAATATATCCGTTCAGTGTACATTTAGGTATCAGTATCCTTTAAAGACATTCTGCACAATTTTATTGCAAGTTCAAAAGATTCTGCAGACACAGTTACATTCAGAGACAGCATTTGTACAACTGTTCAGTTGCCTTACAACTAATTGAAGCACCAGTCAATAGGCTATTACTTTCAGTGTAATTATTATAAAAACGATGATGAAGCTCATGGCATCGCTGTTGTTTTGTAAGTCATTCATTTTTAATAGGTTTTCCACTCTATTAGTATGAAAGTTGTGCAGATGCCTCCCTGATCATTTTCCTTTTACAGTTAATTATAAATGTTTTCTGGTGCTTTTAGTTAGGAAAGCACCTGTTTTTTTTTTTTTATTTGTTTTTTTTACCACTGCTCCTTTACCAGCAACATCACAGATACGGAATGCCAAGAAATGAGCAAATCGAAAATCTAAACTGTTTGCTTCTTTGTTCAGATGATGTATGTCTAGCCTCTGTTGAAAGAGCCTGACACAGCTGGGACACGTGTTTATGTTTCAGTATTTGTGGCAGCCAGAAAATCTTGCCTGGGGCTGGAAGTACAACAAGTCCTGAATTTTACACCGTTTTTTGTGATTCTACCAATTCTAAGGCATTTCAGGGTGTTTTTCTAGGATTTTACACCACATTTTGTTGCATATTACACCACAATTGTGTCCCAGTTTTTCTAAAAATGCCTGTTTGTATTTTGTGAATGTTATGTAGAGATTACCCTGTATAAAAAAAAAAAGTTGCAGATCTTGAACATGGCTCCTTCTGGTAAATAGCAAATCCCAGTTAGTTTGAACCTCTTACGGCCATGCATAAATCACAACGAACAAAAGCACTGACCGGTGTGCTCAAAAATACAAAAACCTCGAAAACCAAACAAAATTTGCGTTTTTATGATAATTACTAGCAAAAAAAAATTCAGAAAACCTCTGAATGGCAAATAAAAAGGTCCAATTGAATGAGCGCAGCTCACATTGACCTCTGTTGGATCTCAACTGCTTTCACTTACCGAATGTTTTAATTAAAGTTTATAGTGGTTTCTACAATTTTTAGAGTAAAAAACACAACTATTTAGAGGAAAAATTTTAATTTGTGAAAAAAATAGAAATTTGAACTTTAGTAAATAAGTATTACATTGTGAAGAAAAACTCAATCCTGGGCACACATTTATTGATATTTACAACATTTTTCCTGGTTCTCTAAAAAAACATAATATAGGAGGGTTTACTGTATCTGTCTATACGAGAGTTAGTAATAGTTTCTAGCCAAAGGCCACAAGTCTACTGGAAAATTATATTAAGGGGAATAGTAAAACTCTTAAAAATGGACATAAAATTTGACTTAACTTCCCTAACAATTTGAATTTCATTATTAATATTAAGATAATATTAATGATAGCATTATACTTTCATCAGATCTTGACTTTTTTAATGCTTGCACTGTTGTTAAACCTGTCCCTTTTAAGGTAATAATTTAGCATTTCTTTTTTTATAACATTTTCATTAAATGCTATTATATATTAAAGGGAACGTCAACCCCAAAATAAAAATTTGCCCAATACAAGAAAACATAATTCTAGGCAATTTTGCAATGTACATTCATTACACACTGTCTATGGTTTTTAAGTTATTTGTGTATTGCTCGCAGTGTTTGTCTGTCCCTTTCTATTCTTTGCCCTGGTGGCTCAGACTGTTGATACATAGTAATGGGCCAATTTGTCCTGTTTTGCTTCACCACGAATTTCGGGAATTTCCTGTGAAATTCGCGAAACTGGAGAAAAATTTGCGAAATGGTGATGTTGATGCCATTAACATCAATAGGCGTCTGTTAATCGTTGCCGGTTCGGAAAAAACTTTGACGCCGGCACCGCCGCCCAAATGTTTTCGCCACTAATTTGCGCCTGTCGAATAAATTCGCCCATCACTATTGATACAATGTAATACAAGGCAGCTGTTTAACAGACCTGTCTTTGCTGGAGAACCAAGACTTTTGCAACGTTGGTGCAGTGCAAAAAAGGGAGCAATCACCATGTTTTTGCACATTTTGCATCCAGAATGAAACTCAAAGACCCGTGCTTCCCCCATGAATACAGCGATGTAGTGATGGGCAAATAAATTCACCAGACACTAATTCGCTGCAAATTTCCTTGTTTCGCTGCAAGCGAATTCATTTGCGAAACTATAACGGCAATTCGTCTGAGAAAAATCAGCAGTGTAAAAAAAAATTGACGCGCACATAAAAATTGTTGCATGTCAAAATTATTCGGACGCCCATTGACTTTACTACATTTGTACCAAGTAGTCGCGCATATAAAAATAGTTGATCACGTCAAATGACAGATGCAGGGATGAAAAATTAGACTTGAGACACAAATAAGATGGAGATACAAACAGAGAGAGAAATGTGGAGACAGGGGACCAGACACAGATGCACAAGCAATGTGGTAGAGCGGTGTGTCTTTTGTCATGGGACTGCTCCCGTTCATTGGTATGGGATCTCATTTTTGGGCTGCAACCTATAGATTTCCTGGGAAAGAGGTTAACAGTATTTTGACAGGCTTTTAAAAATCATTACAGAAACAGAGCTATTGATGACAGGAATGTTCCTTCAGGGAAAAAAACAGAAGTTTCAACCATGAGAGAGAGAGAGTGACATACAGAGGAAGGACTGGGAAACTTACACACAGGGCCATATCACACCAGTCTTATCTACTCAGGGGAGAAAATGCTAGCTTCATTTTGCTAGTGTGCACTGATAGTTGAAGGAGTTGATTTCAGCACAGAAATGTGAAACTATGCATTTTGAGCCAAAATCTGCCCCATTTGTAGGGATGTAGCGAACGTCGGAAAAAAAGTTCGCGAACATATTTGCGAACTTGCGTCAAAAATGCGAACGGTTCGCGAACGTCGCGAACCCCATAGACTTCAATGGGAAGGCGAATTTTAAAAGCTAGAAAAGACATTTCTGGCCAGAAAAATGATTTTAAAGTTGTTTAAAGGGTGCAACGACCTGGACAGTGGCATGCCAGAGGGGGATCAAGGGCAAAAATGTTTCTAAAAAATCCATTGTTGACACAGCGCTGCGTTTTGTGCTGTAAAGGGCAGAAATCACACTACATTTCTAAACCTGTGTAATAAAATGCTTTAAAACGTCCGGCGTCTACATGCCAATCAAGTCGTGTAAAAGTTACAGCCTGTTCACACGCAAAGACGAAACGCGGTGCTTACTGCAACGCAAAAAGACGCAAAGAGCTTTAATGAATGATACCGTCAAGTGAGCAAATAATAGTTTTTAATTACTAGTTGCTTGTCACCTCCAGGATGTTCGTCCTGTTGGTGGCAATATTTCTGTAGTGGTGTGTTTAGCAGTCACCGTGCTTGTGCGCACGTGCACGGTCAGGCAGAGGTAATTCAATGTACAGTGAAGTGAACCAAAAAACACTGATTCTGCAGTGTGGGCCCAGTTTTGGTCTACTTTATTGATCACCTGCGGTGACCATAAAAGATGCGATTTTGCCACTGTTGCAGAACCCTGAAAAATTAGGCATGTGTACTTTCCTGAAAAATTATGTTTTTTTTGTCGCAGCCACTGAACCAGAAGTCCAGAAACAATATGCCATATAAATGCTGAAAATATTAATTTTTTTTTGTCGCAGCCACTGCAGCACAGAGGCCAGAAAAAATATGCCATATAAATGCAAACAATATTAATTTTTTTTTGTTGCAGCCACTGCAGCACAGAGGCCAGAAAAAATATGCCATATAAATGCAAACAATATTAATTTTTTTTGGTCGCAGCCACTGCAGCACAGAGGCCAGGAAAAATATGCCATATAAATGCTAACAATATAAAAAATTTTTGTCGCAGACACTGAAGCACAGAGGCCAGAAAAAATATGCCATATAAATGCTGAAAATATTCAATTTTTTTGGTCGCAGCCACTGAAGCACAGAGGCCATAAAAAATATGCCATATAAATGCTGAAAATATTCTGTTTTTTTTGTCGCAGCCACTGAAGCACAGAGGCCAGAAAAAATATGCCATATAAATGCTGAAAATATTCATTTTTTGTCACAGCCACTGAAGCACAGAGGCCAGAAAAATATGCCATATAAATGCTGAAAATATTCATTTTTTTGTCACAGCCACTGAAGCACAGAGGCCATAAAAAATATGCCATATAAATGCAGAAAATATTCTGTTTTTTTTGGTCGCAGCCACTAAAGCACAGAGGCCAGAAAAAATATGCCATATAAATGCTGAAAATATTCATTTTTTTGTCACAGCCACTGAAGCACAGAGGCCAGAAAAAATATGCCATATAAATGCAGAAAATATTCTGTTTTTTTTGGTCGCAGCCACTGAAGCACAGAGGCCATAAAAAATATGCCATATAAATGCTGAAAATATTCAATTTTTTTGTCACAGCCACTGAAGCACAGAGGCCAGAAAAACTCAGGATTTACCTGGATTCAAATTAAACCAGTAGGGTTTGCACCCTAGTTTGTAACGGTGGTGGAGGGAGGAGGACGCTAAAGGACAGCTGTATGTGGAGTCATGAGGCGTGCAGAGAAGGACAGCTGCATGGGGAGTCAGAATCAGAAACTCAGCACAAGTCTTCCGGCGTGCAGTAACCCTCCGAGATCCACCCCTCATTCATTTTAATAAAGGTCAGGTAATCCACACTTTTGTGACCTAGGCGAGTTCTCTTCTCAGTTACAATCCCTCCTGCTGCACTGAAGGTCCTTTCTGAGAGGACACTTGAGGCGGGGCAAGACAAGAGGTTCATGGCAAATTGTGACAGCTCTGGCCACAGATCAAGCCTGCGCACCCAGTAGTCCAGGGGTTCATCGCTCCTCAGAGTGTCGATATCTGCAGTTAATGCCAGGTAGTCCGCTACCTGCCGGTCGAGGCGTTCTTTGAGGGTGGATCCCGAACGGTTCTGCCGCTGCCTTGGACTGAAAAACATTTGCATGTCTGACGTTACAGAGTGGCCAAAGTGCTTTGTCCTTGCAGGTGCGCTCGTGGCAGGATTACTGGCACCTCTGCCCCTGGAATGTTGATGAGTTCCTGAAGTGACATCACCCTTAAAAGCATTGTACAACATGTTTTGCAGGCTGGTTTCTAAATGCAGCATCCTTTCAGACTTGTGGTATGTTGGTAACATTTCTGCCACTTTATGCTTGTACCGAGGGTCTAGTAGAGTCGCGACCCAGTACAGGTCCTTCTCCTTAAGCCTCTTGATACGGGGGTCCTTCAACAGGCATGACAGCATGAAAGACCCCATTCTCACAAGGTTGGATGCAGAGGTATCCATCTCCGCTTCCTCGTTATCAAGGACTGCATCATCCACGGTCTCCTCCCCCCAGCCACGTACAAGACCAGGGGTCCCCAAAAGGTCACCACTAGCCCCCTGGGAAGCCTGCTCCTGTTGGTCCTCCTCCTCCACAAAGCCACCTTCCTCCTCTGACTCCACTTCTGACACCTCTCCCTGCGTTGCAGCAGGTGCCTGGGTTCGTTCTGGTGATTCCGACCAGAAATCGTGCGCTTCCTGCTCCTCGTCACGCTGGTCTACAGCCTCATCTGTCACTCGTCGCACGGCACGCTCCAGGAAGAAAGCGAAGGGTATTAGGTCGCTGATGGTGCCTTCGGTGCGACTGACCATATTTGTAACCTCTTCAAAAGGGCGCATGAGCCTGCAGGCATCGCGCATAAGCACCCAGTAATGGGGTAAAAAAATCCCCAGCTCTGCAGATCCAGTCCTACCACCCAGTTCAAACAGGTATTCGTTGACGGCTCTTTGTTGTTGCAGCAGACGTTCCAACATGAGGAGCGTTGAATTCCAGCGAGTCTGGCTGTCGCAAATCAAACGCCTGACTGGCATTTTGTACCGCTGCTGAATGTCAGCAAGGCGTGCCATGGCTGTGTAGGACCGTCTGAAATGGGCCGACACCTTCCTGGACTGCCTGAGAACGTCCTGGAATCCTGGGTACTTTGAGACAAAACGTTGTACTATTAAATTCAGAACATGTGCCATGCAGGGCACATGTGTTAAATTGCCCAGTCTCAGTGCTGCCAACAGATTGCTTCCATTGTCACACACCACTTTTCCGATCTTCAGTTGGTGTGGGGTCAGCCACCGATCGGCCTGTGACTGCAGAGATGACAGGAGTACAGATCCGGTATGGTTTTTGCTTTCCAGGCACGTCATCCCCAAGACAGCATGACAATGGCGTACCTGGCACGTCGAATAGCCTAGGGGGAGCTGTGGGTGCACAGGTGTGGAGGAGGAGGACCCAGCAGCAGAGGACGAAGAAGAGGAAGAAGACGAGGTAGAGAGCGAAGGAGGAGTAGAGGTGGTGGCAGAACCGCGTGCAATCCGTGGCGGTGACACCAACTCCACTGTCGTTGTTGAGCTACACATTCCCTGCTTCCCAGCCATTACTAAGTTCACCCAGTGGGCAGTGTAGGTGACATACCTGCCCTGACCATGCTTGGAGGACCATGCGTCAGTAGTCATATGGACCTTTGGCCCAACACTAAGTGACAGAGATGCGGTGACTTGGCTCTGCACATGGTGGTACAGGTGTGGTATTCCCTTTTTTGAAAAAAAAATTGCGGCTGGGTACCTTCCACTGCGGTGTCCCAATTGCTACAAATTTGCGGAAGGCCTCAGAGTCCACCAGCTGGTATGGTAAAAGCTGGCGGGCTAAGAGTGCGGACAAGCCAGCTGTCAGACGCCGGGCAAGGGGTGACTAGCAGACATTGGCTTCTTACGCTCAAACATGGCCCTCACAGAAACTTGGCTGGGGGCAGATGACTGGGAATGGGAACTGGTGGTCAAGGTGGAAGGCGGAGTGGAGGGTGGTTCAGACGGGTGAAGGACAGCAGAGGTAAGTAAGATGCTGGACCAGAAGGAGGGTGGCTTTTAGTTTGCCTGTTGCCTTTGAGGTGTTGCTCCCAAAGTGCTTTGTGCTTGCCGTTCATGTGCCTTCGCATAGAAGTTGTACCTATGTGGCTGTTGGGCTTCCCAAGACTCAGTTTCTGACTGCACTCATTGCAAATGACAACGCTTTTGTCAGAGGCACACACATTAAAAAAATCCCACACTGCTGACCTTTTTGAGGCTGGCAATCTGGCGGTAACAGTAGAAGTCGGCGGCGTTGGCGGCAATGGCGGGTGCGTTGGCCGGCTGACCACAGGTGCCGATACATGTTGTTGCCCTACTGTTCCCTGCGAGCTGTCCTCCCTGCTTCTTCTAAGTCTTATTCTCCTCCTGCCTCTCTGACTCTCCGTCTCTCCATCTGAACTATCCTCCTCTTCCTCTCTTCTACTGGGCACCCATAAAACATCAATCTCCTCATCCTCATTCTCCTCAGATGCATCAATTTCTTCTAACAGCTCACAGAAGGAAGCAGCAGCGGGGACCTCCTCGTCATCACTCATTATGTCCATCTCTGCCAGAATTAAATCTGGTGTAACGTCCTCATCTCCTTCATCTTCTTCTGCCAATAATGGTTGCGCATCACTCAGTTCAAGAAACTCATGTGAAAATAACTCCTCTGACTCCAGTGAAGAAGGGGCGCCGGTGGTGGAGGAAGTGTTACGTGGGGTGCCCATAGCAGTGGAGGATGAGGATGTTGTGGTAAAGTTAGAAACGGTAGAGGATGGGGTGTGCTGTGTAAGCCAGTCAACTACCTCTTCAGCATTTTGGGAGTTCAGGGTCATTGCCTTTTTAAAACTGGGCAATTTCCTAGGGCCACAGGATAACATAGCAGCACGGCCCCTAGTGCCTCTGCGTGGCGGCCTGCCTTTGCCTGGCATTATTTTTAAAACAAAAACAACAACAACTCAGGTGGTGTTTCTGGAGACGGTATTATTATTGATATTTAGACAGAATGTGAACAAGCTCACAGAGCTAGATGGGAGTTGTTTGAAAATGAAGAAGAAGAAGAACACACTGGGCAAACAAGGCCTACAAGGTCAACGTATACACTACTACAGCAGTGGATACGGAATATATTATTGCTGCCTGAAAAACGTCACTCGGGTGGTGTTTCTAGAGACGGTATTATTATTGATATTTAGACAAAATGTGAACAAGCTCACAGAGCTAGATGGGAGTTGTTTGAAAATGAAGATGAAGAACACACTGGGCAAACAAGGCCTACAAGGTCAACGTATACACTACTACAGCAGTGGATACGATATATATGATTGCTGCCTGAAAAACGTCACTCGGGTGGTGTTTCTAGAGACGGTATTATTATTGATATTTAGACAGAATGTGAACAAGCTCACACAGCTAGATGGTTGTTGTTTGAAAATGAAGAACACACTGAGCAAATAATGCCTACAAGGTTAACGTATACACTACTACAGCAGTGGATACGGAATATATTATTGCTGCCTGAAAAACGTCACTCGGGTGGTGTTTCTAGAGACGGTATTATTATTGATATTTAGACAGAATGTGAACAAGCTCACACAGCTAGATGGTTGTTGTTTGAAAATGAAGAACACACTGAGCAAATAATGCCTACAAGGTTAACGTATACACTACTACAGCAGTGGATACGATATATATGATTGCTGCCTGAAAAACGTCACTCGGGTGGTGTTTCTAGAGACGGTATTATTATTGATATTTAGACAGAATGTGAACAAGCTCACACAGCTAGATGGTTGTTGTTTGAAAATGAAGAACACACTGAGCAAATAATGCCTACAAGGTTAACGTATACACTACTACAGCAGTGGATACGGAATATATTATTGCTGCCTGAAAAACGTCACTCGGGTGGTGTTTCTAGAGACGGTATTATTATTGATATTTAGACAGAATGTGAACAAGCTCACACAGCTAGATGGTTGTTGTTTGAAAATGAAGAACACACTGAGCAAATAATGCCTGCAAGTGCACTACTATTGGTGCACTACTATGAAGAACAGCAACAGCACTGTACACGTTAAAGAACAGTAAGATAAGTAAAAGAAAAAAAAATATATGTATATTAAAAAAAATATTTTTCTCGGGTTGGTGCTGCTGAACTACTAGGAGCAGCACAGTAGCACACCAGTCCCACTCCCCAACACTGCTAGACTAATAGCACTGGGCTTATAGTAGCAACTAGCAAAGTAAAAAAACAAAAAAGAAAATAAAAGCAGTCCTTACAAGGACTATTGGGTTATTACAGCAGTCAGCAGATGAGATCAGAAGAGATCAGTGCCCACAGCAGCTACATACAGAGCACTGCAGTAGAAGGTAGATTACTAGCCAGCAAAGCTACCCTAAAATGTCCCTCAAATCCCTGCAGACTTCTATCCCTCCAATACAGAGCAGTATCAAGTAGATTACTAGCCAGCAAACTTACTATCAACTGTCCCTCAAAGAAATCAGTGAAATCAGTAACAGCTCTCTCCCTACACTAGCTCTTGCAAGCACACACAGGCAGAATGAAAAAACGCTGCAGGGCTTCAGTTTATATATGGAAGGGGAGTGGTCCAGGGGGTGTGGGGGTGGTCCAGGAGGGAGAGCTTCCTGATTGGCTGCCATGTATCTGCTGGTCTGGGGTGAGAGGTCAAAAAAAAGCGCCAGGTAAGGCGAACCCAAAATGGTGAACGTCGCGCGACGTTCGCGAACATTCGGCGAGCGCGAACAGCCGATGTTCGCGCGAACAAGTTCGCCGGCGAACAGTCCGCGACATCCCTACCCATTTGTGCATATGGTTGCCACCTTTTCTGGAAAAAAATACCGGCCTTCCTAAATATTTATCTTTTTTCCCTATTAATAACATTGGGATCAACTATAATTTTTACTGGCCAGACCAGTAAAATACCGGCCAGGTGGCAACTCTATGTGCACCAGCAGGCCAAAGCTGTGCTTATAAATACACACTGGCAAAAGGGAGCAGATTGGCATTTTTTCTTCCCAGTGTAGATAGACCCTGGTGTGACATGGCCCAGAATGGTTTTTATTATTATTATTATTATTAATGATTACACTCTGGGCCACAGTGGGATTAATTCCAGACATTGCCACATAACGTGTAAAACCATGCCCTCCTCAAATCATCCCCTAAAGCACTGGGAT